>NC_134236.1:21558903-21861933 GCF_965152275.1 Natator depressus
TTGCTTTCAGAACAGGGCTGGTGTTCCGATATGGTAACAGCAAGCAATGTGCCATTTATAGATGATGTGACCACCCTGACTTCTATCCTCACCAGTCATTTGAAAAACACTGCTTTACTCTGGCGGGACTCGCTGCCTTCAAACATATAGCAAAGCTGTAGCAACTGGAGGTTAAAAGTTAAATTAAATCTTTGGCCAGAGGCGACAGTCATCCAATTTCCAAGCATGAGCACTCAACCCCATAATCACAGCTGTGAGCACTCATATTACAAGTTTAACACATATTCATGCTCAGCATTGCAACACCTAACTAATTAAGAAGACTAAATCTCACATTCAGAAAGGATTTAGGCACTTAGGAGCTGAATCAGTCAATGGGATTTAGGCTTCTCAATGCCTAAATCACTTTTGAAAGTGTGATTTAGGCTCCTTAATTATGTGCTGCAACATTGAGTGCAGCAAGGCCTAAATGCCTATAAAAATCTGGGCCTTAGTGACTGAATCAAACTAATCGATTTCAGCCATTGCAGCTAACCCAGTTGCTGTTATTATTATTAGTATGGGTAGAAAGACCAACATCTGCAAATAATTGAGGCTCTATTGTGGCAGAAGTCCTGCAAATGGGTGTGACTGCCCTTCACACCGTGAAAATACTGTGGTGCTAAATGGTGCTAATGACTTCCAGCAAGAAGGGCGTCAGAGCCAAAGATAATCCCAGACTTTATTAAAGTCAGGTACGCTCTTTCAGCTCAACAGAAAGAGCAATCAAGCCCCTTTATATAGTAAAAAACAGCTGTAGACAATGAGGATGACCACCCAAGACAATAGGCTGTGTGGCAGGCCAGAGCTAACCAGGTTGATTATTACAGGGGTTTCCCTAGTTGCAAACATAGGGACTAGGATCTTGGCTGTACCCTGTATACTGGAGGCAGAAAGCCAGGAGAAGGAGCTTTGAGTGTGACCCTGAGGGGAAGCAGTGAGACTGGATTTCTTAGGCACACAGTTTGCTTGAATGGCAGGCATGGAATTTTTAGGGTGACTAGATAGCAAGTGTGAAAAATCGGGACAGGGGGTGGGGGGTAATTGGTACCTATATAAGAAAAAGCCCCAAATATCGGGACTGTCCCTATAAAATCGGGACATCTGGTCACCCTAGGGACTTCTGAGGGCTTGTCTACATTACCCGCAGGATCAACGGGCAGCGATCAATCCAGCTGGGGTCGATTTATCGCGTCTACTCTAGACGCGACAAATCAACCGCCAAGCGCTCTCCCGTCGACTCCGGTACTCCACTGGAGCGAGAGGTGCAGGCGGAGTCGATGGGGGAGCGGCAGCTGTCGACTCACCGCAGTGAAGACACTGCCGTGAGTAGATCTAAGTATGTCGACTTCAGCTACGTTATTCACGTCGCTGAAGTTATGTATCTCAGATCGATCTCCCTCCTAGTGTAGACCAGCCCTGAGAAAGGAAACTCTCTGCTGCTGGTTGTTTCTACTGTGTTTAGGGGCACAGAACTCTACATTTTTTTGTAAATAAACAAGATGATACCTGACTCACATCACTGATTTCTCCTCCTAACAGAAACAACCCTGCAAGGCCCCAAATACTGGCTTACTCCTTGGGCCAAAGGGGCAGCAATACTGTCATCTATTTGAGGGTTTCTGGATAGTTCATCCCAGAACAATGCCTGCTTAACATTATGGCCACTCTGCTGACTCTCTGTGCTCCCCCCTGAGGAATATAATTCTGCTGATAGTAGGAGCATAATGCCACATATTTTCAGATGGTTGATACCTGAATGCCAGTATCTCTACCCAGCCCTGACAGATACTGGAGGGACCTGGCATTTTGTTATACTTTGGCAATGCTTGCACATCTTGTCAAGCCAATAAAATCTCACTGAACTGAACTATATTCCAATTCTGCTCTCATGCAATGATGATAATTTAGATACCACCTTTAAATGAACATATAGCTTCATGGTAATGAACATATAGCATCATGGAGTTTCCCTCTCTGCACAGCTCACATTAATTCTGTTGGGTCTCTAATATCCTGATTAGAGCCTGTTAGGTATTTAGAAAAAATAGTAGAAAATGTAGCAGTCATAAGGTAGAACACATTAAACTGGGTTAATGTAAATGTAACTTTTTTGTGCGTAAGAACTGGCTGGAATGTCAGGGCTATATTTTTGGAGATATACTGGACATTTTAAAATAGACACAGCTTTGGTAAGCAGGGTGTGGTCAGAAGAGTATGTTGCTGCTGAATGTTTCTTTGTTGGGTTATGCAAAAGTTTTTATAACACACTGCTGTTTTAGACAGCATCATGGCCTGGGATGTAACAAAAACTGAAAGGTTTTTTCCAAATGATCTTTTTGCCACTTGCAGAGTTCCTGACAACCAAACAATCTGTATATCACTTCTTCTATAGCAGAAGTTCACACTCAGACAACGCGGACCTGTGAGGTGCTGAGCACTCCCAGTGGGATCCAGGGGTGCTCAGCACTTCATAAGACTGGATTCTTGAAAAGCAGCCAACCACTTAGATATGCACAAAATACATAGGTGATGTGTTCCTATTTTCTTCTCCTGATTCTCTCAGGAATGTGTGAGTTTCTCTTCTCTGCCAAGATCACATCCTGGTGATAGAGAATCCTGGTAGTCCAACCTGAGATTTTCAGCCTGAGCGCCTTTCATTGTGCACCTTTAGCTCCCATTGATGTTAATAGGAATTACATGGGAGCATTGAAGGGTGAATACACTCCCAAGTACCAGAACATGCCATAGTCCAATGCTAACCTTTAACAGAACCTTCTTTGTGATGTGGGATTTTCAGGTAAAATGTTGATTGCAGGTAACTCCATTTGCGGGATCTGGCAGGGTTCCTGGTTGAGCTGCATAGATCATTGCCACGGTTTAGTGTGCTCATTCCTGCACTTCTCAGCTGATTGCAGCTGCGCACACGTTGTGGCTTCATGAAGCAAAAAGCAGCTTCTTTCTGCTGTTCAAACAGATTCCTTCTCTCATCCCCAGCTCTCTTGGAGAACCTACTCTGGTGAATGCCCTTCCACATACATACCCAGTAACAAACATAGCATGGAGGCAAATTTCTAATGTGTGTTTAATGATTCACATACCTCTGAAAGATTTCAGAGTGGTAGCTGTGTTAGTCTGTATCAGCAAAAACAACGAGGAGTCCTTCTGGCACCTTAGAGACTAACAAATTTATTCGGGCATAAGCTTTCGTGGGCTAAAATCCACTTCATCAGCTGCATGGAGTGAAAAATACAGCAGGAAGATATATATAGCAGTACATGAAAAGATAGGAATTACCTTACCCAGTGGGGGGTCGAGACAAATCAATTAAAGTAGGCTATTATCAACAGGATGACAAATCACTTTTGTAGTGGTAATCAGGGTGGCTCATTTCAAACAGTTAACAAGAAGGGGTGAGTAATAATAGGAGCAAATTAACATGGGGAAATTAGAGTTTTTTTAGTTCTTGTAGTGACTGATCCACTCCCAGTCTTTATTCAGGCCTAATTTGATGGTGTCCAGTTTGCAAATTAATTCCAGTTCTGAAGTTTCTCATTGGAGTCTGTTTCTGAAGTATTTTTGTTGAAGAATTGCCACTTTTAAGTCTGTTATTGCGTGTCCAGGGAGGTTGAAGTGCACTCCTACTGGTTTTTAAATGTTACAGTTCTTGATGTCTGATTTGTGTCCATTTATTCTTTTGTGTAGAGACTGTCCGGTTTGGCTACTGTCCATGGCAGAAGGGCATTACTGGCACATGATGGCATATATCACATTGGTAGATGTGCAGGTGCACGAGCCCCTGATGGCATGGCTCATGTGGTTAGGTCCTATGATGGTGTCTCTTGAATAGATATATGGACAGAGTTGGCAACAAGGTTTGTTGCAGGGATAGGTTCCTGGGTTAGTGTTTTTGTTGTGTGGTGTGTAGTTGTGCTTCTCTGCAGAAGAAAAAGGACACTAAACTATCTAAACTCCTACGTGCCACAAGGGGCCACAACAGTGGTTCCCTTAACCCACCCAACGATATTGTTAATCTATCCAGCTATACTCTTAGCCCGGCAGAAGAGTCTGTCCTATCTTGGGGCCTCTCCTTCTGCCCCACCAACCCCACGAACATGGGAAATTGTTTGGGAGACCCCTCTGTTTCCTGAACTGCATTTTCAATCCACGTGGATTTTATTACCTTCTCCCTTTTAAACCTGTGGAGGGACTTATCATCTTATCCCACACATGAATTTTTGGGGCTGTTCTGAACCAAGTAAGCCAAGTTGCTTATTGCTGCCATAGGCCCTGACTCAAGGGCTGGAGCTCCCACAGGAAAAAAATAGTGGGTGCTTAGCACCCACTGGCACCCAGCTCCTGCCCTGCCCCCAATGCCTCCCGCCCGCTGGCAGCCTCGCCAATCAACTCCTTCTCTCCTTCCCAGCACCTCCCACCTGCTGTGGATCAGCTGTTCTGCGGCATGGGGGAGGGGAAGGAGCGGGGACGGGGCCTGCTCAGGGGAGGGGGTGGAACTGGGTGGGAAGAGGCAGGGTGGGGGCAGAGCGGGAAGAGGCGGGATGAGGGTGGGATCTTGGGGCAAGGGGTGGAGGGGGGGTGGGGCCTGGGCTAGAGTGGGGGTTGAGCACCCCCAGGCAAGGAGAAAGCCAGCGCCTATGATTGCTGCTACAGAAGATATTGTTATCACAGCTCATCAAGGGCCCCTATGAAGTACCTGTACCAACGGGTATCTAAATATTCTCTTGCTATATCAGGTTACATGACTGTGGGAATTCATGGGTATTATCAGCGTAGTCACTGGTGACCCTGAGGACAGTGTTTTACCCGGTTATGTTATATTGACGGTGCTGTTTAATATAATTACTCTGAATATATTGTGCATGTTTTTGTTATTTCTTGGGAGTCTCCAACGATCTGGCAAGTAAGTGGGGGTTACACTGTGGTTAGAATGTTCCTTCCAAGCTGCCCTGATGACCCTGCCAGGAAGGGATGGAGGCACTGCCAAATAAATTAATATTGGAAGAAAATAAGGACATTACACCCAGCTGAGCTGCAAGCAGGATCCAGATGAACCCGTGATGGTTCATCAAAACCCGTAAAGAGATAGTCATTAAAGGAGCAAAAAGAAAAGGAGTACTTTTGGCACCTTAGAGACTGACCAATTTATTTGAGCATAAGCTTTCACGAAAGCTTATGCTCAAATAAATTGGTTAGGCTCTAAGGTGCCACAAGTACTCCTTTTCTTTTTGCGAATACAGACTAACACGGCTGTTACTCTGAAACCTGTCATTAAAAGGAGGTAACCAGGTGTATAAGGGTGCTACACAAATAATAAATAAGGCTGCGTGTCTGTCACGAAGGTCACAGAAGTCATCGATTTCATAACTTTCCGTGACCTCCGTGAGTTCTGCAGTGGCCAGTGCTGGCTCTGGGGCTGCCCGAGCCAGGCAGCCTCTGGGCCAGCAGTAGCAGTTTGGGTGTGTGGAAGGGATCTCAGGGCCGGGGGAGGGGGTTGGGGTGTGGGGCGGCGCTTACCTCAGGGGAGGGGGGGCTCCCTGGCTCCCACCGGCAGGTCCCTGCATCTCCGAGGTGGAGGGGCGAGGAGGCTCTGCACACTGTCCAAGCCTATAGGTGCCACCCCACAGCTCCCATTGGCTGCAGTTCCCAGCCAATGGGAGCTGCCTAGCCAGTGCTTGTGGCGGGAGCAGCGCGCAGAGCCCCCCTGGCCATCCCTCCCCCTAGGAGCTGCAGGGACATGCTAATCAGAGCTGGGTAGGGAGCCTGCCAGCCCCGCCAACCCTCCCCCCGCCAGCACCAGCGGGGGTCTCGGGTCATGCACAGCCACTTGCCCCTACCCCCCAGCATGGATCCCGGGCCACATGCCGCCGCTGGCCCCATCCCCAGCACCAACGGGGCTCCTGGATCCCCCAGCACACACGGTGCCACCAGACAGCCCCCAGAGAGCACCCTCAGCCTGAGTTTTAGTTAGGGGTATATAGTAAAAGTCGTGGACAGGACACGGGCCATGCATTTTTGTTTACTGCCCGTGACCTGTCCATGACTTTTACAAAAAATACTCATGACTAAAATGTAGCCTTAATAATAAATAATAATAATAGTGATGCATGATATAAATTGTAAACCATGTCCACAACTTAGAATCATAGACTTTAAGGTCAGAAGGGACCATTATGATCGTCTAGTCTGACCTCCTGCACAACGCAGGCCACAGAATCTCACCCACCCACTCCTGTAACAAACCCCTAACCTATGTCTGAGCTATTGAAGTCCTCAAATCGTGGTTTAAATACTTCAAGGTGCAGAGAATCTTCCAGCAAGTGACCTGTGCCCCACGCTGCAGAGGAAGGCGAAACCTCGCCAGGGCCTCTGCCAATCTGCCCTGGAGGAAAATTCCTTCCCAACCCCAAATATGGCAATCAGTTAAACCCTGAGCATGGGGACAAGATTCACCAGCCAGACACCCAGGAAAGAATTATCTGTAGTAACTCAGATCCCATCCCATCTAACATCACACCACAGGCATATCTACTGCTAATAGTCGAAGATCAATTAATTGCCAGAATTAGGCTATCCCATCATATCATCCCTTCCATAAACTTATCAAGCTTAGTCTTGAAGCCAGATATGTCTTTTGGCCCCACTGCTTCCCTTGGAAGGCTGTTCCAGAGCTTCACTCCTCTGATGGTTAGAAACTTTTGTCTAATTTCAAGTCTAAACTTCCTGATGGCCAGTTTATATCCATTTGTTCTTGTGTCCACATTGGTACTGAGCTTAAATAATTCTTCTCCCTCCTTGTTATTTATCCCTCTGATATATTTATAGAGAGCAATCATATCTCCTCTCAGCCTTCTTTTGGTTAGGTTAAACAAGCCAAGCTCTTTGAGTCTCCTTTCATAAGACAGGTTTTCCATTCCTCGGATCATCCTAATAGCCCTTCTCTGTACCTTTCAGACCATCAGATATATAATTTGGCCAGAATAACTTATTTTGTGTGGATAATAGGGAAAATGAACAACACATTCACTTTCAGTCTCAGACTTTATTTGGTAAGTTGCAGTGCAGAGAGGATTGTTACAAGCGAGTTATAAACTCTTGATAGCAGGGTCTATTTGTAATGGAAACACTGACAGACCCTTAGTTATTGCAGCATGTGCATGCACCTCTATAATTAGTTTGCTACAGTCACCACAGATTGCTTTGCATCAGCTTTATTAGCTGAATATACAGTACTTCAGACATCCAGAGGCTTTTTGTGTGTGTGTCCACAGAATTAGATAATAAACAGGCTCCTGCCTCACACACTTACTCTGGGGCACTGTATGATCATTTCCTTTATTCTGACAGTAAGTTCAAAATTAGACCATCTTTTTCCCTGTGAGTGTGAAAAATGTTTCTAGGACAACATTCCATCTGACCTGTACCAAGCAAATATGCATTTCATAAAGACCAGCTTTAATTTGGGATTCATGACACCACTGGGAATTTTTACTGCTTGCTGATGTGGCAAGCAGAATTCTGGACCCTTCACTTCAGTAGTTGGGAACCGGGCACAGACTGTATCTCTGCAGTGGGGAATGAGGCTTTCTGCATTGGTGCTCATTCTATAGGTCTGCGGTGGTCAGTTGAACTTGGAGCTACTTAATATTAATCTCTTATATTGTGCTTCTTATCAGGAAATCTCAAAGCACCTCATAATCTTTAGAAGTATTTATCATCACAGCACCCCTGTGAGGTAGGGGAATATTGTCGCCCCCATTTTACAGATGGGGAACTGAGGCACAGAGAAGATAAGTGACTTGCCCAAGGTCATATAGGAAGACTGTGGTGGAGTGAGGAATTGAGTCCAGGTTTCCTGGGTCGTAGGCTAGAGTCCTAGCCACTAGATCATCCTTCCTCTCCTAAAGGGGTTATATACATACAAAACATTCTCTTTTGGGCTGGAGGGGGCAGTGTCAGGTAGTTAGGATGATTGCCTGGACACAGGTTGGCTCAAAATACAGTCTAAGAAATCTTGTGCTCAAAGGTGCTTTGTGGAATAGTGAACAAAGCAATAGCTTTTAAGTTAGGCAAACTGAGTCTTAGTCCCAGCTCTGCTTCTAATTCGCTGTGGGTATTTCTACAGTGGAACTAAAGATGTAATTTCTACTGTGGGTAGATATGCATGCACCTGTGTCCTAAAAACAGCAGTGTAGTGCCTTGGGCTAGCTGCTTGAATACAGTCCAATCTTAGGTATGTACTTTGGTAGCTACGTGGCTATTTTTAGCCTGCTAGTGCATATACATATACCTGAGCTGGAAATTACATCTCCACTGCTGAGTAGACATACCCTGTGTGGCTTTGGGTCAGTGCTTCAGGTTCCCCCTCTGAAATTATGGACTAATGATACTTCACCAGCTTCATAAAGCATGTCAGATGAGAAACCTCTATAAATATAGTATTACTTATTACAGTAACTATGGAAATAACACCTGGCATCATTAGCACTGTGTTGTGGGCAAACTGCAATAATTAATAATTTGGAATTTGTGCCCTCTGTTCTACAGAGGGAATAGAACACACAGACATTAAATGCTGTCAGAACATAAGTATTAAAAACAAGAAACCTTCTAAAAATACCCCAGTATAATGAGTGGGGTGGCCAGAGCTGTACAAAGATGATCCAACAGAGAAAGAGAAAACATTCCAATACTGTCTGAACAAAAAGTGCTTTCAAGGAAGGAATATATTTCATCTCAAGCACCTCAAGATGTGTCTAGCCCTAAGAGTTTCACTAATATTTCTGCACTAGCCACTGCAGAGGTGTTTGTAACATTTCAGTCCTCAGCTCTCTGTCACAACTGAAATGAGCGAGAGAGATACAATATTTGTGTTGTTTCCAAGAGATATTGGCATAAGACAATAACCGATGGGCTTTCTCGGCCTCAGCTAGTCCAGTATTGCCCTCAGATATACAGGCAGAACAAGCAATAGTGCTGAAAGATTTATTGAGGTTGCAAGGCTTGCAACTTTTATTTGGGTGGAAATGGCACGCTCTATGGAGTAAAGTTTTTATTGCTTTATATGTTTCTTCTCCCCAGTCCCTGCTATCTCTATTCTTATTTCTTTGCAGTTTTGTTCAGTGTTATAGTGTTACCCCCTGGAAATTCAGAATAGGGAAGAAACCTGGACTGTCACCTTTATGATACTACTGGAATGCTTCACGGCCAACATACAATATTAACTAGCACAATGACAAGGGGGAAAAAAATGTTTGAGATGCATCCATACCAGCTGAGAGCTGCCTGAAATAGTTCTGTATTGTGCTGACAAGGAAGTGATAGCCGGAGAGGGTCCCTGTTATCCACCTGTCTGCTGCTGGAACAGGTGTTCATACTTTCCCCTGTAGGATGCTCAAACAGATCAGACACAGTGCTTAGTCTTTTAAATATCTGCAGTGCAGGTTTATTTTCACCAGGCAACAGTTCTGTTACCTCAACATGAGTACAAATAAATAAATAAAGCAGCAAATATTTTTATACCTTTAGTTCAGCCAAATATTATATTGAAGAGTCTATTCAGATAACTGATTATTTAGCTTCCAAAAGGCTCTATAGCTCAAACTTCTTTCACCAACTGCATTCCATTATCCACTTCTTCAACAGCTGGTACCTCATTCTCCAGTTAACATTCCCAATTAGGCTAATCACTCTAAAACTTTAGAAGAAAAAGGACACACTCTAGGAAAGAAAACAACCCTTTATCTCCACCACTTATTTTCTCTTCTTGGCAAATAATTGAGCTATTTAACCCTGCCTGAGACCTCTCCCAAAGGAGAGTTCAATTAACTATGGACAAACCTTGTCAAGGTTCCTCCCCCACTCTGAACTCTAGGGTACAGATGTGGGGACCTGCATGAAAACCTCCTAAGCTTACTTTTACCAGCTTAGGTTAAAACTTCCCCAAGGTACAAACTATTTTACCCTTTGCCCTTGGACTTCCACTGCCACCACCAAACTTTATCTGGGTTCCTGAGAAAACGTTGTTTGGAAACGTCTTCCCCTCCCCCAAATCCTCCCAACCCTCGCACCCCACTTCCTGGGGAAGGTTTGGTAAAAATCCTCACCAATTTGCATAGGTGACCACAGACCCAAACCCTTGGATCTTAGAACAATGAAAAAGCATTCAGTTTTCTTACAAGAAGACTTTTAATAGAAGTAAAAAAGAATCACCTCTGTAAAATCAGGATGGTAAATACCTTACAGGGTAATTAGATTCAAAACATAGAGAATCCCTCTAGGCAAAAACTTAAGTTACAAAAAAGACACACAGACAGGAATATTCATTCTATTCAGCACAGCTATTTTCTCAGCCATTTAAAGAAATCATAATCTAACACATATCTAGCTAGATTACTTACTAAATTCTAAGACTCCATTCCTGTTCTGTCCCCGGCCAAAGCATCACACAGACAGACCCAGACCCTTTGTTTTTCTCCCTCCTCCCAGCTTTTGAAAGTATCTTGTCTCCTCATTGGTCATTTTGGTCAGGTGCCAGCGAGGTTACCTTTAGCTTCTTAACCCTTTACAGGTGGAAGGATTTTTCCTCTGGCCAGGAGGGATTTTAAAGGTGATTACCCTTCCCTTTATATTTATGACAAACCTAAATTAATATAATCCAATATTAACACATTCTTTTCCCTGTGCGATACTGTGACATATCTGAGTTATATTAAATATGATTATTTATTATAATACTCCTATCTAAAGCACTTATTGGCATTTTATATGGGCATCCTACAAAATTAAACGTACATCAGAGCCCAGATGTGCAAAGGTACTTAGGTGCCTAAATCTCGAGTTTAGGCACCTATATCCCAGTTTTGACACCATTATGATCCACAAAGCTGCTGCTGACCCCTGTAGACACCTAAACTCACTCAATGCCTACCTTTTCAGGATACAAATCTATGTTTTGGCCTCTGGGCACTGTCCCCAGTGTGGCCTTCAGATGCCTATTGCCCACCTAAATCCCAGAGCGATTCACAACTAGGGGAAGGTAGGCAGCCTGAGTTGCATGTGGGGCCTGAGCCAATAGGTGGTCTCTGAGCACACTTACCAGAGCTGGAGGAGGTGGTATCCAGCTTGTAACTTTTAGCCCAGTGGCAAGAACACTCACCTGGTATGTGGAAGATCCAGGTTCAAGTCCTCCCTCTCTGCTGAGGTGCGGGGCAGTGGAGAAAGGGATTTGAAGAGGGGTTCTTCTACCTCTCAGGAGGGTGCTTTAACCACTGAGAAATGGGCTATTCTGATGTTGGGCTCCCTGAATCTCTCCTGTTGAAGTTGCTTCACTGTGGATAAATAATGAAAGAGTAATTGGAGCAGGAGGACGGGACCTTGAGTCTCCTTCGCTTCCTCCTGGCACATTTCCAGCTCACTCGGCTCCTGTCTTTAGCTGCTGGGTTTGAGCAGGGAGTGGAGTGGGCAGGGCAGGGCAGGGCAGGGTCTCCCTCAGGCAGTTGCTGCGCTGCACAGAGTCAGAAACCCTGAGTGGCCATCTTCAGCCGGTGTGAGAAGCAGCTCCCTCCCACTCCTCGCCTGGGCCCAGTTGCCAGGAACAGGGGCCGAACATGCTGCATGGGAGGCACAGTAGGAGAAGAACAGAACCCCCCACAGGTAACGCTGGTGGGGTGGGGAGAGCACAGTGGTCCTGAGCTGAACTCACAGCGGGGAGTTCGCTGGGCAGAAGAGACACATGGGGCAGTCACATGTCCTCCTTTTTAGATTGTGCCCCCCCCCCCGTATCAGGTGGCATGAGTCGTCTATGCCTGGGGACCTCTCTTGGCTTTGTGGATTATACTGAAAAATCAGACACAAATCTATTTGTGGCATGAGGTCCATAATTGTCAACCTTTATTTCTAGAATGCACAGCTCCTGACTGTCACAAATTCAGACTTGAGAATCATAATATTTCCAGTCTCCTAGATTATGTAAATATTTAATCTAGAGATGTTCCTATAGTCTAGTCAAAAATTGCTGCACGATTATTCAGTTCAGACCAGGAATTAGGGACACCATATATGACACTATTCTTTCGACCTATTGACTGGATATTAGGACTTGTTGCTCCACATGTCAGAATCAAGAAGTATTTACAGGCCAAGACTACGCCGGCTATGCTGCCTTGCTTGCAGAGAAGTCAGAGAATTTCAGCCCCATTCTCCAAGATGCCACCCCCAATAGGGGGATGAACATCTCATGGAAGAAAACCCAGGTCCAGAATCTTGGACCCGGGCCACCAGAACCCTTGGTGCAGGTGGGGTTGAGTATCAGGGAGAGCACTGACGAATTTGTCTACCTAGGAAGCAAGCACAGTTCAAATAGTTGCAGCAAACCAGATGTTATAGGTTTTGCCACCACCTGCATGAAGTCCACTAATTGATGCAAAAACATTTTTGCGCTGAGACTGAGTTGAGAATCTATCAAACCTGTGTACTGGCTGCATTGCTATACGGGGCAGAAACCTGGACCCTCTTACAGACAGACTAGGAGTGGCAAGAGGCATTCCATACATGCTGTCAACATCAAATCCTGAGCATAAAGTGGTTTGACTTTGTGCAAAATGTCATGGTCTCACACAGATCTGGCCTTCCTTCAGTCGCTCATTATATTCAAAAGTGGCATCACATGTTCTTCAGTCATGTTGCCAGGATGGACAAAAACACCCCAGCACATTATGCGCTCAAACTGTCCATTGGTGTACAAAGGGGTGCATGCCCTGACTCTAGCTGATGCCATGTACTGGGCTGCCCCAATGATTCACGGATTCGCAGGGTTGAGCTACATCTGGAAACTTCACTACACAATGCCTGGTATGATGCCATCAACTGTGGTCAATCTGGCAGGCACAATGGTCTTTAGTAGACCATAGATGTATGTGATTGATTGATGTGTGGTGGCATTAGGCAGTGCAGACTGTGTTTAGTTACCCTGTGAGGTAGGAAGCCAAAGAGAATCATAAAGTACTATTTAAATCAGCAATCTTGACAAAAAACACACTTTGAATCCATAGTCCTGACTCTTCTGTACCATGAGAGAACCTACACAGCCCAGAGTGGAACAGTGTATCTGAATGCCTGGCCAAGACTTTGTTGAAATTTGGATCCAGATCAGAACTTCACAACTTGGTGTTTATCTTGAACAACCTGAAACTAGACATTAAATCCAAACACCCAAGAACCTTGAGGAAACTTTCAGTTCACCCCTGAATTCTGTGGAACGGGCCTATCTCTGATCTCATACCTAAAAATCTTCCCTACTAATAGAGTTCATTCCATGCTGATCATCCATCTGATTAAAACCACTATCAGAGCAGTAGCAGACAGAAGGAGGCTATCTGCTTTACCTTACCAATTATAAGCATTAAGGATTCCCTGTTTTAACATTTAATGGGGTTCTCAGACACTGTTTCTGACAAGCAATAAGGGGAATATTGGAGCATTATGACAAGCTACAGTCTTAATTTGTGCTTCTTTTACCCCAGTGCTCATGTCAAACCCACTCCCTATGATAACAACATGCACAAATTAGATATTATAAAGTCAAATGAGTCCTTTAAATGCTACTTCAAAACAAACAGTTTGAGCCATGGCAATATACACAATTACAAGTGGTTCTAAATAAAAAGTTCCTGAGGATCAACTGCCTCTGAGTAGCTCCTCAGGTGCTGAGTAAATTTTTTGTATCCCACTGAAACAGCTAGTCTTCTGAGATGCAAAAACACCCATCAGCTATGAACCAGTGAACAGAAGAGCAATTATCAGGTGAAAATCCCTATTTTTGCTTCTTTTCAGATTTCATACTTTTCTTCTGATTTTAGAAAGTACAGGAATAGATGTCAGTAATAATGGATGAACTAGAAGGAATCAAAATTAAGGGCAATTTGGGCCTTACATTTGAAGTTTATTTCCTTCCTTCTTTTACAATATATTTCCCCTCTCTCCCTCACCCCAACCAAAAGAAAGCTTCATTCTATAGTAACATACAGTGACAGAAGCAGAGCTAAGTCAATCACAGGTTCTTCAATTACTAGAACCTGTCAAGTCTAGCGAACATCCGTTGATGCTCTGACACATCAGTGCTGTTATTTATATCCTTGCTCACTAAACTTGTATAATTTTGGGTATGGTAAAGACTGGAATTTGTTCTTTCCTAAAAGCAGAAAGCATTGGTACTAATGGGATTCATGAAAAAGCATCTTGTTGTTGTAAGAGAATTTTCCTTGTTAGATATATGGCCCTCAGGCCCAAAGAGCTAGGGTGTAATTAAGGAAAGGAAAATCTAGCTTGAATATAAGGGAGATTTTTGTAAAGGTGAGCTCTGTTAACGCACTAAATAATCTTCCAAAATGGGTTCATCTCACTTCAATGATTTAAAACAGGACTGTAAACAAAACAAAACAAACAAAACAATAAAACAACCCCAAACTGGAAAATATACATTAGGGAACAATCTTGGGCTATAATGGGAATGGAATATGTTATCCAACAGATCTGATGCCTTGATTCCATGATGTAACCTTGGTGACCTTGGGAAAGCTGGCTACCTCTCTGTTCTCCATTTGTAACATGGGGATAATAGCACTCCCCTACCCCACAGAAGATAAATGTGTAAAAATTGTGAGGTGCTGAGATACTGTGGTGATGGTGGCCATATAAGTACCCTGGGTGAACAATATGGAAACACACTTTTTGTACAGGAATGCAGGTAAGATTTATAATGAATGGAGGTATTCTAAGTGGATTGTGTATTATTCCAGTAATAAAGCAGGATTATCCCTAGAGCCATTCTGTTTCACTCTCATTTCTCAGCACAGCTTCTGCCTAGAGTCTTCCCCAGTTTCCTTCTTGCCTGGTTTCCTGCTTTAATGTAAAGAAACAGTAAACCTATCCTTTCATATAGGAGCAATGATGACACGGTCCTATTAAGAAGGATCATTCTGATTTACTGCATAATTTTGGGCAGGTCATTTATAATCCTTATATGCCTCAGTTTAGCTGCATGATAAGCCTTTATAATGCTTACCCTGAAGGAGTATAGGTATAAATACAGATATTTTTTTTAAAGTGCTTGGAGATCCTCAAACGGATAGTGTTATAGACAGTAAATAGGCAGTGTGGAGAACCATAATCATTTAAAATGATTGTATTCTCATATGGATAAAAGACTTTCATTAAAAAGTTTCTCCTTCTAAAGTGTGTGTGTGAGTGAGTGAGAGACAGAGAAAGAGAGAGAGAGAGGGAGAGACTATTTCTTAAAAGAAAGACCAGGGTTTACATAGCGTTTCAAAGAATTTGTCTGCACGTGTGCTTGTCATCTCCCTTTAGAGAATCGATGCTAGATACAATGGAAACAGTGTCAAGGATGATGAAAATGCCAGCCCGTCTGTCAGTGGATCACCTGATGACAGCAAGTGATAAGCCTCCTAATGCTGAAGTGATGAATGTGCCCAAATGTGGACGCTGTGCTTGGTGCGAGACAGCTGAAAACACAAATATGAACAACTAGACATGAGGACATGCCTCTGGGGAGACCCCACTAGGTTTTGTATCACTTGACTGATTCTACTCTGTGGCACATTTTTTACCACAGAGAAAGATCAGTGCGCTTATCAATACAGCACCATGGATCAGAAAGAGAGGAGTCGGGAGGCAGAAATGCATCAATCATTTCCAGCTATCAGATGTGACCTTTTGTATATGCTCTTCTTGCAAATGATGTTTTACTTTCCATAGCTTCAAATTTTCCATAATGCATTTGGAGTGCATTATAATTGAGCAATAAGATAAATGCAAGGAGCAATAGGTGTATTCAGACAGAAATGGCATATATTGTGTACTAAGTGCCAAAGAGCAGATGATTTCATTGCAAGGAAGAAAGTGGGGATCCTATTTGTCACTGCAAACAAAGCTTAGTAGGTAAGTGGGATATGATTTACCAAGAGGGAAACTTTAAAGCAAACAAATGAGTTTTCATAAGAAACTAGAAAGGTGTGTGGTAGGCTGGGGTGGGGGGAGCATGCCACTGAAAAATATAAAACTGTATTCCCCAAACTGAGTCAACAACACATTAAATATTTGCTTAATGAATGCTTATTAAAGCTTTGCAAGAACTTAAAATACTTGTTTTATTTAGCTATTTTCCAGGAGACAGTGTAATATATATCCAAATTATCCATCATATTTAATAACAATACATATCACAAGGAAAGACATAGCAGTTGAACCACTGCAAGAATAAATTGGTGTATTATAAATGGATGTAGAAATCCATATCACAAATGGATATAAATACATTTATTCGTATTTCTTTGAGCAAGATGTTAATAAAGGGAACAATC
Organism: Natator depressus; assembly: GCF_965152275.1. Lineage (NCBI taxonomy): Eukaryota > Metazoa > Chordata > Testudines > Cheloniidae > Natator > Natator depressus. The sequence continues at coordinate 21,575,340 of NC_134236.1, forward strand.
CATATTATTGACCTGACTTTAATAATTTTTGCTTTAGATTAGCCCCACAAATCTCAGCAACAGCTCACAATAAGGATTCTAACTTTTGACTAAGCATTCTGATCTATAACTTCTTATGTTCTAAATAAACAGAACCACCACTTGCAGTATTTTGGTCTTGAAATGTAACAAACAGTTTCCCAGTTTCTGATAAATGAATAAGGCATTATCGATTAGGCTGGGCATTAATGTGTTTGAACAGACAAAGCTTATTCTTGGTTTAGAGTTATATCTTATTCGTTAGAAATGAGCTGTAATAAAAAGAACACTAAGGCTGCATAGTGAATTACTCAAAGGTCAGGACATGACAAAGTTGATGTCCATGGCCACGCAGCCTTATCTCTGTCCTCTTGTACGTACATAGTAAGAGACGGGGCTCAGTTCTCAGCTGCTCCAGGTTCGAGCTAAGTATATGTGAGGAAGGGGGAGGAGGGGAAAGGTACTCTCTTTTGGTACCACAGCCACTTTTCTGCCACAGCCAAGCCTGCGCCAACTGTTGCTAGATTGTAAGGATCCCCTCTTATTCTGCCCACACCTACTATGTCCCCTCTACACCATTGGAATAAAATACATGTAAAGCCCTCTGTTATGGGCACTTTTGGAGCAGCTTTAAGGTCACCACTGTGTGATGCTGAGATGGGCAAGATCTGGCCCCAATAACTGATCACTTTTTATTTTTTTTCCACAGGATTCCTGCTGTGTTCAGCATGCAGCTTGGACGTTGCATGAGGCAGCTGTTCAAATTTCAGTTCTATCCTTGATATATATAGTATGCCCCGCTGCTTCCATTCACTGCTCACCTGGCAACCTTAGCTCTGAAGGAGGCATGGGTCCTGCAGGAAAAATACAGAGCCAGATTCTCAACTGATTAAGACAATGGAGCTGTGCAGACTTGCACCAGATGCAGCTCTGTTTTAGTATGCATTAAAGTAATTGACAAAGGGGAACACTTGAAAATGGCTGCTCTGTTTTTGCTCAAACTTTAAAAATATCTCTCGCTGACTGAAACTAAATATGGAAAATTTGATCTCAAAGGGTAAAACTACCATAATGTTATGAGCTAATACTGCAAGTGTTTTTTAGAATGGAAAGCTAACATCTAAAGCCAAGTGAAATTTTTCAGACAACATTTTTTTGCTGAAAAATGCAGATTTGGGTTGACCAAAATATGTCATGAATTTTTGTCGAATTTGTCAAATTGTTTTGGTCAAATCAAAGCAAAATTTCAACTCCCCCCCCCAAACATTTTGTTTTGACATTTTTGAAACCAAACATTTTGATTTTTGATTCAAGATGACTTTTTGTTTAGAATTTTACTTAAATTTTATTTAAAAGGTTAAAAAAACCTTCACAGATTAAATGACTTTTTCATTTTGGATTAAACAAAACATGCTGTTTAACCCAAAGCAATTAAAAAAAAATTTGGTTTGGTGACCAAAAACCCCCAAAACAATAAACCCACTTATTGTTACAGATCTATATACAATCTTAACCAGGAGTCAACCTCTAAAATATTTCAAATAAGTTGTTTTCATTCTAGTTTACTACGAACTACTGGGCTTTGTTTGACAAGACTGGCTGCATATGTCTTTGATCTGGAGCAAATACTTTATATAATTTAAAAAGAGATCCATGAGTCTTTAGTTTTATTCTTTATAGTTGAGAGACATGCAGGTTAACAACTGTAACTGTCTAGCAGTAACTGCATCCTTGTGACACTGAAACAAATTAATTCCTGCTGTATCTCCACTGACATCAATAGAGATACCAACTGGGACGAATTTGCCCAGCTTTGTAAACTGCTTTAGAATTTGATGGACATAAGGAAAAATTCCCTTTACACTCCCCTCTACATGAACAGGTGCACCATTTTTTCCAACACTTCTGCATTCCTGACATTTCCCTGCACCCCTTTCTCCTACTTTCCCACTTCTTTAGGCCTTCCCTGTTGAACAGAGTTAGTGCACCAAGGGCTAGATCCACAAGAGGAAGCTGGCCAGTGCAACAGCCAAATTTTAGGTACCATGCCACCTAGTGGAATTCACAACCCCGAGTTAGGTTCATAGGCTTTGTGTGCGGAGAGTTAGGCTCCTAAAAAGGGGATTTATGAAAGCCAGAACATGGAACAGGGAGCTGCCTAAGCTAGCCAGTAGGAAATTGCAATAAGACGGGTGGGCCTCTCCTGGAGTTAGGCACCTAAGCCAGGTCTACCCTGTCTCAAGAAAAAAAATTGAGGAGACAGTGCCTCCCTTTTACTCAGTAGCTCAGTGCTTAGAGCACTCACCCAGGTTGTGGGAGATACAGGGTTCAAATCCTCATTCTGAGTCAAAGCAGGGACTTGAATCCAAGTCTCCTATACCCCACCTGGGGGCCCTAACTACTGGACTATGCAGTCATTCTCTCATTCTCTGACCCAATAACTATTTACCTTTTTATATAAAATGCAACAGCTTCAACAGGAAACACTTAAATAGTTTTGGGTTGAAATTCTCTGGATGAGATTATTTTTTAGTCTCTACTCACGGGGGAATTTTCAATTATAAAGTATAATAAAAAATGATCATTCTTTAAAAAGAAAAGAGAAACAAAAACAAACCAGCATAAACCAAACCAACCCCCAAAACCTTCAAACATAGGCTATGTGCAAGATTTCAGTGAGTTTTAAACCTAAGGGAAGTTTGAAGTGTTTTGTTATTACATTATTAAGAACATTAAGGCAGGAAAGTCTGATGTAGGCTGCTATATTTCTTAAAGGATTTGATTTTAATTATTTTTAACCCACAAACTAATTAACAGATTGATTTGTAAATTCTCAAATAATTCAGTGTACGCTCAAAAAGCAAGTGCTGTAATTTTGAGAACAATTTGTTGTGTTTTTCATAGAATCATAGAACGACAGGGTTGGAAGGGACTGCAAGGAGCCCCCTGCCAAGATGCAGGATTTCTTCATACATAATGAAGAAGATGACCTCTGATTTAGCCACAAAACTCAATCCAGCCTTATCTATGGAGCCTCTATGACAAAAGATTATTCCCTAATGGAACAGACCTAGCATATTGTGTTTGATTGTTTCCACCCTTACAGTTTCTTTATTCATTTTCAGCACATTATTTCTGGTTATTGCTCTCTGAATCATGCTAAACAAATCCTTTCCCCTCCTTTAGGCTGACATATTTCAAATATCTATAGTCCTACTACAATCTTTTAGCCGAACTACCTGTATTTAATTCTTTTAGCCATTTGTCATAAAATAACCCCTCAAAACCCTTACATATCTCTATTCTCCTTTTGTTGATTGTCTCCATATAATTCCTAGGCTTGGACTCCTGAAACTCATAATCTCTTTTTATACCTTGTGTCAGCAGCATCTGTAGTATTGCATGAAGTTATGGCGCTGAGTATAGAACACAGTATTAACAAGGGATTTAATCTCATATCTCATTTTTTATCCAGTATCAATTACTGTGCTCAGATTTTTGCTGGCGTTATGGATTTTCAAATTGTTCCTCCTATTATATGCATACCTGTGCTGATAGCATGCAGAATAGCACCCCAAACATCTCTAAGGGTCAGTAGCACAAGAACCATAATTGCATGCATGTTTTGTTTGTTATATTAATTACACTATTTGACTGGAAGAAAATAATGATTTCTTCTGTAGCAGAAAAGACTATTTTGATGACATAGTGTTCATGCTGAATCACTAAATAATGCTCTGGACTGGCAAAAATATCTCTTTTGTGGCCTCAGAAGACTGTATCCTGGATCCCTGAAGCAAGAAGGCTGAACAGAGGCTAAATATTTCATATACTGCAGGCCTGGGGCAAATATTTTCTGCCACTATCCAATAAATCACATTTTCTTTAACAGCAAATAATCGAACTGCATAGTACATATTATCTCTGCAGTGGCAACAAAGAATTCATCATCACTGACCTTTCTATGAGAGAACAATCTGAAGAATAAAGACTCATTTAAATTTTGATATTTAATGTTTAAAATCTAAAGACTTAATTCTCATTTGTACTAGGCCTCTTTTCACTGCTCTGTCAGTGAAAAGGGGTCTGAGAGTGAGCATAAACGTAATTCACTTCCTCTTGAGAGCCCCTGTACACTCGCAGAGCAGAGTAAAGGGGTCTTAGTGGAAATGAGAATTAGCCCCTAATGTATAGATATAGATGTAATATTATATTCAAACAATGCATCCTCACTGACCTTTCCATGACTATGATTTAAAGAATAAGTAAAGACCATTTTAAAATTATGTATACCACAGACATCTCACGTGTTTCTACCAGTTTAAAAGTTTTCCATGTATAGAAAAATAGGAAATACCTCTTAAACGGCAAGTAGATGTATTTTAAGTGTATTCATCCAACTGGCTACCTATCCATGACATTGATCTTATAATGAACCTTCTGGCTGATCCCTTGGCACCATGTTAATCCCCAGGTCACCAGCAGAGGATGCCATAATCTCCACAGTACAAGAAAGGGATGTAAACCCAGAGACCAAAGATGATCTGGCTCACGAAGGATCTGGAGGATGCATGACAGCAGGAGTAGCAGGCTGGAAGCAAAAGTTTGTGGGCTGGCTGCACAGGAAGACAGGATAGCAGGCAGCCTAGGAGTTGTGGCCAGAAGTCTTGACCGCTCTAGTTGGAGGGCTGACAGCCAGCCAGAGACAATCCCTGGTCCTAGCAGGAGGCCAGCGGTAGCTGCAGCAAGGTGGCAATGGTCTGCAAACAAAACGACAGTGTAGAAGGACACTTTTATACACCTGGACCAGGCTGCCCCTAAGAGCTGAGTTAGAAACTGTTGGTTCATCTTTGCTTTCTGCTAAAGCAATTATGCCTAGAGTATTTGCATCTCTTATTTCTGTCAGCCATAGTACAGCAACCTCTTATGATTCATCAGACTCCTATTGTTTGTGTGAACCCACTGAGGTCTAGATCCAGTACAGTCGAGTGCTTGGAGTACGTAAGCTCTTGCCTCCAAGTTCATGGTACACCCCACACTCTACCAGACACTGAGGGATTTTTGTTTTTCCATTGGAAAAAGCTGTTTGCCAAAACCGAAACTGTTTGTGGGAAAGGGTTGTTTTCAATGAATCTCACGATTTAACAAAAACCGTAAAAAAAAGTTTTGAAATTGTTGAACTGTCCCATTTTTCCACTACGAAAATGGGGAAGATTTATTAGAGCATAGGTGAGAGATCCAAGTTGCATGATAAGTGAAATGTATCACACAGCTTTGTAATTTGTCACACAGCTCTCATTTCAATACTTGTACATATGCACGGACACACGTGGCTAGGTATCTAGTGGAGTGCTGGGTGTACCTCCCCAATTATCAAAAGTTCTTTCAAGTGTTGTTTTATAACTAATTCCTAAATGTCTCTGATGCCTTTACTCCCCTCTAATGAATGCTCTCCTATTACGGTATCCGTCAATATGAAAAGGTAGCTTCTTTGCCTGTTCAGAGCAATAACCCTACATAGCACTGCAGTGTATTTAAATTTCTCTCTTGTTGCATGAAAATGAAGATCAAACCCACAGTCACACTGAAGGTTGCTTATGTCTTGGTATACAGAACATTAAAGACAAGAGTGTGTGTGTGGGGGGGGAAGCATCACTGCACCTGATTACTGTAGGTGTGAAATAATTTGGAATACAGACTATATAACTGAGACTGATTATCATCTTACATTTCTTGGCTTTGCCTTTTGTGACTATTGTCATTTGTGGGCATGAAGTTATCGAAACTGTACATTAGTAAGGCAACAAAACAAAACAAAACAGATGGTGCATTAACAATGGGGTTATTAAAAAAAGATAGTCTTCCAGATTCCGATGTATTCATTAATACATTTTAGACAATTTAATTGCTTCCTGAAACACTAATTGGAAGAGTTTCATTTGCAAAAGCCTATGTCTTGGTAATATCAACCAGGCACGGTGCCACAAAGAGCTTGAATGCTGTAATAAGGAAATGAATAGAAGATTTTTTTTAATGCAGTTTTTTTCCTTTTAATGAAATGTGAACAAAGCAATATTAAAGCAACAGAAAAGAAAGAATTAAGAAGGAAAAGGTTTAGGAAGGATCGGATGTGTTGAAAATATGGGCAGTATTTTTGGCTTATGAAAAGTCAGCCCATATCAAGGGATACACAGCTAGAATTTGAGAGCACTGGCATATAGTGCAATATAATTTTATCAACACAACACAGTGCTATCCTGTGCATTTCTATAAACCTAAGTGATGGATGCTTTTAAAAATCCTGTCTTCTGAAGCCGAAGTGTCTGTTCTAGAAATGGATGGGCAAGCTTGTTTCGCCAGACTTAAAACCCACTCGACCATTGTAGGTTTGCAAGTTTGAGTCAGACTTTATTCAAATCATCTTCTATTTACAAGAGACTGTGGGGAGGAAAAAGGAACAGAGAGGTGGACAAGAAGCAGCAAAATAAATCTGGTGAAAATGGAGCAGAGAACTGGCAAAGTAAATAAACCAATCAACTCCAACAGACAGAAAAATAAAATAAGAAAAACTGAAAAGAAAAGAAAAAATATGGGGGGAGATTAAAATCCAAATGGAAAAATAGACACAATTTATATGGCTGGCCTTTTAAGAAAAATTGGGCTTGGCCTTGCCTGTGAGGTAGCAGTTAAACCCCAGCTGATCCTGATTTAATGACTCAATTACAATAAGTGATTCCAGCTGTGAGGAGGTCAAGCAGGGTTAGGAAGAGAGGGAAGAGAACTCAGTGAGGGAGAAGACCCAGGAGGGGAGTGCCTTCCCCCTGGGAAGGGCAAGCTGGAGAGAACCACAGGGAGCTGGTTATGCTCCTATGGCAGGCCCTCAAATAGCGCCTATCAGGGTACATCTACACTGCAATTAGACACCCACAGCTGGCCCAAGACAGCTGACTCTGGTTTGTGGGGCTTGGGCTAATTGCAGTGTAGAGCAGTGAACCGTGGCCACTGGGAGCTGTGGGAGGCCATGCCTGCGGACAGCCAACGTAAACAAAATGTCTCACGGCCCGCCAGTGGATTACCCTGATGGGCCGCATGCCGAAGGTTGCCGACCCCGGATGTAGTCAGAGGCAGGTCGTTGCAGAGCCAAAGCAGTGGTCAACAAGGGGTGCTAGTGCTACAGTAATGAGTGGAACTATCACTGAGCTAGCGAATGGGAGTAGCAAAGGGGAGTTCTCCAGGTGAAGGAGGCAAGACTACGTGCTCCTTGGAGTGAATTTGTCTGCTAGTTTGTTTGTCTAGTTGGCTGGTTTGCTGTGTGCTTGAAGATTACAGTGTGGTCTGTTTTGAGGGCTGTGTGTTGAACCAAGCAGCCTGCTAGGCAAGGCTGAGAACTTACTAATGAGGCTCTAGCCTGCTATCCTTTGATCCCTAACCACTTTAGGATCCCTTGACAAAAGGGCAGGGCTAACTGAGAAAGAACAAGGGTTTAAAAAGCTAGCTCGTAGTGAACGCATGCTAGTAAACAGTGGGCTGCAAACAGTTTGATCTGTTGGGGATTGTGTGTTTGGGGACTGTGAGGGAGTGGGGGACTGAGTCCTACTAGCTGCTAGTTGAGTGTGCACTAGCAAGGCTTTAGCCTCCTGCCTTTTGATCTTTGATCACTCTTGATCAGCCCTCCCCTGTGTGTTAATGAGCGGGCAGGGTTGACCTAGGAAAGAAGGGCTTCCTGGACCATGGGATGCTGTTCCAAGAAGGAAGACTGCTGAGCAGAGATGGGGTACCCCTCTCAAGGAAGAGTATTTTGGATGCAGAATGACTAACTTAGTGAGGTAGACTTTAAAGGAGGTTCTGTGGAGACAGAAGACAAGAGCCCACAGGTATGTCCAGAATGTGGAGACCTGGGTGAAGACTCAGAATCTAAGGGGAACATGGGCAATCACAGCAGTGACAAAGTTTTCTCTAACTATCCTCATTCTTTCTTCTCTTCCTTCTTCGTCTTAGTAGTGATTCTTTCTTTTTGCCTTCTACTTTTCTCTCTGTTGTAAGTAGATGGGAAAGTAAGAACGCTAGGCCCTATCAAAAAGGTGAGTCTTTCATTTAGACCAGTATGGATTTAGGCTCACTCAGATCTATGGTAGTAAGGTATTCCATAGCTTGGATCCTGATTTTGAGAATGCTCTGTAGTAAGAGTTCTATTTAGGGCCATTCAGGCTGTTACATCTCTGTGGAGTGGGTTATCGATAGATATGTTATGGTCTTCTTCTCTGCTTATTTTGTGTTACCTTGAGCTACTAGTTTGTCTGTTCTGTATAGTTCCATGGCACAGTTAGTTTAATCTATCATGGAAGAACTTTGAAAGATGCTTTGGTTCAAAGATGAATTAATTCCAGGAAGTCTTATAGCCTGTCTTATAAAGGAGGTCAGACTAGATGATCACAGTGGTCCCTTCTGACCTTTATAACCTATGAATGCATGAAAACACAATTATTCTTAGCATTCCAAAATCTCTGCCCAGATGAGAATGCAAGTAACATTCAGCAACACCATTTTTCCCCCTCATGAGTTTGAACCATGGTGAGAAGATAAATTCTGCCAATTTTACACCAGATTTAAAATATTCACCAAGCTACATCTCTTGGCCATAGTTTCACCCATTTAATTAAATAGCAACAGTTTTCTCTAACAACACAATATGTTGCTACTTCTATGTTTCTAAAATGTGTCACGTGTGAGGAGAAGCCAGTTTACAGTGATTTTGCTTTATTAATAGTGCAGTAGTTGAGATTTCAAACTTACATTGGCCTGATAATTTCAAATTTCAGTAACGTTTCTTTTTAAAAGAAGAAAATATTAATGAAATTTGACAAAGTCTCAATAAAGCAAGAGCAAAAAGCTGATTTTCATAAATTTTTCACTTTCCTGACTAAAGCAGAATTTGGGCTTTTTCAGGTCATAAATTGATGTTGGATGTTAAAGTATTTGCTGTAAATTGGAGTAATAAATTATGAATTTATGGCCTCATTTAATTGGTAGCCCTGGCCAAAGTACTCCCTTAGGAAATGTCAGATTTCAATTATGCACAGAGAGTAATAAAGAGATGCACCCTGGGTGTTCCTTATGTTTTTTCTAATATGTATGCAGTGTGTCATAATTTATAAAATGCACTTCGAGATCACACAGCGATTTCCCCCCCCCCCCCACTCTCCTGCTGGTAATAGCTCACCTTACCTGGTCACTCTCGTTACAGTGTGTATGGTAACACCCATTGTTTCATGTTCTCTGTGTATATAAATCTCCCCACTGTATTTTCCACTGAATGCATCTGATGAAGTGAGTTGTAGCTCACGAAAGCTTATGCTCAAATAAATTTGTTAGTCTCTAAGGTGCCGCAAATCCTCCTTTTCTTTTTGAGGATACAGACTAACACGGCTGCTACTCTGAAACAGCTATTTTTGAAATTACAACATTGGAAATAATTGATAGGGAATCTGGAAGGCATTCTGTTGCTAAGTACAGTCAAATGAACTCTCACTAACTAGAAGGTAAGAGATTTCTCACCTGTATTTGATAGCAAATTAAAGTCAACCAGATCAATATCTATGTATGTAACTTCAAACACATGAATAGTCCCTCTTAAGATAGCTGGTGTACTCACGTGCTTGATGTTAGGCATCTTAGCCCCATCTCCCCCAGGCTTGAATTTTTGTTGCACCTCTTTTGGTACGTCTTCACCACTGAATTAGCCTGGTGATCAGTGCCTTAGTTAGCCTAGCCTGATGTAAGTGTAAGCAGAGTCAGGATGAGCTCTACCCTGACATCTGGTGGTGAGTCATGGTGTGTTGTGGAAAAGAACGTCAGGGGCTGATCTCATGTGCATAGGCACACCCACCACACCTAGATCGTCACTTTGGCTGCTGTAGGAGCCCCAGCTTCTCTGTTATTGGGGCAGGAATAAACTGTTATTATCCTGATTATGTGAATCAAGGACAGTGGAACTATACTTGGCCTTTTGTTATGATGGAGGGACTCACCATCAACTAAGCAGCACTTGCTAGGCAAGGGTCATGGGTTCCAAAACCCAGTGAATGGAGAGAGGCTGGGGATAGGTATTAATGCTGGGTGGTATGGGCCCCCTAGTGAGGGTTCTACATGCCAATTGCACCTTCTCTCTCCACTGTGAAATATCAGAGCTAGTTTTGATTCCAATGGAGTCTAGTTACAGACTGCTAAGCTGAAATCACTTTGGGCCAATGGTGCACCAGCACTGAGTCTCCCCCACTACAAGCTGAAATCACTAAAGAGCTAAAATTACTAAGACCTGAAATCACTGAGTGTTGTGTTAAGTAGTGCAGGGGCCTGAAGCTATATTGTGGAGCAGTTCGCGGGACAGCTAGAGCAGCTCATGGGATGACTGGTGGAGCGGAGCAGAACAGTTTGCAAGACGGCTGGAGTGGCTCACGGGATGGTTGGTGGAGCTGAGCGGCTGCCAGAGCAGAGCAATTCGTGGGATGGCTGGTGGAGCAGAGCCCCACGGAGAGGTGGGGCAATTGGCTTCGGACCACGTAAGGTGTCCCTTAACCTCCCCATTTCCACCCAGGTTAGGAGGTAAAACTCTGCAGATAAACTTTTGAACTCTGGGGCTGCACTGACCAGGGACAGAGACTTTTGGGTTGTTGGACTTTTGGGACTTTGGGTGACTTTTGGGTTGCTGGACTCAAGAACCAAAGGCCCAATTTGCTTGGGGTGGGTTTTTGCTCATGGGTTGTGTTATGAATCCTGTTGGTGGTGTTTCCCCAACATAATGCCACATTGTTTCTCTCTGTTATTAAAAGGCTTTTGCTACACTCAGACGCTGTGCTTGCGAGAGGGGAAGTATTGCCTCTTAGAGGCACCCAGTGGGGGTGGTTTCTATTTGTCCCAGGTCACTGGGTGGGGGCTCGAGCCGGTTTTGCATTGTGTTATTGGAATGGGACCCCTAGATACTGAACCCGGCCCTTGTTGCTGCCAACTCTGACAGGCAGATGGGTTACATAAGCATCCCCACTTCAAACACATATTCACGTTATTGTCACCACTGTTTCTGCTCTCATCCCATGTTTGGGAAGGGGGGGGACATATCCCATGGTTCTTTGTGCTGAGAGGCTCTAGGATTCTTTCCCTAACAATAATGAGATAACTTGTCTGTCCTTTAGAGGAAATTGTGGGCAGACATTGGAGGACCATAAGTATTTAGGTGATTTAGTCTGCATTCTCACTACAAAATGGGTGGGACGCAGGCCCAGTTAAAGCAAAGTTCAGGTTCTAGCCCTCACCCCCAACCAGGTCAGCTAGCTTGGGCTTAGTACCTCCAAAATCTTCCCTTAGCAGTGTTTGGATGGTATGAATGGGTGGACTAAAACCCACATAGGACCCTAGGCTAAATTTGCAGAGAGAATATACTCATAGGGTCACAGTCCAGAAGTCTAGGATCTCAATCCACAATCTCTTCTCTGGACAATATTAGCTCTGTGTGTGGAATTCACCTGCCATTAGCTTTATCTGTAGCTCTAATAATCCACCTGCCATTCTGCAAGGAGGGTAGTACAGGGATTGTTATAAATCTCTGCCTATTTTAACATTCTTCTATTGTGAAACACTAAGAGCTTGTCTACCCATTGAATTGAACCAAAATAATTATACCTATTGTAATGCACACCCTTCATTATTTTGCTTTAAGTCCGTGTGTGGCTGCTCTTATTTAAGTGTGCTATTTTGATATAATTTTAAGTCAGTTCCTTATCATCTTAACTAAATCAATAGAAGGGCATTCTGTGTTATGCTGAAAGAAGTGTCCATGGGCAGACTTAAAACAAAATATCGAAGGGTGTTATTTACAACCACTATAGTTATTTCAGTTCCATTCTCCATGTAGATAAGCACAAAATGATTAAAGTAAAGTAGGAGCTAGCTATTAGAATTGCGGGGATACACCTAATGCAAAGGTAAAAATAATCTGAAAAAGTTCTCACACTTTGCATTATGTCCTCAAGATGCCTTACCAAAGCTTTTCACTCTTGGAGGGCAGCAGTGCATTATCTCAGTTTATATCACATATGGCTTACTGTGAAATTATTTAACCTATTATTTATAATAAACTCTTTTGTCATGTTGAGGCACATGGAACGTTATAACAAAGACCTTTGATAAAATCCTGCCCCACTGAAGCCAATGGGAGTTTTGCCATTGACTTCAATGGGGCCAGCATTTCATGCCTTGAATGTTACAAGAATTAATCTTGGCATACACCTGTGTCATTCAAAGATAATAATAAAAAAATGAATAGGGCTGGCAGAAAAAAAGAATTTTGTTTTGAGAAAAATTTAGATTCTTCAATATTTGGGGTTGGTTCCTCATCAGCACAAAAACAAGATCTGTTGAAACTGTTCATATGGGATAGAAAGAAAACACATGCAGCCCCTCTCCCCGTCCCGCTTAAAAAAAAAAGAAAAATAGCCGGTAGTCCAGTGTTTTGGGCACTCATCTCCAGTATGGAAGACCTAAGTTCAAGCCCCTGCTTGGCCTGCTATACCAGGCTGTAACGATGCTGGTTCTGGCGGGACCCAACTGAGAGTGCCAATTCAGGACAAATTGCTTCAAGCAGGGCAGTTACAGCCCAAGGCTGGGGTTTCTATGCACACCAAGGCAAACCAAACCAGCCAAACAGAGAAGACTTTGGTTTTACCCCACTGGCTAACCACAAGTCACACAAGCAATTCCCTTAGGCACTCTAGTTTCCCAGTATCACCACCAGTGCCACTCGTTATGTGGACAAATGGTTATGAAAACCAATACCCCAGTAAAAGGAAAAAAGGTTCTCTCAATCCCAAAGGACCAAGCCCCAGACCCAGGTCAATATACAAATCAGATCTGACCCACAAATCACACTGTTGCCAATCCTTTAGAATCTAAAATCTAAAGGTTTATTCATAAAAGGAAAAAGATACAGATGAGAGCTAGAACTAGTGAAATGGAATCAATTACATACAGTAATGGCAAAGTTCTTGGTTCAGGCTTGCAGCAGTGATCGAATAAACTGCAAGTCTCTGGAGTACATCCATAGCTGGGATGGGTCTTTCAGTCCTTCATTCAAAGCTTCAGTGTAGGAAAGTCCCTCCAGAGGTAAGAATCAGGATTGAAGACAAGATGGAGGAGCTGCAGCAGCTTTTTATAGTCTCTTGCCATGTGGTCTTTCTTTCTTTGTTCCAAAGACAAGCTGCCCATCACATGGCCTGGAAACACCTCAGAGTTCTGTCCATAGGCAGGTCCCTGCATGCCTTGCTGAGTCCCAAGGTGTGTCTGCCTTCTCTCAATGGGTCAGTTGTATAGCTGATGGTCCTTAATGGGCCATCAAGCAGGCTAGGCAGAGCTGACACCAATTTGTCTGGAAAAAGAAAAGGAGTACTTGTGGCACCTTAGACACTAACAAATTTATTTGAGCATAAGCTTTCGTGGGCTACAGCCCACTTCATCAACTTGTCTGGAGTGTTCCCCAGAAGCATAGCACAAGTTTGAAATACAGACAGTATAGAGCCAATATTCATAACTTTAACTATAAAAATGATACACACATATAGACAGCATAATCAGAACCAGCAAACCATAACCTTGTCTTAGACACCTCATTTGACCCCCTTTATACAAGATTTGGTGCCACTACAGGACTTTGGTTGCAACAATGATCTATACGGTCCCAGCTTATGTCAATAACGTCACACAGGTTACAGGTACAATTTCTTTCAATCAATCCTGTTCCACTTTGTGTAAATGACTAACTATTCATTGAGCAAGGCTGACTCTATAGCCTGCTGGTTAGGGCACCCCTTTTGCATGTGAGGGACCCATGTTAAAGTCCCTGCTCCTAAATTTCCTGCATCACAGGGGAGTGCCCCAATCATCAAGCTACTGGGGGTAAGAGTTTCTCATTTCATTTTTGATGAAAATATTGTCAAATTTATCTTTAAAACAGTGTTTTGGGTTGTTGTTGTTTTTGACTTATCACGAGTAAGGCACTTAGTCATGTACTTTTAAGCACTTGAACCACTAGTCCTTTAGGAATAGACTCCACTGATCTAAAATGTAAGAGTGTTCGCTAGCCTTAATACAATAACTAGCTTTGTTATGATGCAACTTAAAATTTAAAATGTCACATTTTAGTTCACCTTTCTCTCCCTGTTCCATACGCAGAGCCAAATCCTAGTTCCGATGGAGTTATTAGGAGTTTTGCTGTTGATTTTCGTAAGACTAGGGTTTAGCTACAGGAACAAACACCAACTGAGATTACTGAAAATTCTGTCTGTGGGTTAAACGAATAATCATTCTCCTTAGATTTCAAGTTTCAGACTATTTCAAGTGAAGCACCGTGGATGCTGCAGTCAATGATGCTGATCAGCAGCAGCATTTGACTTGCCTATAAAGATAAATGGGGAAATGTACTGAATAGTAGATGTCCCTGAACTGTAGCAAAAGAAAATGATTTAAAAGGGGAAAACTTCAAATGTTTTTTATATTAGAATTGAACAAAAAAAAGTTTAGGGGGAAAATAGAAAAGACAAGTCAGTTCAGAAAATAACCCACCCAGCCCCAGCAGGGAACATGCAGGTGGGATTTAAATTGGTTTTACAAAACGCTACTCATAAGATTATGTGAAGGCAGAGATTTGAGTATCAAAAAGAATTACAGTTTAATGGCTCAAATGCTTTCATATGATCCTAAATCGACTCAGCAAGAGATGCTTGTGATGTTCTTTCTGCCAATCTTCCCTGTATATGTGCATTCTCTTCATAAAGTGCTCATTGTGATCTTGGTAAAGGAAATTCACATACTAATGATGTCCCATAGTGTACCTTATGAAACATTTAAAATGGGCTGTTATGGATACAGAGTTTAACAGGGAGCAACTAATTGTTTATGCTGGACTAGCCTAGAGGGTGGTGGTGGGTTTCATTTTCAAATTTTAATATTGTATGGTTTGAACTTCCAGGATAAAGTTTGTATAATAGATGATTCAATAGCACATAGCCATTCAGTGGAAAGCATACTGTGCATATTTTTGCACAAAACTCTCTGTAGACTATATGATGTTATTTACGAGGTCTAGCTCTGGCTATGCTAATGGCTGTAAAAAAATCAGACCCTACCTGCTAGCATACTAGAACGCCTGTCGTGCTGGCTTCCCAAACTGCTGTTTTATTAATGATCTTGAAACTGAACTAGTAGGGCACGAAGAAGCGTTAGAACGGCTTACTGATATGTCACAGACATTTGCCAAGAAAATGAAACTCACTGAGAGGGGAAAGCACTAGGGAGGCCAATGAAGAACCAAATGTTCCATTTTGTGATTCATCTGACCTTCGCCTTCATGAGATCTAAATAGAAGGAAAATTGCCTTGGTCATGCTGGGTAAACATGTTGTTCTTAATCTCTAGCATTATGTGGATTCTGCACAGCATTTGCTTATTACATTAAAAGAGGAAGAGTCTTGCTGAAAGCACAGCACGTCCCATGCTTAAATTAAAAAGGTGAAGACATTCAAAGTTGTCTTGCACTCCATCTGTAACTGATGCGATTGTACTCATGCCTACTAAAAAGTATGTATGGGATGAAAATGAGCCAAAGGAATGAATCTGAAATCAGGAAAGTTTCCTAATAGTCATAGCTCATAAACTGTAGACTCCCAGTCTTCCCAGTCCTGTTTGTCGGTGTTATACACCTTTTGCATACTCATATCGTAAGCTCTCTGGGGCAGCAACTTTATTATTTGTTTGTACAGTGCTTAGCACAATATGCTCCTAATCCTGAACTGGGGTTCCTACACAATGACCATAATAATAACAAAAGTAGGATTTTCTAAGGTGGACAACTCTTATTTCATAGGGAGTTTGGTGCTCAACTCTGTGAAGTTGAAAATCCCACCCAGTAAGAAATGTTTTTCAAGGGACAGTGGTGGAAATGTATTCACTTAAATTACAAATGGAACATACAAAACACCAAAGAATATACTGTGGAGAAAAATTCTGCCCTGGCAGGGAGGGGAGAGGGTGAGATGTGTTTTCCTTTTCTGACTCTTGCTGTCAGATGTCACTTAGGGCATTAACTGTACTCTGTCATCCCTCTGACTGTCCTGGGCCACTCTTTGTATGTCCTCTGTGTTGTTAAGTCCCATAATTTCCCCCTCTTTCCTTCTCAAATTTATTAGCATATTTGAAGTATATAAAAATACTTCAGATGAACTAAATAGGACTCATGACTGCATTTCAGTGTTGAGTGACATAATATGTTTATGCCTAATGTAGGAAGTGCTTTAAATAGTTTAAATGAGGTTACATAAATATGTTGTTTGAAATTATTACATAGCATAATGTTTAAAAGAGCTTCCTGAGTGAGAGCTGTAACTCTGAAGCTCCACAGCTCATGGGGATTAGATCCATTGCATTATTCGAACACTGTTTAGATCTTTCGGTTTAATATAACACTCCTGGAAGGAGCTGGAGTCAGAGCCCCGGAGAACAGATTCACAAAGGGACTTTGCTATTGCAGTGCCTAACACCTAGGCATTCCCAAGTGGAATTCACAGCTCTGAGTTAGGCACCAAGGCTCCCCATGCATATGGAGAGTTAGGCACCTAAGAAAGGGATTCAGAGAGGCCAGCAAGCTGAGCAGGTAGCTGTTGAAGCTAGCCAGTAGGAAATGCCAAGTAGAGGGGCAGGGCTTAAGCACAGGAGTCTACACAGGAGTCTCAGCTGTGGAACCCTCTCCTGGAATTGGGGACCTAAGCCAGGGGAGGTTGCCCATGCCCTAGCAGACAAAACCCAAAGAGAAAGATTGACACCTCTCCCCAGCCCTTAATACCCAATATTAGGTTAGGGCACTCTCCTGGGATGTAGGAGACCTGATTTGAAGCAGGGACTGGAACACAGGTGTCCCACATCCCAGGAGAGAGCCCCTAACCACCAAGCTATTTGGGGGAAGAGTGTGTGTGTTTCTCAGTCACTCCTGTTGAAGCTGTTCCTTTAGGTATAACTAATTAAATACTTGTAGGGCCAGAGAGAGCGATTCTACAGCCCAGTGGTCAGACCACTTACCTGGCCTGGGCGAGTCTAGTTAAACTCCCTGCTCCAATGAGCATTTACATATTTATACAAGGTGGAACATGGGACATTGAAACCCATCCTAGAGTACCCAATAGCCAGGTGGTTAGGGCACTCTCCTGAGCTGTAGGAGACCTGCATACAAGTCCCTGCTCAAGCTCATGTATTCAAACCTGGGTTTCCCAAGTGAGTGCCCTCGTTATTAGGCACACAGGCGCCCACAGGCCAGCCCCCAAAATTCCAGACCTGCCCACCTGGCTGCCTTTAGTGTAGGGTACGTATCCTCAGAGCACACCAACTGGACTGGGACCCACAGGCAAAACAGGTGGAGGAGAGTGCTTAGTTTGAGCTAGGGTGCCCAGTGTGAGCTAGGGTGAAGAGCAGCTCAGGAGCATCAGGACTTAGGAAGTTTTGTACATACCCACTGGTAGAAACTTAGGCATGTAGGCAATTTAGGCACCTACCAGGTTAGTTGGCAGCAAGTGGTACCTAAATGTTGGATTTAGGCACCTTAAAAGTGTCTACATCCCTTTGTGATTCTAGCTCAGAAGTCCTGCATTTACCTATAGTTTAGGTACAGCATGGGCAGCAGAAGTACAAACTGCTGCGGGTAGGGTTGCTTCTCGTAGGATTGAGAGTCTTATCCTCTGCATCTCTGCTGACACTGCTAATTTTAAAGTTCAGTTGGTGCCAATTTTGTGGTGGTAAGTTTCTTATTTGATTGTGTGAACTGGACTTAGATTCCCAGGTTATTACCATATACATGTTAAAATTTTTCAGGACCAGATTCTGAGCTTTCTTAAATCCATGCACTCCTGCACATTTCCATGAGGTTCCCTACTGTTTAAACCAGTGCAGAATTTGACCTTAAGGGCTGCATCTACTCTCTGATAAAAACCCCACGGCACTGAGTCTCAGAGTCAGGATCAGCTGACTTGGGCTTGCGGGGCTAAAAATTAAGTGTAGATGTGTCCCACTTGCCAGGGTGTCAGACCCCAGGCTCCAGCATGAGCCCAAATATCTACACTGCAGTTGTATAGCTGCGGCCCTGCCATAGGTCTATTATTGGAGTGTAGTCGCATCCTGAGTCACTGCTGATTTAGGTTGACCTAAAGGTGAGAGGATCTCTATCTTGTTAAAACTCCTCTGAGTCATCCAACCTCCCTTTAGCCTTTTATATTTAATTATGTTTGGTTGCTGTTAGAGGCCAAGAATGCTTATTAGATGCTGAAAAGGTGTAAAACATAATTCAGTACTGTCTCCAAACTAGTACTCTGGCAAACACTAACCATACATCTAAAAACCATGTTAGTATTGATCTTGAGTCACATCACATTAGCACTTCCTCCATTACTTGGCTAGAGCCTGCCAGTGGGTTAGCAATGCACAGAAGGACACAACCAGGCAGTCAGACCAATGGATTAATGATACATGTACGTCTGCACAGTTTAACTTCCCACATATCAACCTTGATTCCTTATTATCCTCCCCAGGAATGAATTTACTTAATTGGAGTATGCATTTTCTGAACCTTATGTGCAACTAGCAACACCTCAATAATAATAAATAAATAAAAATAATAATAATAATAAATAAATGATACAGTTACACACACACACACACACACACACACACACACACACACACACACACTTCTCCATATAAATTAAAGGAGGTTTTTTTGCTTTTAGATAAGAGGAATTATTTGCTCCAAATATCTCAAACTTATGTGCGGCTAGTTGGAAAAGGCAAGTGATCATGTCTCTAGGAAGTACAAGAAAAAAATTGCAGGGAGTGAGACAGCTAGCAACATTTCCATTTTGCAGATAAGAAATAATGACAATTTCCTCCAATATTTCTTATGAATTATTTTATTTATACACATATACTTTGGTGTTGATCATTTGGAGCAAAGGCATACCTAGTATATTATCAATTTGCTCTCCATTTTTTCCCTTTATTGTTTAACACATTGCTTTTTAAAATAACATGCTGTAACTATTTCTTTCACTGCTAACTCCAAATACCATTCTCCAAATTCCTTCCAAGAAAACTCCCCTTTCCCATGTGTTTTAGAACCTACATATTTGATCAAATCTACCTATATATATATAGTCGTATGTGAAAGTTTTCTGAATGAATTATTGCCATATTATAGAACAAGTAGGTCTCGTATGTTCTCTGTTAGAGACTTACTGTTCTGGAGAAAAGTTGAGTAAGATCTGCTATTTTCAAACATACATATACTCCTTTTGTATTATTAATTGTATTTTATTTTTCCTACACTATCCGTTACTATCGGTTTCCTCGCATCTTTGGTTTCTATTACTGAACATTTTTTTCATAGGTTTCATTCCCTTAAAGTGGTCTTCATGAGACTTTCAGACAACCTTGAGCTTGTTAGTATTGCTCTTTGTATTTCAGTAGCACCCAGAACCAAGATTGGGACCCCATTGTGCTAGGAACTGCATGCACATATAGTAAGAGGAAGTCCCTAACCTGAAGATTTACCATCTACTGTCACCAACTGGGACGTGAGTGGTCTGACCTAGTGGTTGGAGCAGGAGTCGGGGGCCAGGCTACCAGGAGTTCAGCAGCAGGTAGTGGGAGCAGGTACTGCAGGGGAAGCAGTTGTAGGCAGGGAGTACCCTTTTGCATGGACAACTTTCAGTCCCTGTGCTTGCTTCAAATAGAAGCTGGGAATCAATCAGGACTCCTAATGTTCTGTCAATTAGATCCAAGAACTGAAGTCCTCTGTAAGACTTCAGCTTCTATTCTGGCATCTATTAGCAAGTCACTGGGTAGTAGGTTGAAATGTACTTGACCCAAAGGGCCTTGTAGACTAGGGTTCAAGACCCATCGTCCTTGACATCACCCCTTCCCAAGGGGTGCCCTCAGGGTGATGCTTATGGACTGCTTTTACAAGTGTACATTTTCTGCAGGCTTCCAGGTGCCCTCCTAAGTACCTTACCCCTCCCATTCAATAAGATATCTGAGCCTGCCACATTTACATTTAGAGTCCAGGATCTCATGAACCACATATTCTTCATAGCCCTGTAGCTGTACCAGCGGAGGTGATGGCTGGGTTCTGTGAGGGGAAGGGTTTTGGTGTGGGGTTTTGAAAGCGACATATGAAACAGCAGGTGAATCTTCAGAGTGTGGGGTAGTTGGACCCAAGGAGCTTTGCCCAATAGATGCATAGTTTGCATTGTTGTATGCAAACTCCATGGAAGGGAGAAGTGAAGACTGATTAGTATCGCAGACATTGTTTGAGAATTTGGTTGGTCCTTTCCATTCTGCTGTTGGACTGGGGATGGCAAGCAGAGGAAAAACATGTGCAGACCCCCAGCAAGTGCAAGGCCTCGTGCCAGAACCAAGTCATGAACTAAGACCCTCCCGGCCATCAGAGGTGAGTTACTTTGCAAAGCCATGGAGATGGACTACATGGCTAATCCACAGCTGGGCTGTCTCTTCAGCAGAGAGGAGGCCTGTGCGAGAGATGAAGTGGTCCACTACTGTCAAAGTTGTTGCAAGTATGTTGGAATCTGGTAATTCTACAATGAAATCTATGGCACTGGCTGCCCAGGGTCAAAATAAGGTGTACAAGAGTTGGAGAAGACTGCAAGGTGTGTTGGTGTGGGCACAAACATCACAGGAGTCAATGAATGGCTGTATTGTCGGGTGTATCCGTGGCCACCAAAATGAGCATGGTATTAATTATTGGGTCTTGACACGCTCCAAGAGCCCTGCTAGGAGAAAATCTTGGCATAGTTGCAGGACTGCAACTCTTGAGGGAACATAGACACAGACCTTTACGGATGTGATCAGGAGTCATGCAGTTGCTTGTTTGTTTGTCAGGAAGAATTCCTGAGGCTGAGGCAGAGTTTATCAATCTGAGTACATCCTGGTGATTAGCTGCACTGAGGAAGTTATGGGATTTGGGAATGAGGGTTGGTCTGGCTGGGGCCTTGTGGGTTGGTACTCTGTCTTCAGGACATGGTGTCATCCCTGCCATTTTTGAATCCAAAGCAATATATGATAATGAAATCAAATCATGACAAAAATAGGGCTCACCGAAGCTGCTGTTGGTTTAAGGCTTTCGCCCTACCTATGTATTCTAGATTTTTACGATTAGTGAATATTTGGACCATGTGGTGAGCTCCCTGAAGGTAGCGCCACCATTCTACAAAAGGCATTTTTTATCTCCAGAAGTTCCTGATCAAGTATTTTGTAGCTTAGCTCGGTGGGGGTGAGTGTCCTTGAGTAATAAGTGCATGGGTGTAACTCTTGTTCAGGAGCAAGTTGCTGGGAGATGACAGCCCCAGTCGCTGGAGTGGAGGCATCAGCTACTGCAATGTAGGCTCACGTGACATCTGGAAGAGTCAATATGAGTGCTGCAATAAAGGTGAGTTTCAGATGAATGTATGTATGCTGTGCCTCAGGAGACCAATGGAATTGGGCATTTTTCTGGAGGAGAGCGGTGAGGGGCTCAATTTGTTTGGAAAAAATCAGAATAAATTGTCAGTAAAAACTGATGAACCCCAGGAAGCATGTGGGCAGTTGGCCAGTCTTGGGCAGCTTGGACCTTGTGTGGATCCACCTGGATCTCTTCTGGGGATAAGATGAAGCCCAAGGATGCTGTAGAGGGCAGATCTAAGGCACACTTCTCAAGCTTGGCATAAAGGCCATGCTGCCATATATGTTCCAGGACCATTCAGATGTGAATGGTATGCTGCTTAGAATAGTTAGAGAAGATCATTATGTCATCTAAGTAGACTACTACATACTGGTCCAATATGTCTTGGACCATAACATTTATGAAGTCGTGGAAAGTGGCTGGGGCAATGGTCAACTCAGGGCATTATGAGATATTAATAGAAACCATACTTGGTTTGCAAGCGGTCTTCCACTCATCCCCTTTCCTGATTCACATGAGGTTGTATGCTCTCTGGAGGTCCAACTTGGTGAAAATACAAGCAGCTCACATGTGATCCAGCAACTCAGGAATCAAGGGTAGTGGGTTATGATTCCTGATACTTATCTGATGCAAGGAGCAATCGTCAACACAGAGTTGGTGACTGCCATCTTTCTTCATGAAAAGGATTGATGTGCCAGTTAGCGGGGTGAACTTTCAGGTAAATCCTTGGGCCAGGTTCTTCCGGACGTATTCTCAGAGTGCTGTCAGCTCAGCTTCTGACCTGGCATAAATTCATCCAAATGGTACTTTTGCTTCTGGCTGCAGCTCTATTGGGCAGTCATCGTCCCAGTGCAGAGATAGAGTTTCCGCATTCCTTTTTTCAAAAACATCATTGTAGTCTTGGTATTTTGAAGGGAGTTCAGGTGTTGCTTCAACAGAAGCTTCTGCCTGAGTAGCTGCCCCAACCTGAGCCTCTTGAGGTTCAGATGCTGGGACAGGATCTATCAATTCCCAGTAGTGCTGCTGGCAAAACTCTGATGGAAAACAGACTTCCTGTGGTTGACACCAAATGAGTGGATTGTGGAGGACCAGCAAGGAGGTACTGATGATCAGGGCAAGGTGTGGAGAATGGATTACACCTAATTTCAATGTTTCTTGGTGCCCATTAATCATCGCCTCCAGGGAAATTGTTTCTTCTGTTACTGGACCAGAAGACAAAGGGGAACTGACAATAGTGTCTAAGCTCGGGACTGGCCTTAGGTTGCAGGGGAATCTGCTGGATCTGGGCTGCCACTGCATCTGTGAAGCAGTTAGCTGTGCCTGAGTCACTGTGGGCTGAGTAGGATGGGAATTTTCAGGGGCACCCCAGGTATGTGCAACTGGACTGGAACCTGCAAGTGGGGAGCTCTGGGACGGAGCTCAAGATTTATTCCAATCAAGACTGAAGGGTGGGGGAGCTCTTCTCCCAGATTCCTTGGATTTCATATGGGGCAAGGAGAGATGGAATGATCTGACTCACCACAGCAGAAGCAGAGATGGTGCTGGATTCATTGTCCCTTTTTTACGGGGGTGAATCATTGAGGGCCCACAGCCACTTGCATTGGCTTGACAGAGGACATTGAGGGAGAGGTCACAGTACATGGATAGGAGACTTGCAAGATCCCTGCTTTGTTCCTCCCTTCATTGCTGTAACTGATTGTCTATACAGATGGTGTGATACATGAGGGCATCCAGACTCACAGGCATCTCCACCCGGGCTAACGCATCTTTAATTTCTTCTGGTGGGCTCTACCAGAACTGGTACAGCTGTGCTGCCTTGTTCCAATCTCTATCGGCTGGGAGGCAGCAGAATTGTGTAGCGTAGAAGGTTACAATGCCCTGCCACTGCCAGAGATTCCTTAGGGAAGCCTCCACCATTCAAGCTCCGTGCAGATTGTCAAACACTACCAGAGTGGCTTGGAGGAAGATCTCCCAGGTTAGTAGTACGGGGCTGTCACACTCCAAGAAGGTGGAGGCCCAATCTAATACTTTCCCGTATAGCAGGCTGACAACCATGCTCACCTTTGCATGATCAGTAGCGTAGGATGGAAGATTCATCATGAACCGGATGGCATTGGTTTACTGGCTGATGTATCAGGGCATATAGGTCTGCAAGCTATGTCTGGAGTGTGGCGTTTTCAGCACACAGCTGCCTGACTTGCTTCTGCATAGCTGGTTCTCCGAGGTCAGCTGGATAACCTGCTCCTGCCGGGCTTGGTTGTCCACCTGAAGACGGGTGGCCCACTTGGGTATGTCTGATGCTCCTGAAGGGTTAGTCAGGTCCATTCTCCCAGCACCAGGTCCACTCCTGTAGCCTCAGTGGTCCATGCAAACTGGGATGTGGGCGGTCTAACCTAGTGGTTGGAGCAGGAGCTGAGGGCCAGGTCTGGGCAGATACCAAGAGATCAGAGTCTGAGACAGGCCAGAGGGCAAACCAGGAATCAAGAACTAGGAGGTAGGCCGAGTGAGGTTACCAGGAGATCAGAGTCTGGCAGTAAGAGCAGATAGCACAAGGGAAGCCATCCTAAGCAGGGGGAATCCAGCTGCAGGGACAACTTCCTGTTGCTGTGCTTGGTTTAAACTGAAATTAGGAACCAGCTTAACTCAGCTTTCTGCCAAATCCTCTGTTAGAGTTCAGCTTCTGTTCTGGCACCTGTTAGCGGATCACTGGGTAGCAGGTT
This sequence comes from Natator depressus, assembly GCF_965152275.1. Taxonomy (NCBI): domain Eukaryota; kingdom Metazoa; phylum Chordata; order Testudines; family Cheloniidae; genus Natator; species Natator depressus. The sequence continues at coordinate 21,599,618 of NC_134236.1, forward strand.
GGAACTTACTAGCACTGAAGGGTCCTATAGAACAGGATTCAAGACCTGGGGTCCCTGATATCTATACACACAAGACAGACGAACTGTAATGGGGAGAAAACATAGTAGAAGGGATTTGCAGTGGAATCATAGGATTGGAAGGGACCTCGAAGCAGGACTAAGTATTATCTAGAACATCCCTGACAGGTGTTTGTCAATACTGTTGACTCATATTTAGCTTGTAATCCAGTCTGACCACCAGATCCCTTTCTGAAGTACTCCTTCCTAGGCAGTCATTTCCCATTTTGTATGTGTGGAACTGATTGTTCCTTCCTAAGTGGAGTACTTTGGATTTGTCCTTATTGAATTTCATCCTATTTACTTCAGACCATTTCTCCAGTTTGTCCAGATCATTTTGAATTTTAATCCTATCCTCCAAAGCACTTGCAACCCCTCCCAGCTTGGTATTATCCTCAAACTTTACAAGTGTACTCTCTATGCCATTATCTAAATCACTGACGAAGATACTGAACAGAACCAGACCCAGAAATGATGCCTGTGGGACCCCACTTGATATGCCAGTCAATGTCAGTGGTAGAGCTGGGAGCAGAGTTCAGAATTCTTGTCCCCAGTGCATTACTGCTTCCTGTTTGTTTGTTAAGCAGTCTAATTTCACCATCTGATGGTGGTAGTTTATTTACTTTTTAATTTACATATTGGATTGGTCTTTTGAAGACTTTCATCGTTCGGGTGGAATTAACCACAGTGCAGGCAATGGTGGCTACAGGGAGATCAGTCACACAAGAGTCTCTGCATCCCCTTTGTGCCAAGAAGTGTGTCTCCAGACTGGTTCTCAACAGGGTGATGTGCAAAAAGGAGTTGAGGTGGAATCCCACGAAGGGTCATGGCTTCTGCGACCACTGGATTTGCATAGTCACAAACTTCTGCATAGTGGCACAGACGGGCAGCTAATCCAGTCTATATACCCTGGCTGTACCCTGGCATGTAGCTGGTTGGTGGCCTGCCAATAAATTGAGGTTGTGGATTCTGACACTCCACAAAATTCCCAACAGTTACTCAGGGTTTTGTGCCAAGAAGGGTGAATTCTACCTCCAATACAGATGAAGAACCATACTGTATATGTACTGCATTGTTGCATATGCAACACATACAGTGCCTTATCCAGAGAGAATGGATTCCTATAAGAATAACTAAGCCCACAAAAATGTTGAATATTTTATTAAATTATATTTTAGTTTGGAAGTGATATGCTAGGGCTGTATTGCTTTCTTCCTCTGAACTCCCAGAACACTCTTAAAAACATGATAATGCTTCTGACAAGCCTTTCATGGTTTAGCAATTTCTTTCAAAATAGGAAATAAATTACATCTCTGAAAATTGTTCATACATTTGATCTAGCCTGATCAAAAATCCCATCCATCAGGACTGGACAGAATTTCTTAAAGCAGTTTACTGGGTTCAAGTTCTCCTTGTTAATTTAAGAAAAGTGTTATGGGTCAGAGTATTTTTGTTATCTATTTTCAAAAACTCATTTCCCTTTTCCCATCACTGGATAAAAATCTTCAGTGGCACTCTGTTTTAAAGAGCTCATGCGGATACCTCTGCTAACTCTATATTCTCACCTTAAAGCTTTATCACTGTAGTATCTGAGCACCTATTCACACCATCCCCAGTTCTGAAAGCTTCTCCTTACACCAGTGCAAATCCTCATTGACTTCAACTTCTCCTTACAAGTGATGGAGCAAAGGTGGGCCTTAAAAATTCACAAATTTAGGCTGTTTTGGACTAAGGGAGAAGGAAATCCCAAGGGCACAGGTCCCTAAAGGAGAATGCACTGATGGAACCCTTTTCACTTTTGTAGCATTGGTGTTGCAGCTAAAGCACCTCTGTTGACCATAACTGATGCAGTATGGCATGGGGAAAGACAGTCTCTTAGATAAAAACATGCACAGGTCACTCTGATCATAACTGACGGGTAGCGGTGTTACCTATTGCCATTAGTGCAATGGAATTCAAAATAAGAACTCTAGTGTCATGAACTTCTACGTTGCATTTCAGATATTCTACTCAGGCTTCTATACTATGCCCATCACCAAGGTATTGGAGTACCCATAGATAAATACCTACAGTATTAACATAAAATAGTTACAAATTTAACTACTTAGTTTAATTCAGAGGTGAAAGTTAGTTAAGGGTCTTATCTGTACACAGGGTTGGGGTCCTGACCAAGGGGGTGGGGGCTTGGGTGGAAGGGGTGGGGCCTGTAAATCCCCAGGCCCTTTACATAGCCACCGGAGCCCCAGCGCTCTCGGCCGCTGCCACTATCCCAGGGCTCCAGCAGCGGGGCTCCGGCGGCAATTTAAAGGGCCAGGGGCTCTGGGTGCAGCCAGGAGCCCAGGGCCCTTTTAAATTGTTGGCCTGGGGAAGCTGCCCCCTGCCGGTACAGTCGGCTGTGTACTGGCTCTTGCCAGTATGCCATACCGTACCGACTTACTTTCACCTCTGGTATTATTTATTTTATTTATTTGGATCATAGTAGCAGCTAGAGGGCCCAACCAAGAAAAGAGCACTATTGAGTTAAGAAACTGTACAGTAAGATGGCCCTACCCTGAAGATCTTACAGTCTAAACAGACATCACAAAGAAAGGGTGAAGCACAGAAAGGTGAAACGACTTGCCCAAAGTTACACAGCAGGTCAGTGGAAGAAACAAAAATAGAATCTAGGTCTCCAGAGTCTCAGTTTAGTGCACTATCCAGTAGAAGACTATGCTGCCTTTATTCCAAACAGGGTCTAGGATTGGCCCTTACCCACTACTAGGACTATTTCACTTCCTCTGAGAGATTACTGCTTACTGTGAGGTGACTGTAAGGTTATTTATTATTGAATGAGAACAGGAATAGTAGAGGAGGTTGCTGAAGTTGAAAAACATTTGGGAGAACAGAAAATCTATTAGAACCACAAAAAAAATTTTCCAATTTAAAAAATGAACAAATATTTCCACTAGAATGGGTTACCTAGGGAGGAGGTGGAATCTCCATCCTTAGAGGTTTTGACAAAACCCTGGCTGGGATAATTTAGTTGGAGTTGGTCCTGCTTTGAGCAGAGGGTTGGACTAGATGACCTCCTGAGGTCTCTTCCAACCCTAATCTTCCATGATTCTATTATTTTTGGCTCTTGTGTTTATTTTTTCCAAAGGATAAGAGAGCTTGTTGGTTTAGATGATTTGTGCCTCTTAATCTTTATTTTTTTGAGTTTGGGGAAGTGGGATCAGGATTATGCTTGTCTTGAGTGAAACTGAAGGGTGTTATTGTGCGTGTTCAAAGAAAATTGGAATGTGTCTGACCTTGGCAAAAACTGTACATTTGTTGATTGCTGTTACTTATGGAAAAGCAAAGGGGGGAAGAAAGAACAGTTAGTTATGGCGAGAAGTATTTTCCTTTCAGGCAGAGTTAAGCAATAAGCTAGGTATGAGAACAGGATTTGTGCTGTTTCCAGCGTTATACAGATGTAAAAGTGATGGGCAAAATACAACTCTGATGTATGGCGGGTCAGTAGTGTTCTACTCTGGGTGTATTTGGCTTGTTATTTCTTAAAGTTGTTACAAAAGCAAACCAAGAGATGAAGCTGTAACTAAATTATAGATGATAACTACAATATGTGGAGACTGCAGCATTGCTTTTGGGAGATATATGTGAATGTAAGAGTCACCTCAAAATATGTTGATTCCATCAGTAGATGATGTGGCCATAAAACTAAAGAGAATGGAAGGTGTAGATTGCTGGAATTGAAAAGATCATCAGCTTTTGAATAAAGCTACTCAATTTTTCAACCAAAAAGGCTGAAGCAGAACTTGAAATAGAAACGAGGTCTCAGGGCTTCACGGCCACTGGTCCCTGACCCCCTAGATAAAAATTGATGTACAAAGCACCCAGCTTAGAAGAGCTACAGCAGGTTGGGGGATTCTAAACATTCAAAGTGGATAGGTGTTGAATTTCAAAGAAATATGAATTAGCCTAGGTTTATATAGGAAAATAGAGCCTAAGGCCCCAATCCTGTATTGCACTCTGTAGGGACTCAGTGGCTGGCTCCTTGGAGCTTAAGGTCTAAGAGGATATTTCACAGACCTGTGCAAGATCTAGGAAAACAGTCTTGAGAGAGCCCAACTCCTGTTCTGGAAACAGCTGTGCATTGCAGCATAACAGAGGGTATGACCAAGCCCACAGAAGATAATTTGGAATCAAAAGATCACAATGATATCGAGAAAGGAGAAAATGCAATATATTAATCAGATGACAGAGGTAATGCCATCTGATAGTTAACATGGGCCTGGCTGTTAAAGATCCTGGGTTCTATTTCTGACTTGTCTACTGCATGATCCCAGGCAAGCGACTTACCTTCTCTTTGCACCAGTTTACTCATGCAAGAGTGTTTAATAAAAGTTCACCTACCACTCTGGGAAGCATGAGACCAAATTAATGAATATTTTCAAGGTGCTTTGAGATCCTCAGTTGAAAATTGTTATATAGGTAGAGCATTTTTAGGTGTATGTGTGGTTAATTTATGTGATACAGGTAATTGTTAACAACCTGGATTTGTAAAAAAATGTTTTCATATAGACTAGTCATATCTGTGTATTCCTGGTCATATTATGTATTCAAATTATTAAGCTCAATTGTGAGTAAATACAAGGGCAGCATACTTTGTCCACTATAGCCTCCTGCAAGTTGGAGAGAGCTATATTAAGGAAAATGGATTAGATTAAAAAACAAGAATCCTGTTAAGTGTTTGTACTAGTGATGACAATTTTGCATTTGACATACAGTTAAAAAGAATTTCTCTGTTTGATAGTGTGTTCATATCTGTAGTGACAGATTCTTCAACACACAGTATAGCTGCCATTTGCCTGGAGGAAAACCTAAGGACAATCTTAAGAGCAATGTTCTGGGTAAGTTGTAAAGAAGTATTCAGTCTGGTGTTGTTAGACTGAAACCAAGCAAGAGTGTCTGATGTATTGCCAGAAGGCTTTATCTTCTCAAAAAAAAATGTTTAAATTGAACACAAAGGAGAGCCTGCTGCATATTTTGTTATTCAGTGGAACATGAAGAGTTGCTTTCCTTTCATTAAGGGATCTCTCTTTACATTTAGTTTTATCCAGAACCGCACATACTGTATATAGTGTTGTCATTCACAGTACAGAACTAATCCTCTTCAGTGAAGGGTTTTTTTGTTTTTTCTGTTTTTTAGTTTGGCGGAAAAGTTAGAGAGCTGGAAAGGGCTTGTTACTAAACATATGGATAATAATACTTTGCATTTATACAGCACTTTCCAATCAAAATTCTCAAAGTATTTTATAAACACTAATGAATAACCACGTACCACATCCCAGTCAGAAGATAAATATCACTTCCATTTACATATGGGAAAACTGGGGCACAGTGAATTGCACAGCAGTTAAACATGAAATATGTGACAGAAATAGCAACAGCATCCATTTCTCCTGTCTCACAAGATCATCCCTCAAGTTGGAGTGACAGGAGCACAGCAAATACTGAGCACAATGTTCATAGAAGCTTTTGATACACTGTGTCAGAAATCTTACACAGAAAACGAATTTCCATTTTCTTGATTATAAACACTGGGTATCATTTTCAAAAGCACCTAAGTCCCATTTTCAAAAGCACCTAAATCACTTAGGGCCAGAGTTTAAAAAGGGAATTAGGTGTCTTAATATGCAGGTTGATACCTAGTGGAATGCAAGTTGGGCACCTAGGTGCTTTTGAAAATCCTGCTAGTTATCTATCTGCACCTAAATATTTTTAGGTATTTCAATGGGCACCTAAGACCCATTGAAAATCATTGGGATTTAGGATTCTAAGTGTCTTAAGCACTTCTGGATATATTACATGCAGTACCATGGATCGAAAACTAGCTGAAGAGCCATAAACAAACAAAATGATACATGAGCAGTGCATTGAGTTTCAGGGAGGTGTGATCCTTTTTAACATCATGGGGTTCTAGTTGGCTGGTGTCTGCTACAGACCACCAAATCACATTCAGGAACAGGATGACTGCCTCCTTACTAGGGTGATCAGATAGCAAGTGTAAAAAATCAGAATGGGGGTGTCAAGGTTCCTTCCCCACTCTGAACTCTAGGGTACAGATGTGGGGACCTGCATGAAAACCCCCCTAAGCTTGTTTTTACCAGCTTAGGTTAAAACTTCCCCAAGGTACGAACTATTTTACCTTTTGCCCTTGGACTTTATTGCTGCCACCACCAAGCGTCTAACAGGGAAAGAGCCCGCTTGGAAACATCTTTCCCCCCAAAATCCTCCCAAACCCTACACCCCCTTTCCTGGGGAAGGCTTGATAAAAATCTTCACCAATTTGCATAGGTGAACACAGACCCAAACCCTTGGATCTTAAGAACAATGAAAAAGCAATCAGGTTCTTAAAAGAAGAATTTTAATTGTAGAAAAAGTAAAAGAATCACCTCTGTAAAATCAGGATGGTAAATACCTTACAGGGTAATCAGATTCAAAACATAGAGAATCCCTCTAGGCAAACCCTTAAGTTACAAAAAGACTCAAAAACAGGACTATACATTCCATTCAGCACAACTTATTTTATCAGCCATTTAAACAAAACAGAATCTAATGCATATCTAGCTAGATTGCTTACTAAGTTCTAAGACTCCATTCCTTTTCTGTTCCCGGCAAAAGCATCACACAGACTGAGAGAACCTTTGTTTCTCCCCCACCTCCAGCTTTGAAAGTATCTTGTCTCCTCATTGGTCATTTTGGTCAGGTGCCAGCGAGGTTATCCTAGCTTCTTACCCCTTTACAGGTGAAAGGGTTTTTCTTCTGGCCAGGAGGGATTTAAAGGTGTTTACCCTTCCCTTTATAGTTATGACAGGGGGTGAGGGGTAATAGGTGCATATATAAGAAAAAGCCCCCCAAATCAGGACTGTCCCTATTAAATCAGGACATCTGGTCACCCTACTCCTTACGAACCTATCAACAATGGATAGGAAAAAACACTGCATAATCAAGGAGGACTTCAATTTGATTTATAGATGCTAGAGGTCTCGTGGTGAAAGTACTAAAAACATACTTTGAATTTCCAAACATTATAGATGACAATTTCCTAGCTCAAAAAGTGTTTCAGCCAACATGGAGGAATTCTTTATTAGACTTTGTCCTAACAGATAAAGAAGAACTCATTACAAACTAAAAATTAATGGGAGCTTAAAGATATCTTGTAATATTTTTTCCCATTGTTTTCATTAAAAATATACAAACATGAGCCTCATCCTGTTTTGTTTTCAAAATTTTGTGTTTGATGCTCACGCTGTTGTGGATGGCTTGGTGAACTAATCTAGAAATTAAGAGTAATTTTGTTATTTTCCCAGTAAAAATGTGCGAGCCCTTGGTTTAATGTTTTCTTTCTACTCTTTCTCCTCGTAGTGATCTTTTCATTATGTCTTCATATGTTTGAAATATGAACTACTTAATGTTTCCTAGTTGTAATATACAGTTATTAACTAGCCTTTTCTTAGAGAAATCCTTGCAACTTTTTAGTCTCCAAGAGGAGGGATGGATCTTTTAAAACACTATTAAAAGAAAATTACTTGCAGTTCTTGTTCTTGGACTATAGTACTTATAATCGCTGTCTTCCTCACTCAGAGTTAACCATGACATTTTGTTCCTATCTTGTCTGCATACAAAAATAAATGGACAGCTGAGGGTATTATGCTGTCCCAGCTAAGCAGGGTCATCCTCTTCCTCATTCCTCTGGGACAATTTTGTTTTTCTTCTTGTTTATGGGAGATGGTTTCATTCTGGGGAAGGGCGCTGCAGGGTCTGACCCATTCATGTGACTATCACAGCAGGGCTGGGGGAACAAAGGAACAAGATAATGGTTTTTAATAATGGGAAAGAAATTAGCTCAGGTTTCAGTACATAAGAACATAAGAATGGCCATACTGGGTCAGACCAAAGGTCCATCCAGCCCAGTATCCTGTCTGCCGACAGTGGCCAATGCCAGGTGGCCCAGAGGGAGTGAACCTAACAGGTAATGATCAAGTGATCTCTCTCTCTAGTACTGGAAGGTATACTAATGCTGAATGGAACACTTTCTATGGCCCCTCTCTTGCCAGCCATTTCATGAACTCCTGCACTTGTGTGGAGACCTATTGGCTTCTGTGAGGTTCTGGGGAAGCGTAAGGGTCTGCTCGTATAAAACAACTTGCAGGCTCAGGTCTAGGTGTGTAACAAGTGACACCAATTCTCAGTTCACCTCAGGAAGAAAACAGAAGGAAAGCTAATGAGCACAGCTGCCTGTGACTCAGTGCAGACTCCTCTGCAGAATGTGCAGCATGCCTAGAATGCACTTACAAGAGCCCCATTGGAAAAGTCAATTAATCTCTCTGGGCCTGATTGTCAGTTACTAGAGTCCCTTCACACCACTCTGGCAGTGTAAAGCAGCCTTAAAACATACATACATTTAATTTATGCTCACCTGGAAGCTGTGTTACACTGCTAGAATAGCCTGAAGAGGCCTTTAGGGAAATGAAAATCAGGACTAGAGAAATTTCTCAAGTTCACACAAGGAGTCTGTGACAGAACCAGGCACTGAAAGCAGATATCCTAATCCCAGCCCTGGCCACAAAACAATTTACAAAAATAAATATTTGAGCTGGTCAAACTATTAATTTCACATAATATTCATTATAAATATAGCCTCTTTTTCTGTTAGCCAATCATTCATGGACATTCACCAATTTCTGTGAACGTAGTTATTCATTAGTATTTACAAAAGAAGTTTTGGTGAAAATGTTTCACCCTATGACTTTGTGAATTATTCACTTCAACTATTGGGGGGAAGGGATAGCTTGGTGGTTTGAGCATTGGCCTGCTAAACCTAGGGATGTGAGTTCAATCTTGAGGGGGCCATTTGGGATCTGGGGCAAAAATTGGGGATTGGTCCTACTTTGAGCAGGGGGTTGGATTAGATGACTTCCTGAGGTCCCTTCCAACCCTGATATTCTATAATTATTCATGTTGTTAGCCAAATACATTTTGTGGTATTGTTTCTTCTCCCCACTTAGATGAGTAAACTTTATATACACAAGAATAATAAATAGAGCTGTTTAGAAAATAGAGCACTTTTTGCACTGAAAATATCTACTTTTCTGTGAAATTTCAGCTGAAAACTAAAAAACTGTGTTTGAAAACCAAAATATTTTTATTCAAATTGGCACCCTGGTGCCTCATAGGAGTTGTAGTAGGGATATCTTATGTTCCTATTCCTTCTTTGCGCTGTCCGGTCTGGCTAGACTGCATCTCCCATGAAGTACCACTTTCTCCTTGGTAAGGTGTGTAGTGTGCATGATAGGACTCCGTAGCTATGTTGCATCATGGGAGTTGTAGTCTAGCCAGGCAGCCTGGCTCTTGGTTTTTAGGCTTTTGATGAAATTTTCCATAGAAAGTAGATATTATTTGCAAAAAATATTGTGTTAAAACCCTGATTTTCCATCAAAAGACAGTTAACAGAAAATTTTCAACCAGTCCTAATAATGAATGAACTTCTAGTATGAATTTTCAGAAAAATAGACATTTGTGCTAAAAGCTGTGATTTGTCACATTGATATCTGGATAATTGTGAATATCTAATAGTATGGCGCCCATGATTCATAGCAAACAAAACCAACACATTTTGGTTACTATGCAACTAGGTCTACTAAACATATCATACTTCCCTATTTTTTTTCTCAATTTTTAATTTTCTAATGACGAATTACCTTTTCTATAGCTTCTGAAAACTAGTGAAATTGGACACCTATTTACATGCTTGTTTGTTTTCCTTTAAGAAAAAACAAAAAACCTTGCTTCCCAGGTAAGGTTCATAAGTTTCATGGCCATAATTTTCCATTTTCATGGCATTCATATAATTTGTAGAGAAATAACACTTTCTAGAAAACGAACCATTAATATTCCAGGTTTGTTAGTATTGACTTCATATCTTTCTAAAACATTTTTTCCAGCCTACAATAAGGAATACACAGTGATAGACTGAAAAAAATTATATATTTAAACCAAAATAATAGCATTGTAATGATCCTTTCTTGTGGTTGGGTTGGGAAGTGTGGCCTAGTGGTCACAGCCACAATCCCAGATTGCCAAGGGGGTTGTGGGGAGGGGAGTCTGAGCCCTCCACCTCCTTTGGTCTCTGACCCAGGGCCCTTTGGGCTACCAGTGGTTTGGCAACCAAGGCTGCTTAAGGTTGCCTTCACCTGGGCCTCTTTCTCTCGTCTCCCTCCCTGGGGTCAGCTCAGTCCAAGGCCTTTGCTTAGTGTGGAAATCCAAACCAAAAGAAGTAAAAGGGAGTTACCAGTGTCTAAGGATACTTCCCTCTCTAGTTGTCTCTGGGATGGGTCCTCACTTCCTTCAAGGAGGGCCCCTTTGGGCAGTGGTCTCAGAGCCTTTAGGCTTTCCTTTGCTCTGCTTTGCTTTGCTGGAGCTGTGGACTGCAGGTCTGCTCACCTCCAGCTCTGCCATTCAAATGAGCTACTTCCTTGCCTTTTAATTCCTCCAGCAGATGGAGCATGTGCTTCAGGTGGGCAGGACTGGCTGAGTCCAAAATGATCCCTTAACCTCTTGTTGCTCAGTGTGGGGTTTGTACACCCCATCACACACCCTCCCCCTCAAGATGGATCCAGGAGAGCTGGGGCCATCCGATTGCTCCCCCCACTTCCCTGGAAAAGAAGTTAGCATTCTGGTGGGCCTTCCTGGCTCGATGCTGAATTTGGAGCATGAAGGGCTGGAGAGATGGGGGTACCAGCACACCAGGCGGGGGTTTGTATCCTTCATGGGGTTTAGCAATCTTAACAGGGCGTGGTTGATGACAAGCTTGAATGGGTTTCCCAGGAGATAGTATTGGAGCGAATCTAAAGCCCATTTTACTGCCAGGCCCTCCTTCTCTATGACAGAGTAGGCTCGTTCTCATGGGAACAGTTTGCGGCTCAAATAGAGCATAGATTGTTCCTCCCCCTTTATTTTCTGATATCAAACAGTGTCCAGTCCCACATCAGCAGCATCTGTCTGCAAAATGAATTCTTTGGAGAAGTCTGGACTGAATAGGACTGATTCTGTACAGAGGCATTCTTTCAATTCTTGAAAGGCCTTTTCACAGGCCTCAGACCAGTGCATTTCTTGGGGTTGTCGTTCGTAACCAGATCTGTGAGAGGGGCTGCGATCGTTAAGAACACTCGGTACAAACTGGCGGTAGTAGCCAGCAAGTCATAAAAAACTCCTGACTTGTTTCTTGGTGGTAGGGCGTAAGCTGTCCTTGAGGGCCTGGACTTTATCTATAAGGGGCCGGATCTGGCCTTTCCCCAAAATGTATCCCAGGTAGATAGTTTCTTCTTTCCCTATTTTACGTTTTGCAGGGTTTGCTGTTAGTCCAGCCTGTCTCAGGTAGCTGTGCACGGCTACAACTTGGGCCAAATGTTCTTCCCAGGTTCAGCTATAGAGGACTATATCATCTAAATAAGCTGTGGCCTATGAGTTATGGGGCTCCAAAACCTTGGCGCTGGAATGTCGCGAGTGCCTCATTGAGTCCAAAGGGCATAGTTTGAAACTGGCTGAATGGAGTGGCAAAGGCGGTTTTTCTCTTGCGATTCTGATGTGAGTGGGATTTGCCAATACCCCTTTGTTAGGTCCACGGTGGTGATATACTGAGCTTCGCCCAGCCAGTCTAGTAGTTTATTCACGCAGGGCATGGGGTAGGCATCAAATTTGGAGATTGCATTAACCTTCCGGAAGTTGATGCAAAACTGGACAGTGCCATCTGGCTTTGGGACTAATACGACAGGGTTTGCCACGCACTGCGGGATTCCTCAGTGATTCCAAGCTCCAACATGGTCTGGCTTTACTGCCTCACACACTTTCTGGGGAAGTGGCCAGGGGTTATCCCAGACGATCTGTCCAGGTTCACTCTTTATTTTCAGAAGATAACAGACCTGCTTCATTCAGTGGCACATGAAGCTTGTACCTTGGTCAGTGAGAATCTCCTTGGGAACTCCTACTCTAGCAAAGATTTTTAATAGTTCTGTGGCAGTAGTCTTTGCATTGGTGTTATGTAGTGGGATTGCCTCAGGATAGCGAGTTTCATAATTAACTATCGCAAATAGGTGAGATGTTTCTATGTGGTGGCACTTTTTTCCAGGGGGCCAACAAGGTCTATACCAATTTGTTTGAAGGGGACATTGATAACCAGGAGAGGGACGAGGGGCCTTTTGGCCCAACTAGCTGGCATTCTGGGCAGGGGTTGCAAAAATGTTTAACTTCTTGATGTGTGCCAGGCCAGAAGCAGTCTAAGATCCAGACCAGAGTTTTTTCCTGTCCAAGGTGACCTGCGGAGGCGATGGCATGGGCCAGTCATATGACTTCTCATCAATGCGGCTGTCAAGGCTGAATCCCAACTCTGTCACTCCGAGTGCAGAAGTGGGGCCTGCAAGGATTTTAAAAATTAATACTTGCCACTCCAGGCTTGTATTAAACTCCCAAGGTTACAGCCTTTCTTTGACCGTGGCTTGGTAAACGCTGCCACCACCCAAATGCAACAAAACGCCCTTTGAATCCAGGAAGGAGCACTTGGGAATTCCTCCCTGTGGGGTGCCCTCAAGCCCTTTCACCCCTCCCCCACCACTCCGGGGAAGAGTGGAAAAAGGAACAAAGGAAATTAGCTGTGGCTACCAGCTAATCAAACAACATGCACAAGCCTCTTAGGACACCAAAAATCCAATCCTGTTCTTTAAAAGGGTAAATTTTATTAAAAACAAAAAGAAAGAAAATACATCTAGAACTTAGGCTTTTGCTAGATTTTAAAAGAGCAGTTCCAAAAATGAAGCAGAAATAGCTTTCTTGGGGGTTCAGCTTAAAGGTTACAAGCAAACAAAAGCATCTGGGGTTAGCACAGAGGAGTCTTCAAACCAATAAGAAATAAAAGAAATAACCCTAATTGCCTCTAGTTAACATTCCGATCTACTTACACATTGGAGTTCAGATAAGTAGTTCTAGGCAGGATCTGATGACTTATAATTATACCTGGCTTAGCTGCTTATAGCATGGCTGCTCTGACCCTTCAGCCCAGAGAGGACAGACAAAGGGAAAGTTACTTTCCCAATTTTAAAAAGTTCTACCTTCCCATTGGCTCTTTTGGTCAGGTGCCCACTTTTTTTCTTTACCTGAGGGACTTTTTAACCCTTTACAGATAGAGCAAGTAAAGAACAGCTACTAGGAGGGATTTTACAGTTAAGTGGCTGGCTGGGTGTCCATCAAAGGGAGCTATCCCTCCTCTTTATTTATCACGTGGCCAAGGGACGAGGAGTTGTGAACAAATGTCTCCCGTCCGATGGTCTTTTTCCAGCCAATATAATCATTCCTCCTAGAGCTCGTTAACTACTGGGAGTTGTTCATATGCATGGCTCAAGGTCTTATCCTCCCTCTGCTCCTTTATGAAATCAGTTTTTGGGTCAGTAAGCCCCCTTCTAGGAGTGGGGTTTGTAATGTCTCCTGACTGGGAGGATCTTCCGACAGCACTCCCTCTTGGCTGGACACTCCCCCACCCCCACCCCCTGGGGTCCTGCTCCTCGTCTACTCCAGCCAATGTCATAGGCTGGGTTCCCTGCCTGCCCTGGTTCCCTTGGGCACTTCCTGTGGGTTTCCAGAAGCAGGTCTACATCCCCTCAACGTGTCGGAGATATGCTCCCAATCCCAACCCAAGATAACAGAGTAGGCTACTATGAGGGGCTTTGAGTTCTCCCCTATGGTGAACTCTACTCGGGCACTAGGATAGGGTTTAATATCGCCATGAATGCACTGCAGGAAGATCGTCTCCGCAGGGGCTTCAGGGTTGGGGACCAAGTTATCCCAGACCAGGGTTTGGCCACACCCAGAGTCTACTAGACCCATTACCTCAGTCCCATTTATTTGTACAGGAACTGTTACTTTTGCTGAGGTGTGCTTCCAGGCATGGCTCTCTGCCAACCATACTTGCCCAAAGTTGGACTCCATAGAGGGGCATTCCTGATATTAGTGGCCCTGACACCCAAAGGAGAAATAGGCCCCCATGGTTAGCCCTGGGACTGGTTGGAGGTTGGGCCTCTGGGGATGTCTTCCCCTGGGTGCTTGGCACCCTCACCCTTCCTGGCCTCTGGGCAGGGAAGTCCCTTGGAGACCCCAGGCTTTATGTTCAGGCTGAGGTTGGAGGGCCTGGGGCTTGTAGCGGGCTCCCAGCCCTGGGTTTGAAGTCTGGCTTGGCACAGTGTCCTGTCTCCTCTGCTGGCTTCCCCCTTCAGTTGAGGGGTCCCTCTGGAGTTAAGCAATGGCTCAGAATCGGGACTTAGAGTCATCTCATCTGCTAGATAGTTTTCCATCAATCTTACGATGTCAGTAAGTGACTCTGGTCAATGTCTGAGCACCCAGTCCCTACCCCATTTTGGGAGGATTTGGGCAAACGGCTTCACCAGGATGAGTTCAGCCACCTCTACTCTGGTCCACCTTTCTGGCTTTAGCCACCTCCAACATAGAGCTCACCATTTCTGGGCAACAACCTGGGGTCAGGCCCCTGGAGGCTATCTCTCCCCCCCAGAACCTCTGGTGGAAAGTCTCCTCGGTGATGTTGAGGTAATCCAAGATGGTCATTTTGATCTGGGGGTAGTCTTGGGCAGTCTCTGCATCCAGTCTTCTGTATGCAGCCTGCATCGGCCCTGTCAGGTAGGTTGCCAGTAGGATGACCCCATTGGTCGGGGACCATTGGGCAGCCGTCACCACCCACTCAAATGTTGTCAGAAAAGTCTCGGGGTTGTCCTCAGGGCCCAACTTTCTGAGCTTCATGGGTTCTGTCAGGGCTCCTGGGCTTGGGCCCAGGGCCCCAAATGGAGAATCTCTGGAGGACCCCTGGGGATGTATTAATGCCACAACTTGTTGAAATAACCTTTGCTGCTGTTGGGCCCTTAAGTCCTGAACCAGTTGCTGCAGCTGGGCAGCCATTTGCTGCAGGAGCTGTTGATGCCACTGCACCACTTGCTGCTGGTTCTCAGTCACCCATTTCAACAACTGGTCTAATTCCATCTTTGCTGGCCGACCAGTCCACATTGTTCTAAATCAGGCTGTCTGACCGCCTACATCAGTCAACACCCCCTTCTTTCAGAGGTCAGGCATTGCCCATATTCTCCACCAATTTATAATGGTCCTCACAATCTGGTAGGGAAGTGTGGCCTACTGATCATGGCCACAACCCGGGACTGCCCAGGAAGTTGTGAGGAGGGGAGACAAGGCCCTCCCACTCCACTGGGCTCTGACCCAAGGCCCTTTGGGCTACCAGTAATCTGGCAACCAAGGTTAAGTCTGTTCTCCCTGGCCCTTTTCTTCTGGTCTCCCCTGCCCCCCCACGCCACCCCATGGGTCAGCTTAGTCCAAGCCCTTCACCTGGTGGGGAAATCCAAACCAAAAGAAATAAAAGGGAGTTACCAATGTCCAAAGCCACAGAATGCTTCCCTCTCTGGTTGTCTCTGGGATGGGGCCTCCCTTCTCTTAAGGAGGGCCCCTTTTGCAGAAGTTTCAGAGCCTTTAGGCTTCCCTCTGCACTGCTAGAGTTGTGGGCTGTAGATCTGCTCACCTCCAGCTCTGCCACCCAAATGAGCTACTACCCTGCCTTTTATATTCCTCCAGCAGATGGAGCATTTGCTGCAGTGGAAGGGTGGAGCTGGCTGAGCCCAAAATGATCCCTTAACCCCTTATTGCTCAGTGTAGGATTTGTACACCCCATCACAAGCATATTTATACAACATATTGTATCACAAGGGATCTTAGAGTGATTCATAGACTAATAAATATGTAATCCCAATTGTAATGATGGATTTCCATCTGAAAAATGCAGAGATTATGATATTGAAAGGTTCCCAAATTAGACACGGTGTAATCTACCAGCTAGTGTGTATATACGCCAGTGAACTCTTCTAGATGGAATGTCAAATCTGCTCAAGTATTTACTTTGTTACCATCTGGTAGCTAGCCAACAGAGATTCCCTAAATCCCAATACTATCACCGATGATAGAGATTTTCCTGCAGTTTAAGTGGCAGGGTCTTGAATTTTCAAGCAGAAGGTCCTGAATTCTAGTCATTATGACTTTGGTGTCCATGTGACCATGGTATGCTGACACAAATTTTAATTGAACCATGTTGTTATCTAACTGTTAAACCAGAACAGCAGGGATAAGATCCCTACTTTTATAAAAAGTGCCATAGGATCCTTAATCATCGCCAGTGGCCAGGACCTAGGTTTTACATCTCATCAAAAAGATTGATAATGTTGGGGCTGCATTCACAGGCTAGTAGTATACTGTATTGATTGAACCGACAGTGCTTTCAGTAGTTAATGAATCCAAGTTAGCATTTACTGGCTTATAAAAGAGAGACACAATAACGTTGCATATATAATTGTTTTGTAAATTAGATGTTGCTGACAAATAGATAAATTGGAATTATCTTCATTAATACAGCAGAGGTTATTGCAAGTTATGTTAACAAAGTTCAACAAACTGCCTTCCATGTCACTGAGATGTCCATAAAACCAAATTAGTCTGGGGAGATATAAAATGCTTAAGGAAATTAAAACCCATATAATTGTACTGGATTGTCAAGCAAACTGATAGGCTTGTTCAAATGATTAACAGTTACCTAGGTTTGGAATATCCCCAAAGAGTTTCACATACCTATAATTTAAAATATAATTTCTTTAGATTGACCACAACATTAACTCAGATGCCAACTCTTAGCTGAGACAGATTATTCATTTTAGGTTTATTTTTGTTTGAGAGTGAGATCACACATCTTTGCTTTTAACCACACTTTATGTGACCACAAATATATAGCATAACCAAAGGAAAACACATTTGATTGCATTGGACTTGTTAAGAAAACTCAGTGAACCTTATCTGAGAGACGTGACTCAGTTTTTGGCACTACAGTTTAGGTTGAGAATGGCAACTGCATGGTACAAATTTTCCGAAGGAGAGTGTTTTTGTTTCTGAATGGCTTATTTTACTTTTCCTTAATCTTTTGCTAAACTATAATCTTGATTGGTGGCATCCCATTCCTCTTTGTCACTAAATATGGGCATTGCTATACCAGATCTCACTATAGGGGAATTTAAAACAAGCCTTGAAAATCTTCCTGACTTATAAGAAAAGACTAACTCTGTTTCATTCTAATTTATCAACTTTTAGGTTTTATAGCTACCAGTTTATAGTTTTATAGTTGGTGTTGGTCCTGCTCTGAGCAGGGGATTGGACTAGATGACCTCCTGAGGCCTCTTCCAACTCTAATATTCTAAGATCCTATGATTCTACCATTGAATAAGGAAACACTAGATTCAAACTACCCATGAGTATTGTTGTGTTTGAACTTATCCATGTTACTTAAGTATATGTGGGTCAAGTGCTGAGCATGATAATATATCCAAAATCTGAGCAGGATGATTTTTAGCCAGACAGTGGGAACATCTCAAAAACAGTGTGCAGGGTTCCATATGCTGCACTTGAATACTTTTTAACATACCTTCCCCAGACAAAAAGAAAAGGAGTACTTGTGGCACCTTAGAGACTAACCAATTTATTTGAGCATAAGCTTTTGTGAGCTACAGCTCACTTCATCAGATGCATAAAGTGGAAAGTACAATGAGCAGATTTTATATATACACACAGACCATGAAAAAATATACATTGTAAGGAGAGTGATCACTTAAGATGAGCTGTTACCAGCAGGAGAGTGGGGTGGGGGGAGAGAAAACCTTTTGAAGTGATAATCAAGGTGGGCCATTTCCAGCACGTTTCCAGGAGTTAACAAGAACATCTGAGGAACAGCTGGGGGGTGGGAGGGAGGAATAAACAAGGGGAAATAGTTTCACTTAGTATAATGACTCAAACACTCCCAGTGTCTATTCAATCCTAAGTTAATTGTATCCAGTTTGCAAATTAATTCCAATTCAGCAGTCTCTCGTTGGAGTCTGTTTTCGAAGTTTTTTTGTTGAAGGATACTCACTCTTAGATCAGAAATCGAGTGACCAGAGAGATTGAAGTGTTCTTCAACTGGTTTATGAATATTATAATTCTTGACATCTGATTTGTGTCCATTTATTCTTTTACGTAGAGACTGTCCAGTTTGGCCAATGTACATGGCAGAGGGGCATTGCTGGCACATGATGGCATATATCACATTGGTAGATGTGCAGGTGAACGAGCCTCTGATAGTATGGCCAATGTGATTGGGCCCTATGATGGTGTCCCCTGAATAGATATGTGGGCACAGTTGGCAACGGGCTTTGTTGCAAGGATAGGTTCCTGGGTTAGTGGTTCTGTTGTGTGCTGTGTGGTTGCTGGTGAGTATTTGCTTCAGGTTGGGGGGCTGTCTGTAGGCAAGGACTGGCCTGTATCCCAAGATTTGTGAGAGTGATGGGTCGTCCTCCAGGATAGGTTGTAGATCCTTGATAATGCATTGGAGAGGTTTTAGTTGGGGGCTGAAGGTGACGGCTAGTGGCATTCTGTTATTTTCTTTGTTGGGCCTGTCCTGTAGTAGGTGACTTCTGGGTACTCTTCTGGCTCTGTCAATCTGTTTCTTCACTTCAGCAGGTGGGTATTGTAGTTGTAAGAATGCTTGATAGAGATCTTGTAGGTGTTTGTCTCTGTCTGAGGGGTTGGAACAAATGCGGTTGTATCGTAGAGCTTGGCCATAGACAATGGATCGTGTGGTGTGGTCTGGGTGAAAGCTGGAGGCATTTAGGTAGGAATAGCGGTCCGTAGGTTTCCAGTATAGCGTGGTGTTTATGTGACCATCGCTTATTAGCACTGTAGTGTCCAGGAAGTGGATCTCTTGTGTGGACTGGTCCAGGCTGAGGTTGATGGTGGGATGGAAATTGTTGAAATCATGGTGGAATTCCTCAAGGGCTTCTCTTCCTTGGGTCCAGATGATGAAGATGTCATCAATATACCGCAAGTAGAGTAGGGGCATTAGGGGACGAGAGCTGAGGAAGCGTTGTTCTAAGTCAGCCGTAAAAATGTTGGCATACTGTGGGGCCATGCGGGTACCCATAGCAGTACCGCTGATTTGAAGGTATACATTGTCCCCAAATGTGAAATAGTTATTGGTGAGGACAAAGTCACAAAGTTCAGCCACCAGGTTTGCCGTGACATTATTGGGGATAGTGTTCCTGATGGCTTGTAGTCCATCTTTGTGTGGAGTGTTGGTGTAGAGGGCTTCTACATCCATAGTGGCCAGGATGGTGTTTTCAGGAAGATCACTGATGGATTGTAGTTTCCTCAGGAAGTCAGTGGTGTCTCGAAGATAGCTGGGAGTGCTGGTAGCGTAGGGCCTGAGGAGGGAGTCTACATAGCCAGACAATCCTGCTGTCAGGGTGCCAATGTCTGAGATGATGGGGCGCCCAGGATTTCCAGGTTTATGGATCTTGGGTAGCAGATAGAATACCCCAGGTTGGGGTTCCAGGGGTGTGTCTGTGCGGATTTGTTCTTGTGCTTTTTCAGGGAGTTTCTTGAGCAGACGGTGTAGTTTCTTTTGGTAACCCTCAGTGGGATCAGACAGTTGCTAGCTTTAAGTGTTTATATTCCCACATGGCCCACAGAATGATAATTTGAAGAATGACGTAAGTTTGGATAATGCTCATGTATCAGCTGATATGGGGAAGCTGTATAAGTATGGTGCCATTAACAAAAATGATTTACAATGATCTACCCAGTTGGACATTATTACCATATACAGTGATTGGTAGAATTCAAGTACTTAAAATGAATGCCCTGCACAGGGTCTTGTATCTTTTTCCCTGATTCCCTTTACATCCTCCAAAACTTTCTTCAAGAAATTAAAAGTTATTCAAGATGCCTTTAGTCACATTGGAACCAAGTAACAAAATGGAATGGCTGGAGGCCTGGCAGCACCAGATTTCAAGAAATACTATAGGGTGGCACAAATCAGACTGGTACTAGAATGGAACTCTAATGGAGAGAATCCATTGTGGATACAGATGGAATAGAAACTCATTATATAATTGTGTGCTAGACTTGTGTTCCAAAATTCTGGCTCCCATGGAACATCACCTGTTATAAAAAAGTATGCATGTACTTGGCATATGTGTGGCACTTGTTCCAGCAAAAAGAGGTGATCTCAGTAATATCAAAATAACAAGCAGTGGTTTTGTATCTGGGATAAATATCGGAGAATTTAGGTGTTGGAGCAAATATCACTATGCTAAGTGAAAGGATTTCTTCAGTGATGTAGGAGAAATGTATTGGGGGGGGAAGAATGTGCAATACGAGTTTATACAGATTGCTAACTTTATTAAAAACACTTTCGGAAAAGAAAAAGAAAGAAAGAAAGAAAGCTATTTATATTAGAAAATGTCAAGGGCTCGAAGCTTCAACAATCAAAATTATGTCTAACATGTATATTTCAATGACTATGTTTTTATGTAAAAAGAAAAAGGAGGACTTGTGGCACCTTAGAGGCTAACAAATTTATTTGAGCATAAGCTTTCGTGAGCTACAGCATCCAGTGAAGTGAGCTGTAGCTCACGAAAGCCTATGCTCAGATAAATTTGTTAGTCTAAGGTGCCACAAGTCCTCCTGTTCTTTTTGCAGATACAGACTAACACGGCTGCTACTCTGAAACATGTTTTTATGTGTACAGTTTGGGAAGACTGATATTGGAATACTGCTTACAGTTTTGCTACGAACATTTTAAAAAAGGATGTTGAAAAATTGGAGGGGTGAAGAAAAGAGGCAAAAGTGATTGGAGGCCTACAGAAAAAGACGTACAGTGAAAGAGTCAAAGAGCACAATCTGTATAGCTTATCAAAGAAAATTAAGAGGTGACTTGATTACAGCGTATACATGTCTTCCTGGAAAGAAGATATTGGGTTCTAAACAGCTCTTTCCTTTAGTGGAGAAAGTCACACCACAAAGCACGAAGCTGAAGCCAGACGAATTCAAATTAGAAATTAGGCACAATTTTTTAAGTGAGGGTAATTAACCATTGGAACAAACTACCAAGGGGTGTGGTGGATTCTTCATATTTTATTGTCATCTGATCAAGACTGGAAGCCTTTCTGGAAGATACTCTTGGGGAGTTGTTATGGAGTAGGTACACTCCATCCCATGTGCCAGATCACGTATGGTAAGAAGAATGGGGAAAAAAACTGTATAGCAGCCAGTTAGGTCCGGTGTTCGTGACCCTGACTATAAAATGTGGCAGTACAGCCTAGTGGCCAGAGTCAATAAAGTGCCCCTTCCTCTCAGGGCAGCATGGCCTAATGACCAGAGTCAGTAAAGCGACCATTCCACTGAGGGCAGCGTGGCCTAATGGCTGGTGTCAATAAGGGCAGTCCTTCTACTCTGGACAGTGTGCCCTAATAGCCAGAGTCAATAAAGCAGCCCTTCCACTCAGGGCAGCATGGTCTAATGGCTAGAGTCGATAATGGCGCCAACTTCAGGGGTACTGTGTGGCCTATTGGCTTGTTGGGGAAGTGGGGCACCAGCTAGGGTTGTGCAGCACCCAGGGTAGGGGGACTCAGGCCCTCCTTGGTCCTCCGAGTCCCAGCCCTGGGCCCTGGCAGTGGTGGAGGTGCTTACCACCAAGTCAGCAGGGATCCTCCCAAAACACACTCACTGGTTCCCCGGTTCACTCACTGGAAAAAAGTCTAAGTCTAAGTCCCCTGGGCTGCTTCCTACCCTTTCTTCCTACCCTTTGCTTGATTGAGAAGGTGGAGGTGTCAAATCTAGTCTTGACCAGTTTTGGATTAACCCCTACTTTTCTGAAGACTGAGACTAAAAATGTTGACTCTAAACACCTAACTTGGGTCATTTTGTCAAATGGTAAAATATACAAACAAATCCTCCCCCCATACTCATGTCCCATGTGCCACATTACACTACACGACTGAGTCAAATTGAAATGGAAACTAAACTATTTTAATGAAAAAAAAATCCATGCTCTGGTCACACTTTGTAATAAGGGTACTTATATTGCAGTTATAGTGTAATTGCACTTGGCTTTTCGATAGATAATGACCTGTTCATGTAAGTAAGAGGTAGGTGAACAACTTGGCCGATTTATTTATTGTTACTCCCCATGGTATTATTTTAAATATATATAATGTTAGAATCCAGGTATACTAACTATCTTCTTCTTACACCTGTGGTTTGCTGGCGGTGTACCATACAGTACTCAGTTGCATTCTGAGATATCCAGATTTTAGGATACTTGCCTATTTTATTCCCTTATTTGAATATATTGAGTTTTTATTTTATTTTTTGTCTGTAAGTAGATTCTTCAGTCTTTGTTCATGCTGAGTAGTACTTACTTGCTCAAGTAGTATCACTGAGGTCAATACATTTTTTCTAGTACGTGTGACTAAGGGGACAAAATGGGGTATAATCTGAGGGCCACATGCTCACCTAGTGTAAATTAGTGTTGCTACAATGGCTTCATTGTTTTTTACCCCCTAAGAATCTAGCCCTAAGTATTTAAGGGCAACTGCTTCCTTATAACGTCCTGCTTTCTTTTCGGAACCTTCCCCATTTCTCTCCCATGCTTTCTCTTACTTTTGCAGCAGCTTCTTAGCATGTTGTAGTGAGAAATTGCAGGACATGTTGTGTCTCAACACTTAGATTTGGATCTCAATCCAAGTGCATGTTGATCTGTTTATTCATATTCATTATCATAGAGTGACACTGCTTCCACATCCCAAATCTCGACACACAGTGCATGGACAGGATGCCAATACTAGGGTTTGCCTTCTCTTCTCGTGAAACTGCCTTAGGCTCCCTCTCTATTTTTTAGGGTAAAGTGGAGTTAAACTAAAATTTCTCTTTTGTGATAAAGAAGGAAATAATCCTAGGTGTTAAAATAGGTTGTCAGAAACATTGACAAGTGTGTGATTTATGGACCTTTAACTTTTTTAATTAAAATCTTATATCCTTAGGTTACACAGTAGTGTTGGTGAACACTGAATTCTTACACACATTCCAAATTATCTATAGCACATTCATTTATCATAGATCTGTTTCAGTTGTTTGAGTAAAATGGACAAGATAAATTGAATTAGTCTGAAGTATAAGACTAGGGGAAAAATAAAAGCCCATGAACACCAGCAGAGCTAAGGAATTAACTTTTATAATTTTATATGCTGCCCGTAAACACATGGCACTGGGGGACACACTTCCACTTTCATATGTTTTGGGGTAGGACCTAATTCTGGCTCATACGAAGGACTGTCATGTAAGTGGAAACTCAGTAACTAGGGATTTGTAACATAGTTAATAAAATAATATTGAGCCTGCCAAACCTTATAACAAAATCTTATAGTCTCTGAAATGTAAATCTTAGAACATAGTAATTCTCATATTAGGGCAGTGGCCCCCACATACCAGTATCCTGTCTCCAACAGTGGCTGGTACTAACTTCTTCAGGTAGATGTAAGAAGCCCTGTAGAAGGCAATGGAATCACTGCCCACAAGGAAAGTTTCTTCCTAACCCTCATTAATTAGAAGTTGTCTTATGCCCCAAAGCATAAGGATTTATATCCTTTCCAAACCACTCTGATTTCTTTTAGTCCTTACTGTTACTGTAATTACTAAAACTCTCTTAAATTTCCTTTATATTCCGTTTTCAAATCCTCTACCCTTAAAGGGGCTGGGACCAGAAGACCCAAAATACCTTTAGGAGATGTGCTTCACACAGTATTCCCAGATGTGTGGTCAATAGAAAGTACTTGAAATGTCACCAGGCTTCTTCTCATATTGCTATCAGCCTATGAATAGACTCAAGAGATTTTTTAAAAGGTATGAGAGGTGATCCTGTGATTTATAGACCCGTGAGCCTTACTGCAGTTGCAGGCAAACCTGCTGAATTAGGATTAAAAATAGAGTTCTATAATATGTGATACCATACAGCCAAACCAACTTGGTTTCTGTAAAGGCAATCTGGGTGACACTCATCTACTAGGATTCATGGAGTTTGTCTAGAAATTACACAACAAAGGAGAACTGGTTGATATATTTTTAGATTTTCAAAAAGCCTTTGATGACAGACCCTCACAAAAGACTGCTAAATTAGTAGCTAAGTCGGCATGGAGTGAGAGGTAAAGTACTGTCATGGACTAGAAACTGACAAGGAGAAAAAAAACAGAGTAGGAATAAATGGTCAATTTTATTTTGACAAAAGCTAACAGTGAGGTGCCCTGAGGTTCTGTACTAGGACCATGTTGGCTGATTTATTTTATAAGTGATCTGATACAGGAGGTGAGCAGTAAGGTCCCAGTTTGCAGAAAAAAACAAAATAATGTAGTGGGTATTCACTGATGAAGTGGGTATTCACCCACGAAAGCTTATGCTCCAATACGTCTGTTAGCCTATAAGGTGCCACTGGATTCTTTGCCGCTTTTACAGATTCAGACTAACACGGCTGCCCCTCTGATACTTGACACCATGCAAGGCACTGCATTTAGCCGTATGGAGTGGAAATCCATACCTGCCTCTGGAAATTTCCACTACATGCATGACAAAGTGGGTATTCACCCATGAAAGCTTATGCTCCAATATGTCTGTTAGTCTATAAGGTGCCACAGGACTCTTTGCCGCTTTTACAAAATAATGGAGGTTTATCAATAAGATAGTAGGCTGTGAAGGAGCTTCCAAGGCATCTAACCAAGCTAGGTGGCTCGGCAGCAGATGATATTCAGTATTGACAAATGGGAGGCATGATATAAATGCATAATGCTAAGGTCTTGGAGAAAAGACCTGGGAATCACTGCGGACTTATCACTGAAGACTTCTGCTCAATATGCAATAAAAACAAAAAACAGGCAATACTAGGATTATAAAGAATGGGACAGAAATATTATAATGTCATTGTATAAACTGATGGCAATCAGAGGCTAGGGACACCCAGAGCATGGAGTTGCATCCCTGACCATCTTGGCTAATAGCCACTGATGGACCTATCCTCCAGGAACTTATCTATTTTTTGAACCCTGTTATAGTTTTGCCCTTCACAACATCCCCTGGCAATAAGTTCTACAGGTTGACTGTGTGTTGTGTGAAGAAATACTGCCTTTTTTTGCTTTAAACCTGCTGCTTGCTAAGTTAGACCCCCATCCTTTTGTATGTATAGTTGGAATTATGTTTTCCAATGTGTATTATGTCATATTTATCAACATTGAATTTCCTCTGCCATTTTGTTGCCCAGTCACCCAGTTTTGTGAGATCCGTTTGTAACTCTTTGCAGTCAGCTTTGGATTTAACTGTCTTGAGTAATTTTGTATTGTCTGCAAATTTTTGCATCTCACTGTGTACCCCTTTTTCCAGATCATT
Organism: Natator depressus; assembly: GCF_965152275.1. Taxonomy (NCBI): domain Eukaryota; kingdom Metazoa; phylum Chordata; order Testudines; family Cheloniidae; genus Natator; species Natator depressus. The sequence goes on from NC_134236.1 coordinate 21,625,061, forward strand.
TATGAATACATTGAACAGCTCTTGACGCAGTACAGATCCCTGGGGGGTGGGACCACTATTTACCTCTCTCCACTGTGAGTACTGATCATTTATTCCTACTTATTCTTTAAACCAGTTACTGATCCATGGGAGGACCTTTCCTCTTGTCCCATGATTGCCTACTTTGCTTAAGAGCGTTTGGTGAGGGTCCTTGTTAAAGGTTTTCTGAAAGTCCAGGTATACTATATCCACTGGATCCCCCTTGTCCATGTTTGTTGACCCCCTGAAGGAATTCTAACAAACTGGTGTGGCATGATTTCCCTTTAGAAAAGCCATGTTGACTTTTCTCCAACAAACTGTGTACATCTAATACATCTGATAATTCTGTTCTTTGCTGTAGTTTCAACCAATTTGCCCGGTACTGAAGTTAGGCTTACCATCCTGTAATTGCCAGGATCTTCTCTGGAGCCTTTTTTTTTTTAAGAATTAGCATTATGTTAGCTACCCTCCAGTCATTTGGTACAGAGGCTGATTTAAGCGATAGGTTACATACCACAATTAATAGTTCTGCAATTTCGTATCTGAGTTCCTTCAGAACTCTTGGATGAATACCATTTGGTCCTGGTGACTTATTACTGTTTAATTTATCGATTTGTTCCAAAACCTCCTCTAGTCACATCTCAATCTGCTACAGTTCCTCAGATTTGTCACCTAAGAAGAATTGCTGAGGTGTGGGAATCTCCCTCACATCCTGTGTTTGAAGACAGATGCAATGAACTCATATAACTTCTTTTCAATGGTCTTATCTTCCTCGAGCACTTCTATAGTACCTCAGTCATTTAGTGGCCCCTATGAGTGTTTGGCAGGCTTCCTGCTTTAGATGTACTTAAATTTTTTTTATTTGTTTTTTATTTATTTATTTTTGCTTTTAGTTTTTGAGTCTTGGGCTAGTTGCTCTTCAAATTCTTTTTTGGCCTAATTGTACTTTTACGCTTGACTTGCCAGAGTTTATTTTTCTTTCTATTTTGCTCAGTAGGATTTAACTTGCGATTTTTAAAGAATGCCTTTTTGCTTCTAAGAGCTTCTTTTTGTTATTTAGCCATGGTGGCACTTTTTTGGTCCTCTTACTAGGTTTCTTTTAATTTGGGGGTATATGTTTAATTTGAACCTCTATGGCGTTTTTAAAAAGTTTCCATGAAGCTTGAAGGCATTTCACTTTTGTGACTATATCTTTTAATTTCCATTTAACTAACTATCTCATTTTTGTGTACTTCCCCTTTCTGAAGTTAAAGGCTACTGTGGTGGGTTTCTTTGGTATTTTTCACCCGATAAAGGTGTTAAATTTAATTATATGATGGTTGCTATTACCAAGGAGTTCAATTACATTCACCTTTTGGACTAGATCCTGTGCTTCTCTTAAGACTAAATCAGGAATTGCCTCTCTGCTTGTGGGATCTGGGACTAGCTGCTCCAACAAGCAATATTTTTTGATGTCAAGAAACTTTAGCTCTGCATCCCATCCTGGGGTGACATGTTCCCAGTCAATATGGGGATAGTTGAAATCCATCATTCTTATTGAGATTTCCATTGTTATAGTCTCTCCAGAGCATTTCACAATCAACCTCACCATCTTGGTCAGGTGGTCGGTAGTATATTCCTACTGCCATAGTCTTATTATTCAGGCATGGTATTTCTATCCATAGAGATTCCAAGGTAAAGATTGATTCATTACAGATTTTTACTATATTTGACTCTATGCTTTCTTTCACTCCCCCACCAGCATGACCTACTTTGTCATTCCTATATATTTTGTACCATGGTATTACCATATCCCATTGATTATCATCATTCCACCAAGTTTCTGTGATGCCTGTTATATCAATAGTCGCATTTAATACCAGGTACTCAAGTTCACCCATCTTAGAATCTAGACTTCCAGCATTTGTATACAAGCACTTAGAACATTTTTCACTTTTTAGCTGTTTGCCATTATATGACATAACTGAATGGGACTCTTTTTTTCATTTGATGGTTTCTCTTCAGTTCCTACCTGTACTTTATCAACTTCCATTTTCTCCTCCTTACTAGGGTATGGAGAATCCCCATTAATATATCCTCTCCTAAGGGATGTCTCCGTCTGAACCGTCTGCTTCTCTGCACCTGTCAGCTTTCCCCCAGCCCTCAGTTTAGAAACTCCTCTACAGCCTTTTTAGTTTCACATGCCAGGAATCTGGTTCCATTTCAGTTTAGATAGAGCACATCCTTCCTCTACAGGCTCCTCCTTTCTCAAAAGGTTCCCCAGTTCCTAATTAATCTACCCCTCCTCCTCCCTACACCATTTTCTCATCCATTCATTGAGACCCTGCAGTTCTGCCTGTCTAACTGGCCCTGTGCATGGTTCTGGAAGCATTTCAGAGAATGCTCATATGGAGGTCCTGGACTTCAATCGCTTACCTAGTAGCCTAAATTTGGCATCCAGGACCCGATACCTATCTTTCCCTAGGTCACTGGTACCTACATGTACCATGACCACTGGCTCTTCCCCAGCACTGCACATAAGCCTGTCTAGATGTCTTGAGAAATCCACAAAAGATACAGAAGAAGTAGACTGGGCGAGTGATGAGTGATGGAAATAATTAGGGGCATGAGAGTACCTTCATATGCAGAAAGATTGAAAAGATTGTAACTGGTGAATTTAGAGAGGAAATGAATAAGAAGGGACCTGTATAATGGAGGTGTGCAAAATAATACAGAAAGTAGACAGGGTGATCCTGATCTACCATTTCTCATAATACATGAACATGGGGACATTCAATGAAAGGCACCTCATTTACACATGGTGAAAGGAAATACTTTATACCCCAAACATATTTAACCTGTGTAACTGCAACAGCAAACCATTCAGGCCAACAGCTTAGTAGGAGTCAAAAAAGTATGAGAAAAGAAAAATGCCCACAGTTCTACTAATGAGTATTAATAGGCTAACCTTTGAGTCACAGGGGGGGAAGAAACTTCCTCTATGGGCAGGTGTGACAGAGTGCTAGGAGTCTAGAGCTGGTCACTAAGGTATTAGTTATTAACTCCTTATAATGGATTCAATTGGCAGAATGGGTGCTCAATGACTTAATTAGCCAGGAGGCTGATGAGCTAATGAGAGCAATCAACCCACTGGCTGGGAATAGTTAAAGGACTAGAAGGAATTGCTAGAGGGAAGGCTGATAGGGACCAGGGGATACAAGATAGCAGAATGGCGAGTCCTCTCACTCCCCAGAGTGTGTGTTCAGGGGGAAGTTGACTTCCATTTATATGGTGCTGCACAAGACTGTACTGGTGAATTGGTGGAGGGGCCCCAATACATAACACACTGGTGTTTATAAAGTGGGAAAACCAGCCTTTTTGTGGTGGTGCAAAGGACGGAGAAGGCAGCCTGTTACAGTAGGTCATTCCATAACTGTCCGCTAACGTCCTCTGAGTCTCTGATATTGACCACTGACAGAGACAGGAGACTGGATAAGAAGGACCACTTGTGCGACCTGGGATGACAATTCCATATTTCAGTCATTTTGATGAGCTTCAGAGAAGCATTCAAACTTTTGGTTACTTATTTGAGCCAAACAAACTTCAACTCCAACCTGAAACTGAAAATATTTCGAAAGCTAACAGTGAAGTGCCCTTAGGCTCTGTACTAGGACCTTGTTGTTTGATATATATTATGGGTAATTCTTTAATATTGGTATTAGAATAACAGCACACAACAAGTTGGGATCAGAGCCCCTTGTGGTAGGTTACATATATGAAGATGTGGTCCCTGCACCAAGCAGCTTCCAGTCCAAAAGTTTTGAAGCATTGACTTGCAATGGGAGTTGGGCACCTACTTTGAAAATTTCCCCCCAAACTTCATGTTGCTGTGGTTATTTTTTATGCATTCCTGTTCACACATAGGAATCTGCACTTTCCATGATGAAGGGCAGAGAAAACTTGGAGATGGGAATTACAACACATTGGGATAGATTCGTTCCTGACCAGAGCTTTTCTGGTCACGGGAAAGAGAGCAAGGAGGCAGGGAACTGAATGTGGCTTTCTCATTCTGAGATTAGTTTGCACATGACCCAGCCCCAGCAAAACCTAAAGCAGCTGCAAAGCTGCTCTAACTTATGGCAGTCAGGACTAGGTTTAGTGGAGTTTCCCTCTGCTCTTCCCCCCTCCATCCTACAACATGGCCCTTACACTGAAGATGGGGTTGTGTGATGCAGATCCCAGCTGCGGCATCATTCTGCCAGCAGAATGCATCCACTTTACACTGCCTCAGTGGCACAAAAGGGCTGAATCTCAATAGAGAATTTGGCCTCTTGTCTAGTAGTTCATATATGTGATTAGCAAAAAGAAAAGGAGTAGAATCATAGAATATCAGGGTTGGAAGGGACCCCAGAAGGTCATCTAGTCCAACCCCCTGCTCGAAGCAGGACCAATTCCCAGTTAAATGAGCTACAGCTCACTTCATCATGAAAGCTTATGCTCAAATAAATTGGTTAGTCTCTAAGGTGCCACAAGTACTCCTTTTCTTTTTGCGAATACAGACTAACACGGCTGCTACTCTGAAACCTGTCATATGTGATTAGAATTCCAATGACTGTTTCCAGCCAAGCTTAGATGCATTTGTCTCTTCATCTAAATCTAAAAATGCTGAAAACATCTTCAGAAATGTTATGCTATTTTACTTTTGTCTCACAAAATTTGCATTGCTTGGATTTGTGTACCAGCAGATAATGAGGCAACATAACGCAATATATGATAGCAATAACACGGGAGTTATGTGAGAAAGTCATTTATCTTTCTGTTTCCATTCTGCCTGTGAGAATCTGAAAATCACTACCATTCCAATTTGAATAAATATTTTGGTGGGAGACATTTGTTGGAATGTAAAGGACTGAAGAGGTTGGCTACTGACTATATGTAGCTTAGAGGAAAAGAAGAGATGAAGTACTACTGCTTATCAACAATATTAACTGCAGCTTTTGAATGTTTTGTTCATTTAAAAATATCTTCTGTTTATTGATCATCTCTTTGCCAGAAATACTTTGTAAGACTACTGCTCAGAAACTATTCCTTATAGTTTCCATACCTCTTCCTCTTCTTACAAATTGTTTAGCAGCTTGGAGGAATCAGTTTGAAATTTCATTAAAGCTTTAATATTTGCCTTTGCAGGTAGAACTAATTAAGTTTAAAAGAATTATTAGAAAAGTGTATTTTCCTTTCGCTTGTCCTACTGTTGATGTTGGAATTAACACTAATTGATTGCAATCTGTGCCCCAATTACATCTGAATTTGCTAACTCCACCAATGCATCTAAATAAGGCATTTAAGGAAGGTGCTAATGGGAGCAGATCTTGATGCCTTTTGTAGAAGGCCAGGAGCCATAGATAAAATGTATACAGCCCTTTACAGTTATATGTACTTAAGTTAGCATGAAAAAAACAAAAGCCTGGATTCTTCCTACCCCTTTATGGAAGTGCACAGTGCAGGAAGAGGATGGGGTCGGAAGACAGAAAAGATCCTTCCCCTCATACTTGTGTGGTCGCTGTATAACCAGGTAGAATGTCAGCCCCTGTGCTCAGGGGAACAAAGGGATTGCTCCCGAACTCCTGTGGCAGGTAACCCTTCTGTCAGGTGCCATAGCAGTAATAAGACCAGCCTCAATGCTGTCTAGAGGTTCTGCTCAATTTAAATAAAATGTTTAGCTTGACTCTTCCCACCTAAAATCTTATCCACCCCAAATTTTAGGAACTAAAACTGTGAGACCCCATGGTAACCTTTACATACTGCTTCTTCCCCACTTAATAGCACTTGGGAGTCCTTGAACCATGAATCTGCAAAACATTTTCCTACTTTTTATTTGGAGAAAACACAATAACTATATATTTCCATAAACAAAAGGAGCAAAACCCAAGCAGTGTGGCAGAGGTATGACTGACCCCTTGGTTCCAGTTATTAATTACCTGGTTTGTTGATGAACCAGAACTTTTAATTGCAATACAATCCCCACCCACCTAAAACCTTGCTCACAAACCCCATTAAACTCAGGGAGGGTCAAATGGATTCCAGCAGGTGGCTCTCCTCAGCCTTCCAGTTCCAGTCCCTTGAAGCCCACAACACCAAGGCCTGCTGTGATCTGTGGCTGCCTGGCCTGGTTCTGTGAAGTTAGCTCCATCAGCTTTGCTGTGGCCAGTCAGCCCCTGCAACTCAACTCTGCTGCTGCCAGTCAGGTCTTGCAAACTCAATTTTGCTGTCTCAGATTGGCCCCTGTGAACTCAACTCTGACACCCCTGGGTCTGCTTTGGTGAAATCAGCTCTTCATGGGATCCAGAATCTTGGGCATGAGAAAACCAAAGCAAGGTAGGACCTCTGCACAGAGTCCCTGCTCTTTCCAACACAGCTCCTGGTCTCCCTCATCTGCTTTGTAGTACCCACCGGAATTCACAGCCTGTCAGCTCTAGGTGATGCAGGCTATATCTTGTACAATTCATATGCCCTTTTATCAATACAGTTACATTGACAAAATATGATTAATCAGATCACTATGCAGCACAGCACAATCCACCATGGGGAACTAGGGGTAAACAAAATGACAATTTATGTAAATAAAATCTGACAGAGCTTGTTTTTCACCTATGGGAGAAGCAAAGAATTTCCTTTCCATTCACGCCTTCTAGCTCTGGGGCTAGCCAGCCAACTGTATGAAACATGTTCCAGTGGTGGGCAAAAATGGTGAAGAAAAAAACATAGAAAACAACCCCACAGTCTTATGAAAAAAAGCAAAAACTTTTATTTATCACTGTCATGTCTGTGTTCAGTTCACTTTAAAAGTAAAGGACCACCTACTTTGTGCCTTGAAGCAGTTAGCTCTCATAAGGTAAGCAAGCTTGTGCTGGGTCAAGACTAAGTGCTGCAGGAAGTGGTGCTGTGATTCTTGACATTTTTCTTACCAAATCCATTCTGGATCCATGTCCCAACATGAGGTGCTTTCTCTTAGATGAAATGTAAAGTAGAAATCCTGATGATTTGCTCTTATTAAAGATCCAATTTTACATATCTTCAGAGTAGAGGATGTTAAATCTGGTCTTCTCACTAAATTCTAAATTGGGTAATTATATTCTGCTCCACTAAATCACCCCAGAAGCAAGCTTAATTAGAATGAGTCAATATCTCTCCAGTGCAGAGAAGACAGGTCACTACCACACAAACCACTATAATGGTAGACACAAACTGGTCCTCTTATCTGTCAATTATAGCACAGAGGGCAAAGCATGTACGGGTATGGAAACTGAACTCTCTTCTCCTCACTAGAGGTCAGGGTATGGAGTGGCAGAGTTTTGATTTCTTGCACTGAAGGTGCACATGCTGTATCAGTGAAAATCAGAGGGCTTCCATTTCCAGAAAAGCTAATCTGAGACCCTCCATGAGCAATAAGAGCCAAATTCATGGCCCAGAGCTCAGCTTGACTATCTGGGCTATGTATCTGTTTAGGTTTGATAACATCACTCATTGCCATGGTAACTGGACACCTTTCGCAAAGTAAATGTGATGACTGGATGCTAAACAGATGCATGGGAGGGACAGAGGGAGGAGGGCATCTTGTGGTTGCAGCGACAACACTGCTTGACAGAGACTACTTCAGCCCAAAAGCTGAAATAACCCCATGTGCTTGAATACTACCTTTCCTCCATGGGGAAAGAGACAGGGGATTTGCATTGTAGTAGCTCCACCTCAACCTATCTGTTTACTCCTATAGGGTGTGCGAGAAGCCTCTGCCGAGCAGATCTCTGTTTTCATTCTGGGTGTTAACTTACGCATTGTGCCCCTACCTACTTACAGTAGAACATGCCCAGTCTGGGCACTGGGGGGAGCCCAGGTGATATGGTGTCTGGATTTGCCCCTACAACCAATTTTAATAAAATAATTATAGAGTTGACCTCTTCCATTGCTTTTTCCAACCTGACTGCTGGCCTTTTATGCTAACTCCAACTGAGCACATCAGTATTGGACAACACCAGGTTGCTTGATATCATTTCTGGGAGTCTAGGATTCTAGCTCAAGAGGAAACTATCAAGAAGCTCACAGATTTGGATGGACTTATTCCCTCAAACCTAAACCTCTTGCAAACATCTCATTGCAGCTCCACTTTCTTATGAGAGCCATACTTTACCAGCTCTTAGCAATGGCTCAGGCTTATAAAGCTATAATTAAACTGTCTTGCTAATGGACAGTTAATGATTTAAAAGAAAACAAGCCGCTAATGTCATGTCCCTTTATTATTCAGTACATGCGTTAAGGGTTTGTATTAAATGGGTTGCTTATTAAGACCATGAGTATCTGAACAGTCACACTACATTTCCTCAGATAACATAACATGATACAATGTGGTTAAAGCAGAGTGACAGGAGGAGAGGCAGGATGAATGCAAATGCTGCATTGTACCATGGCATTACAATGTCCACAGATCTGGTGATTCAGATATCGCTTTGAATTTGGAAAAGATTCAGCATGACGACATGGTTCAGAACTAATTTCCAAACAGCACTTCATCACTCACAAGGCTTGCTTAGTCCCTTGGGGGGTGAACCTGCTGTGCATCCATTTCAGCCAGAGCTTTGCCCAAAGACAAGAAGGCAGATTGCATCTAGAGTAACTGGGGGGAAAAGTCAAAGACAAACAGAAAAATCTAGCTTATGGCCCCCATCACCAAAGTGTCTTAGCACCTCACAGTCTTTAATGTATCTCTTCTCACAAGACCCTGGCTGTTATCCCCATTTTACAGATGGGGAACCGAGGCATAGATGGACTAAGTGACTTCCCAAGCTCACATAGGAAAAACAATAATTGAACCTAGGTTTTCCCTGATCCAGTCTCGTGCTCTAAATTTTGGATCATCTTTCTTCACCTAGGAAAGGCATCTTAGTGTGATCCACACACCTCCTGGGGGTGGTGTTCTGTCCCATCTAGTGGCACTTAGAGAGAGAGAGAGTTAAAATGAGTCTGCTCTACAGCCTTAGCTAACAGGCAGTGACTTTTAGCTCATGCTGTAGAGGCTCATGCACTACGCTCCAGAGGTCCCAGATTCGATCCACCCACTGACGACTGGGGTCCGTTGGCGTTACAAGGGGGGAAAACCTGGACAAGCCCCCATTTGTAATGCTGACAGATTCCTGTCGCTGGTGGGCAGGATTGAACCGGGGACCTCTGGAGCTTAGTGCATGAGCCTCTACAGCCTGAGCTAAAAGTCACTGCCTGTTAGCTAAGGCTGTAGAGCAGACTCATTTTAACTCTCTCTCTCTCTCTCTAAGTGGTCTCGGTGCCACTAGATGGGACAGAACACCACCCCCAGGAGGTGTGTGGGTTACACTAGCATTCACCAGTTGGAAGAAATCAATGTGCTGGAACAATTTGCATAGTGGGGGTGCTGAGAGCCGTTGAACCAAACTGTAAACCCTGTATCTAATGGAAACAACTTCAAGCCCAGCACTACTAGTTCCAGCACCTATGGAAGCAATTTTTTAGTAGGACACCAGCAATGTGGCATATTCCAGGTGGTGTTAGTGGTCATCTAGTCCATTATTGCAAGGGCAGCAGGAGGAGTGGCGGATGTGATTGCAGAGCCCTTGGCCATTATCTTTGAAAACTCATGGCGATCGGGGGAAGTCCCGGAAGACTGGAAAAAGGCTAATGTAGTGCCCATCTTTAAAAAAAGGGAAGAAGGAGGATCCTGGGAACTACAGGCCAGTCAGCCTCACCTCAGTCCCCGGAAAAATCATGGAGCAGGTCCTCAAGGAATCAATTCTGAAGCACTTAGAGGAGAGGAAAGTGATCAGGAACAGTCAGCATGGATTCACCAAGGGAAAGTCATGCCTGACTAATCTAATTGCCTTCTATGATGAGATAACTGGTTCTGTGGATGAAGGGAAAGCAGTGGACGTATTATTCCTCGACTTTAGCAAAGCTTTTGACACGGTCCCCCACAGTATTCTTGTCAGCAAGTTAAAGAAGTATGGGCTGGATGGATGCACTACAAGGTGGGTAGAAAGTTGGCTAGATTGTCAGGCTCAACGGGTAGTGATCAATGGCTCCATGTCTAGTTGGCAGCCGGTATCTAGTGGAGTGCCCCAAGGGTCAGTCCTGGGGCCGGTTTTGTTCAATATCTTCATTAATGATCTGGAGGATGGTGTGGATTGCACCCTCAGCAAGTTTGCGGATGACACTAAACTGGGAGGAGAGGTAGATACGCTGGAGGGTAAGGATAGGATACAGAGGGACCTAGACAAATTGGAGGATTGGGCCAAAAGAAATCTGATGAGGTTCAACAAGGACAAGTGCAGAGTCCTGCACTTAGGACGGAAGAATCCAATGCACTGCTACAGACTAGGGACCGAATGGCTAGGCAGCAGTTCTGCATAGAAGGACCTAGGGGTGACAGTGAACGAGAAGCTGGATATGAGTCAACAGTGTGCCCTTGTTGCCAAGAAGGCCAATGGCATTTTGGGGTGTATAAGTAGGGGCATTGCCAGCAGATCGAGGGACGTGATCGTTCCCCTCTATTCGACATTGGTGAGGCCTCATCTGGAGTACTGTGTCCAGTTTTGGGCCCCACACTACAAAAAGGATGTGGAGAAATTGGAGAGAGTCCAGCGAAGGGCAACAAAAATGATTAGGGGTCTGGAACACATGACTTATGAGGAGAGGCTGAGGGAACTGGGATTGTTTAGTCTACGGAAGAGAAGAATGAGGGGGGATTTGATAGCTGCTTTTAAGTACCTGAAAGGTGGATCCAAAGAGGATGGATCTAGACTATTCTCAGTGATAGCAGATGACAGGACAAGGAGTAATGGTCTCAAGTTGCAGTGGGGGAGATTTAGGTTGGATAGTAGGAAAAACTTTTTCACTAGGAGGGTGGTGAAACACTGGAATGTGTTACCTAGGGAGGTGGTGGAATCCCCTTCCTTAGAAGTTTTTAAGGTCAGGCTTGACAAAGCCCTGGCTGGGATGATTTAGTTGGGATTGGTCCTGCTCTGGGCAGGGGGTTGGACTAGATGGCTTCCAGAGGTCCCTTCCAACTCTGTTATTCTATGATTCTATGAGTCTCAATATCCCTAAAACAGCCTTAAAAGAGCGAATTCATATTTGTACTGATTTCCCCACCTCTGCTGACAGCCTATTCCGTTTTCGTATCTTTTCTGATAGTAATAACGTGAGGGAAAGCAGTTTTATTTAACCAAAATATTCCATTGCAGCCTGAGACCATTCCTTCCTTCTCTTTTTTGATTAATTGTAATAATTTATTCTTCCATCTTGAAACACTTTTTACTGATGTTTTTTTATGGTAAAGCCAAAGCAAATAAGGTGCCCAACTTCTATCAAAATTAAATAGTTTTTGACCCCTTAGACTTTATTGAAATTCTCAGCCCTATAGTATGCCAAGTCAGTGGTTTGAATGGCAGGCTTCATGGGCCAGATTCTGATCTCTGTTGCACAGGTAAAAAAATTTGGAGTAATTCTACTGATTTATACCAGTGTAACTGGATCAGAATCTGGCCCATGGGGCAGAGCTAGGACCAGAATCTCCATTCTAGAATCTTTACCACAAGTCCATCCTTCCTCTCATCAATGAGCAATATATTTAACATCTAATTTAACATCTTGCATTTTCATAAAGGGGCCAGTTGACTAAGTTAGTGGTGACGGCCTTTCATTGCAGAGTGATCACATCCCTTCCTTTCTAAACAAATTGTTTTTTTTTCTTCCTTTCTGGTTTGTTTGGAAGAAGAATTGTCTGTTCTTATCTTGCTACAGTTCCCTCCCTTGCAAAGCCTCCTCGCTCTGTTTTAAATACATTTGGTGGACTGATCCTTTTGTCTACTCCCCTGTCTTTTGCTCCTTTTAAATTGAGCATGAACACTCAGTGAGGTAAAAGTAATCAGGTACTATTTTATTTATTAGCATTGATTCTGCAAATCACCTGATGCAGTAAACAGACTCAACAGACAATATAGCAACTCATGTAGCAACTCATTGGTATCTTAGAGTCTGTCTTCCAATTCTTGCTGTTGTTACGAGTGAAAGCAAGAGACGCCAATAAGCAGCAATTGGTGCTCTTCACCTCTTTGCTCCTCTTCACATTGTTTTTTGGGCATGGAAAAATATTTTGGCTCCCTCCCCCACAGATAAGAGGACTTCTTTACAGCATGATTACACCATTACACACAAAATCAGCCTGCAGTTTTAGGGGAGGGCTAGTGAGATGATTCTTTGAGGCATTTTGAAACATAACTGACCCATTTTATAGAAAAGCTGAGTGAGAGCATTGATGACTCATCTTCAGGGCTTAGTGGAACTTGAAGCTAATAGCAAACTTTAAAGGAAGGGAAGAAAATTAAGGCAGTATGGTACCAAGAATACCACTGTGCACTAATAGAGGACCATCCTTCCAAAGACTTCCTTGAACTTTATAAACATTATTAATTCCCCAGACCCAGGGGTGCTGGAACAATGTGTATACTGGGGGATGCTGAGAGCCTTTGAACCAAACTGTAGCCCCTGTAGCTAATGGAAACCACTTCAAGCCAAGGGGTGCAACAGCACCCCTACACCCCTATTTCCAGCACCTATGCCCAGACCAGAACCTTTGTTCAGATGTCCTAATGTCACATGCTGTGCATGTAACTGCTAGCGAACATTTCATCATTTCATTTCCCTTAGAGTCATTTATGGTAAATCAAAGAAATCCTTCTTCATACTCCTTATTCCTTGTTCCTTCATTCAATTTGACCAAACGGGAGGTGGCAGGGAGTGGGATGGGAACGAGGGAATTTTTAAACCAGCTTGTCAATTAAGTTATGCCATCATTGTCCTCAGAGTTTCCTAAAGTTGTCTCTATGTCTGTTGCTCCAGCAGTAATGTCTGGATCAGAGAAGAGCTGGAGAAGCATGGCTGGACAAGTAGAAAAGGGCATGTCCTAAGTAATGACACTTAATTTATATTGTTTAGCTTATGTGCACTTCTCCACCCTCAATTAGAATAGAAGAAGAGGAGGATTTAGAAGAGTGTGGGATCTAGAAGAGGAGGATTTTCCTGAGTTGCCAGCCACTCTGAGAAGGTTAGGTCTATTCTAGCTCTGATACATGGCCGGGGGTGGGGAGGGGGGAAGGGAGTGAGAAGGAAGAGAAAAACTGAAAGACAAGACATGGTGAAGGGGGAAAATCAGAGGCAGAAGGGAAAAGAAAAGGAAAGAAAAGCAATAGATGGGAGATAAGGAAGGCATGAGAAATTGATGTTAAAAGAGGAAGGTAGAAAAAAACAAGAGTTAAAAAGAAAGAAGAGTGAGAGACTCAGGAAGAAAAGGATAAATAAAGAGGGCTGAGGATACCTGACTCCAGATAAATTCTACAGCCCTAATTCCATAAGGATTCTCAGAACTAGCAGTACTGCACATATGCAGAAAATGAGCACAGTGGCAAGTATTTCCAATGTATGTAATTACTTGTTCATGGCTCCAGCACGATTATACAAAGAAGAGAGAGATAATACATGGTCTATCTAGCATTTTAGATTATTTTGCTTGAGACACAGTTCTAAGAGAGGCTGCATGACTGAGGCAAACTAACCGAAGCCAGACTAAAGTCTGCTTTCGATTCACCACTGATTTAAATAAGGTGAAGCAGAATTCTGAAGGCAGTCTAAAATACAATCTGCCACAAATCTGGGTTCAATTAATCTGGTTATCATACACACTGTAATGAGAGCCCACCCCCCACTGTTCCTCAGACGTTCTTGTAACTGCTGGAAATGGCCCACCTTGATTACCACTACAAAAGGTTTTTTTCCCCCCAGCTCTCCTGCTGGTAATAGCTAATTTTAAGTGATCACTCTTATTACAGTGTGTATGGTAACACCCATTGTTTCATGTTCTCTATGTATATAAATCTCCCCACTGTATTTTCCACTGAAAGTGTCCGATGAAGCGAGCTTTAGCTTACAAAAGTTTGTGCTCAAATAAATTTGTTAGTCTCTAAGGTGCCACAAGTCCTCCTGTTCTTTTTGCGGATCCAGACTAACACGGCTGCTACTCTGAAACCTGTCATATGGGTTTTAGTTGCACTCCTCCTCCAGGTAAGGTTACTTTGCACATATCTCAGCTTTTGGCTCATCCTTAATCACTGCAAGTGGGCAAGGTTACTGATATTTTCCCTCCGACTCCCTTTTGGCACATGTGTAGGGTTTGGACCTCACAGGGAAGGTTTCTTGCCTTCTTGCCTGTAAAATGCCATGAACAGCAAAGGTCAAAAGTGCTTGGAAGCAAAACAGTTGCCAGGGATGGACACACACCTGGCAGAATGGTTGACAGGGATATTTGTGATACTCCTGAGGGAATTCTGTGCCAGAAAATTAAAAGTTCTGCTAAAAAAAAAATCTGCACACGTTTTAAAATTCTGCAAAATTCTGCATATTTTATTTTTTCAATAAATAAATGTGGAGGCTCCCACATGGCAGTGGGGAGCACAGGCCACTGGCTGCACAGAGGTGGGAGATCACCCTGCAGCCCCCCATTCTCCCCCAGACACAGACACGGCAGTGAGGCTGCACCCAACCATGATGCCCTGCCCCTCCACGCCAGGTGTACCAACATAGCAAGCAAGAATAACAGTCTCACACACATGCCAGCCTGGCTCCCTATCCGGGTGCAGGGCAAGTAGGCTCAGCCCGGCAAATGTGGGATGAGAGGGTTCTGTGTGGGTCAGTCTGGGTGTGGGCAGCTTGATGGGGGAATCCAGGGGGGGATCTGGATGCACAGGGACTCGTTGCAGGGTTCTGGGTGCTGGGGGAATGGGACTCTGCAGGGGGGGTCCAGGTAAAGGTGGTTGTGGGTCAGCATGTGGGGGACATGAATTCTGTGTGCGCGCAGTGGTGCAGAATTCACCCAGGGGTATTGTGAGCACCATGGTAAATGCCATGCTCCCAAAGAAGCTTCAAATGAAGACACAGAGGAACTCAGAGATCTTTTTCCTTCATACCTTTCTTAATGCAGTTATAATTTCCCCCACAATTCCTCTCAGCAGGAAGAAATGTATTGTCCCCACAGACCTGAGTCCTTACTCCCGCTTCCCTGTCAAAGTTTAGGTGTGGGGCCAGGGAGCACCTCCCATTTCCATGAAAACAGAAAGTTACTACTGGAATCTCTGCACTGAGAAATACCCTGTACTGGGGTCAGCGAAAGGAGGAGGCAGAGTGTTTATCCATCCAGGCACAATATGATGGAACAAGGGATGGAGGACACAGAGCTATGCGGAGAGTGTACTGTATGGGGAAAGTGATGTAGGAGGACTTCTTAGGGGCAGGAGGACACTGTCAAATGAATATGGACTAGTGAGGTATCAAGGTAGCATAGGAGATGGAAACGGATTAACAAAGTAGCAAGGATTTAAAATGAAGCAAGACCCTGGATCTTGAACTGGTGCAAAACATGTTGACCTGAACCAAGTAATGAATAACCAGAAATGGGAATAACACAAACCTGACTTCTCCTGAAGAAAGACACAGGGGAATTTGGCACTGTTATATTACGGAATAGCAAGTCTGTGCTGACAAGGAAAATGTTGGGCATCGCTTCGCCACCTGCATTCTAGGTGCAGAAATTATCTATAGAAAAGGCAACATGAGCAAAAATGTACTTGGATACCTCACTGCTGAAGGCATTTTTAAGTAACGCAGGATTAATCATCCTTCTAATCAGAGGAAGATTGAGGACTCAGAATTTATTAGCACCTAGCAACTTACTTGGATAAATTACTCAAAGCACCTAATTAAATTGATATACTGGCTGACCAGGTTGTAAATTTTAAAGCCTGAAACTCTGTAAACAGCACAAAGGTGTTTATCCATTACTTCTGATTCATTTCTCTTTTGGTAGAATATATAATCATAACTCTTAAATACCCTCATAAAAATTACCTTAAAAAGTGGCGTAGCCACGTCAAGACCCTTTTCTTTCCATACATCGCTAAACAAATCACAGTGAATTTTATTAGAGATGAACGTGTAAATTAATAGTAATATTTACAACCCCAACTGGTTTCTCTTTAAAAAAAGCACGCTTTGGGTTCTTGGTGTCTTAGTAATAATGTTATTGTGTGAGAAGTAATTGTCATCATTTCCAAGGCAGGACAGTTTGCCCAGGTCTCTGAAAAATTAGCAGGAGGCAATTAAGGGTTTAGACAAGAGGTCCCCAAACTGTGGAGTGCGCCTCACTAGGGGGAGCACAGAGGACCATTCGGGGGATGTAGCTAGGGCCTGGGCCAACCCGCAAGGAGGGTGGGGAGGGAAAACCATCCAGCTCTGCTCCTGCCCTTGGCCCTGGCTGCTGACCACGTGCCCAGGGCTCCACGCCTGGCCCCACACGCAGGGCCCTGGCTGCCGGCATTGCGCCCAGGGCCCCGGCTGCCAGCTCCGCTGCTGGCCCCTTGCCTGGGGCCCTTTCTCCCAGCCTTGGCTCCCAGCCGGGGCTCCACTCCAGTCCCAGCCCCGCCCCAGTTGTGACCCCAGACTTGGTCCCCTTACCCCTGTCTGTGTCCTCCTCCCTGCCCTCCTCCCCCGGAGCCGCGGCCCTGCTCCCAGCCCTGACTTGGGGGGGGAGAGGAGATGTGGACAGAGATAAGGAAGGGCATGACCCTGAAAAGTTTGGGGACCACTGTCTTAGACTGTAAGCTTACAATATGCTCTGAGGCATGGGTATCTCCTAGCTGCACTGCCCTAGCAGCTTATCAGAAAACCATGTGTGACTCATAATTACAATGCCTCCTCTACTTATCTCTTGCCCTGGATAGGGGTTCTGGTGCTTTACCCCCTTTCATGGGCGGCTTATTCACCTTGCCTGAGTATCCAGCAAGTTACTCTGAATGGAGAGTAGGTGTGGTGGTGAAACCAGGGCCCCTATGTCTCCCTAAGTCCTCTGTGCTCCTTTCCTGCCCACTTGCTTGCAATGGGGAGTTTCAGGCAGGAAAGCCCCTGATCGACTTTCTTCAACCCAGCTCATAATCTGAGCAGGGCTGAGCAGAGTTGGGAGTGAAGGGGGGGGAAGAGGAGTGTGTTTCTAATCAATTTAGGGCACCCTGCCGATACCCTACTAGGGGCTCAGGATGTGACCTGGTCAGTTTAGGCACCCCCATCCTTTCCCTTCTGAGGGTTCAAAGTGTGAGGCTCCTAGCCTTTCCCATGGGGCTCAGGAAGAAACCTGGTCAATTTAAGTTCCTGCCTTTTCCCTCGGGGCTCTACGGGTCTGCAGAATCTTTTCCCAGTGAAAGAGCCTTACACTGTTGTGCTCTAAACTTCTATTTATTAGCAACACACAGAGAACACGTCTACCAAGCAAATCTATGCGTACCATTTCCAGCATACAGACAAATTTTACCCAATGGTCAGTCAGGATCCACTCATTTGGGGGTTCCCGGCGATGCCTCTGCATACCACAGTCGTGCAGAGGGGTCAGAGTTCCAGCAGTTTGATGTTGAACTGCAGTCCAGAAATGGTTCCCAAAGAGCATTGGTTTTCATTTACATTATAGAGGTAAAATTAACTATCTGCTTCAAATTTATGAAACCTATCACATTATCCCACACTCCTAAATATCAAAAAATTAACCAATTACTCACTGGCACCTATGTGTCCTCCTTCTTTCCCAAGTTTTTTACATTTTATCTTTCATGCCCAAATTGTAACTTAGTTGTGACCTTCTCTGCTTATGCAAATGGTCAGCATTAAAACGCTAGTCAGAGCTTATTTTACCATTTGTTGAGTTTCTGCATCCTCCCTAATTTGCCAGTGCCTGGGTGTCTCTACTTTACAACGTTGGCGGTTATAACGCTTGGTAGGGACATTCCTGGGGTGGTGGTGCTTTCTCAGCAGCAATACATCCTTTTTGTCAATTTTAGCTGTGAACTCCCTGAGTTTCACCCAACGCTGGTGTCAGGTTTCCTTCCCCACTCTGAACTCTACGGTACAGATGTGGGGACCCGCATGAAAGACCCCCTAAGCTTATTATTACCAGCTTAGGTTAAAAACTTCCCCAAGGTAAAAACTTTGCCTTGTCCTTGAACAGTATGCTGCCACCACCAAGCATTTTAAACAAAGAACAGGGAAAGAGACCACTTGGAGACGTCTTCCCCGCAAAATATCCCCCCAAGCCCTACACCCCCTTTCCTGGGGAAGGTTTGATAATAATCCTCACCAATTGGTACAGGTGAACACAGACCCAAACCCTTGGATCTTAAGAACAATGAAAAACCAATCAGGTTCTTAAAAGAAGAATTTTAGTTAAAGAAAAGGTAAAAGAATCACCTCTGTAAAATCAGGATGGTAAATACCTTACAGGGTAATCAGATTCAAAACGTAGAGAATCCCTCTAGGGAAAACCTTAAGTTACAAAAAGACAAAAAAACAGGAATGTACATTCCCTCTAGCACAGCTTATTTTACAAGCCATTAAACAAAAGAAAATCTAATGCATTTTCTAGCTAGATTACTTACTAACTTAACAGGAGTTGGAAGGCTTGCATTCCTGATCTGTTCCCAGCAAAAGCATCACACAGACAGCCCAAACCCTTTGTTCCCCCCCCCCCTCCAGATTTGAAAGAATCTTGTCCCCTCATTGGCCATTTTGGGTCAGGTGCCAGCAAGGTTACCTTAGCTTCTTAACCCTTTACAGGTGAAAGGATTTTGCCTCTGACCAGGCGGTATTTTATTGCACTGTATACAGAAAGGTGGTTACCTTTCCCTTTATATTTATGACAGCTAGTTTAATATGGCGGGGAGGGGATTGATCAGGTCTCAGGCCTACTGCTATTTTATACAGACAGGTAAGGGCTGATACAATCAAGCCCTTTCTGACTGGGACAAGGTGCCACTTGTCTGTAAGGCAACACTGTTGGTGTTCTACAAATAATAACAACAGTGGTTTCTTCAAGCCCTCCCACTGTTTATCAGTCACACTCATCCAGTCAAGGAAAAGAAACAATACCATGTGACTGATACTTTTGAGGTCAATTGTAACCAGTCACTGCAGCTGGAATTTTGAATTTTGAATATTCAATAAATAAATACTCAAAAAAGGTCACTTATCTCTGCATGAGCCACATCAGCCACTTTTATTTAGTGCTGTGTTTCTGCTCAGTCTTCCACACCTGGACATTTGGTGGAAGTCTATTCTCTTGGTATTTTGCATGCTGGTTATGTTCTGAAGTACTACTTCTGTTCATGGTTTGCCTGGATAAGAGTAATGCAGCCCCCAAAATAAAATGTATTTTATACTCCATCCTGTGTTTAATCTTCTGAAGAAATAGCATTTCTTGGATCAATGGTATTGGAGACGTTTACACACATGATTTCAAAGAAATCTAGGTAGTGTAACTATCTGACCTTCTGGTAGTTCTTTGAATTCCCTCTGTGATTCAGGGTTCCCAGCTTTTTCTGGATCAGTGTTTATTTACCAGTTGGTCACAACTCCCAAAGGGGTCATGCAAGACAATCACAGGGTCATATTTGGAGACATATAGACAAATTGGAGGATTGGGTCAAAAGAAATCTGATGAGGTTCAACAAGGACAAGTGCAGAGTCCTGCACTGAGGAAAGAAAAATCCCATGAACCGCTACAGGCTGGGGACCGACTGGCTAAGCAGCCATTCTGCAGAAAAGGACCTGGGGATTACAGTGGATGAGAAGCTGGATATGAGTCAGCAGTGTGCCCTTGTTGTCAAGAAGGCCAATGGCATATTGGGCTGCATTAGTAGGCGCATTGCCAGCAGATCAAGGAAAGTGATTATTCTCCTATATTTGGCACTGGTGAGGCCATACCTGGAGTATTGTGTCCAATTTTGGTCCCCCCAATACAGAAGGGATGTGGACAAATTGGAGAGAGTCCAGCGGAGGGCAATGAAAATGATTAGGGGGCTGGGGCACTTAAGAGGAGAGGCTGAGGGAACTGGGTTTATTTAGTCTGCAGAAGAAAAGAATGAGAGGGGATTTGATAGCAGCTTGGCTGTTCTCAGTTGTGGCAGATGACAGAACAAGAAGCAATTGTTTCAAGTTGCAATGGGGGAGATCTAGGTTGGATATTAGGAAACACTATTTCACTAGGAGGGTGGTGAAGCACTGGAGTGGGTTACCTAGGGAGGTGGTGGCATCTCCATCCTTAGAGGTTTTTAAGGCCCGGCTTGACAAAGTCCTGGCTGGGATTATTTAGTTGGTGTTGGTCCTGCTTTGAGCAGGGGATTGGACTAGATAACCTCCTGAGGTCTATTCCAACCCTAATCTTCTATGATTCTATAATATTATTACACTATAAAGTAAAGAAAATCTCCCTCCCCATTTCCCTGAACATCCTTACCTTGTGAAGTCTGGTATTCTCTGTGACCCTCTCAACAAATACACACACAAATAAATTATAGAGGCTTAGCACCTGATACATTTTCTACACTTACTGTTACACTAAATGTAGTCATTAAAATTTTTGACTATGATTGAGGGGTTGCCAGCTTGGGAAGGAGGAGAAACACTGATATAGGTCAGCTGGGTTGCACTAAACACTTAAAAATATTTTTAAAGATCGATTTGCTTGATCATTCCCATGAAAGTCAGATTCCTATCAGAACTAGCACAATATAATAAAAGAGGAATTATTTAGGGTGGTCCTAGGAGTGTAAGTAGTGTAAAAGGGTGATAATGAGCTAAAGGAAAATATCAGGGAAAATTTTCCTGACTGTGAGATCTGGACTAGGGAGTAATCTCCCTACAGGAAGTTGTGGGTTTTAAATTGCTTGAATTGTTTAAAAATGATCTGGACAATATATTACAGGGAACATCCTGCACTGGAAGGATGATCTAGTTGGTTTATTTCATCCCTAACAGCTAAGTTTCTGTGTATCATAAAACTTAATAGTTTCATTCAGACTGGTGTGTCATTTCATAAAACTTTACAATAACATTGTATTCATTTAGGCGCTGTAACTAAACCTTGCTTAACCTTCAGTTTAAATGACAGTAGGTCAGATTTTGAAGTGACTTGTGTCACTGTACAACATTCCAAATGGCCTACAATGTGACATCATGGCAGGAGCCAGAGTAACTATGTGAGCTATTGCCCAAAGCTCAGAGATGGGAAGAGCCGTGGAACAACAACAACTCCTCCACCTGTTTTTCATAGTGTTTTTTTTTTCTTTTATGGAGGAATGAAACGGGAACATGGTCACAGTCAGGAAGTGTGGGTGTGTTCCACCCAGATCCATCTGTACATATAGACCTCAGGATCATTTAACTGCTTTGACAACTTCAGGGTACAGCTTATTCTAAGTCAATGCCGGAACACATTGTGGGTATACAGCATGGTGGGGAAGAAGGGAAGGCAGGTAGAGATAGCTCATCTTCTCCAGTCTCTGCATCCTATCATTAGATTGGAGACAGCGAAGAAGGAGCTGAGGCAGTGGAGTTACTTAGGATTTATACTGGGATAAATGAAATCAAAATCTAGTGCCCCCCCAAAAAACTTCTGTCTTCAGGACCATCACTCCAGCATCTGTTACAAGCACTAAGTTCATTCATTCATTTAAAAAAATGTACGCTGCAGAAAATTCATAATCTTCTATTTGAGACCTTACAGTCTGTTAGATCTAATTGTAATTACAATGTTGCAAATCAAATTTGGCACCCCCATTCATGCCTTGACTGCAGGGCAGATAAGAAGAGAAGAAGATGAGGAGAAGGGAGTCTTATTTAGAAAGAAATGGCCAGATTCTGCTACCTTTAACTCACTCTGGGCAGTACTTTGTGAGTATCTGCATCCATTTCAGTGCTGTGTGAGCAAAGGTGGTGTAAACCAGCTCAAATATTTTAAAGTTAACTTTAAGGGAAAAGAAAATGATGAAAGAAGCATGAAATGTACATGGAATTATGGTGAAAGTTCATATATTTTTCAAGTGTTCCATTTAATGAAAGGAAATCGTTGGGTTTTTGTTAGATTATATTTTGAATGAGACCATGCCAAAGCTGTCAAGGTCTTTCTTGAGCGGTGGTCATTTTATTCTTCACACTGATTCTATAAATAAATACCTAAAAACCATTTGGCCCATTATTTGGATTGTTATGTTCCAGGAGACAAAGGGCTATGTGGGTGGGATAGAAATCAATGAAACACTGTAAAGAGACATCACTTAAAAAAATTGCAGAATTTTGCCAAATGTCTAATATGGTAGAGTCTGAATAGTTTTTCTCACATCTGAAAAAAAAAACTGTAAAGTTGGAGCCCAGCAGCTCCAACATAAATATAACTTGAGATGGTACCTTTTTGGTTTTGTTTAAAAAAAGAAACAGACATACTCTTATGTGTGTGCCACAATGAAAGAGGATTGTGAAACGAAAGGCCAGAGTTTCCCTTTCGTTATTTTTCAAAATAATGACTCTGGGTTCTCTCCCCACAGAAAAAGAGGTTGTTTATTTTTTTAATGATGAACTGTTACCCAAAGTAACAAAGTGGCATTCTGTCGACACCATATGGTAACTGAAAAATGGGATTCCATAGTTCTATTTGTTAGAATGTTTTCTGCATTTCTGTATACATAATTTAGTTTGGGGCCCTCTATGATTACCAATATTCAAATAGCTTTCTCTTCTCAGGGAAGCCTGCGCGAGGCAAAAGGTTTTCAAAACAGCAGGACCTGAACAATCTCCTACTGCTCAGAGAAGAGAACATTACCAAGCTTCTGTCCTTCTGTCTGCTTTCATTGTAATACTAATTTACATCCTGAGCTAAGGGACTATTTTTTTATTCAGAAAAAAGCAGCTTATGTTGCTCTATGCTAATACAAGAAGGCTTGAATTATAACCCATCACTTTAAAGTTACATTGCTTCCCCGGCCATGATGTAAGTAGGCAGCTTAGTCTTTCATATATTAATGGGAAGTGATACACAGTGGTTATTGAATGGTACAGTTTCCGAATGATTGCTCCTGGGGCTGATTTTCATAGTGAGATCAAAAGTGGTTATGGATGTCTGTGAGGGGAGGGCTCCTGCCTCATACTGGGAATGAGGGGCGATCAACAGGTTATCTCAAGTGCTTATATACAAATGCACAAAGCCTTGGAAACAAGCAGGGAGAACTGGAGGTCCTGGTGATGTCAAGGAACTATGACGTGATTGGAATAACAGAGACTTGGTGGGATAACTCATATGACTGGAGTACAGTCATGGATGGTTATAAACTGTTCAGGAAGGACAGGCAGGGCAGAAAAGGTGGGGGAGTAGCACTGTATGTAAGGGAGCAGTATGACTGCTCAGAGCTCCGGTACGAAACTGTGGTAAAACCTGAGTGTCTCTGGATTAAGTTTAGAAGTGTGTGCAACAAGAGTGACGTAGTGGTGGGAGTCTGCTATAGACCACCGGACCAGGGGGATGAGGTGGATGAGGCTTTCTTCCGGCAACTCACGGAAGCTACTAGATCGCATGCCCTGATTCTCATGGGTGACTTTAATTTTCCTGATATCTGCTGGGAGAGCAATACAGCGGTGCATAGACAATCCAGGAAGTTTTTGGAAAGCGTAGGGGACAATTTCCTGGCGCAAGTGCTAGAGGAGCCAACTGGGGGGGCGCTTTTCTTGACCTGCTGCTCACAAACCGGGTAGAATTAGTGGGGGAAGCAAAAGTGGATGGGAATCTGGGAGGCAGTGACCATGAGTTGGTTGAGTTCAGGATCCTGACGCAGGGAAGAAAGGTAAGCAGCAGGATACGGACCCTGGACTTCAGGAAAGCAGACTTCGACTCCCTCAGGGAACAGATGGCCAGGATCCCCTGGGGGACTAACATGAAGGGGAAGGGAGTCCAGGAGAGCTGGCTGTATTTCAAGGAATCCCTGTTGAGGTTACAGGGACAAACCATCCCGATGAGTCAAAAGAATAGTAAACATGGCAAGCGACCAGCTTGGCTTAATGGTGAAATCCTAGCGGATCTTAAACATAAAAAAGAAGCTTACAAGAAGTGGAAGGTTGGACATATGACCAGGGAAGAGTATAAAAATATTGCTCGGGCATGTAGGAAAGATATCAGGAGGGCCAAATCGCACCTGGAGCTGCAGCTAGCAAGAGATGTCAAGAGTAACAAGAAGGGTTTCTTCAGGTATGTTGGCAACAAGAAGAAAGCCAAGGAAAGTGTGGGCCCCTTACTGAATGAGGGAGGCAACCTAGTGACAGAGGATGTGGAAAAAGCTAATGTACTCAATGCTTTTTTTGCCTCTGTTTTCACTAACAAGGTCAGCTCCCAGACTGCTGCGCTGGGCATCACAGAATGGGGAAGAGATGGCCAGCCCTCTGTGGAGATAGAGGTGGTTAGGGACTATTTAGAAAAGCTGGACGTGCACAAGTCCATGGGGCCGGACGAGTTACATCCGAGAGTGCTGAAGGAATTGGCGGCTGTGATTGCAGAGCCCTTGGCCATTATCTTTGAAAACTCGTGGCGAACGGGGGAAGTCCCGGATGACTGGAAAAAGGCTAATGTAGTGCCAATCTTTAAAAAAGGGAAGAAGGAGGATCCTGGGAACTACAGGCCAGTCAGCCTCACCTCAGTCCCTGGAAAAATCATGGAGCAGGTCCTCAAAGAATCAATCCTGAAGCACTTACATGAGAGGAAAGTGATCAGGAACAGTCAGCATGGATTCACCAAGGGAAGGTCATGCCTGACTAATCTAATCGCCTTTTATGATGAGATTACTGGTTCTGTGGATGAAGGGAAAGCAGTGGATGTATTGTTTCTTGACTTTAGCAAAGCTTTTGACACGGTCTCCCACAGTATTCTTGTCAGCAAGTTAAGGAAGTATGGGCTAGATGAATGCACTATAAGGTGGGTAGAAAGCTGGCTAGATTGTCGGGCTCAACGGGTAGTGATAAATGGCTCCATGTCTAGTTGGCAGCCGGTGTCAAGTGGAGTGCCCCAGGGGTCGGTCCTGGGGCCGGTTTTGTTCAATATCTTCATAAATGATCTGGAGGATGGTGTGGATTGCACTCTCAGCAAATTTGCAGATGATACTAAACTGGGAGGAGTGGTAGATACGCTGGAGGGGAGGGATAGGATACAGAAGGACCTAGACAAATTGGAGGATTGGGCCAAAAGAAATCTGATGAGGTTCAATAAGGATAAGTGCAGGGTCCTGCACTTAGGATGGAAGAATCCAATGCACCGCTACAGACTAGGGACCGAATGGCTAGGCAGCAGTTCTGCGGAAAAGGACCTAGGGGTGACAGTGGACGAGAAGCTGGATATGAGTCAACAGTGTGCCCTTGTTGCCAAGAAGGCCAATGGCATTTTGGGATGTATAAGTAGGGGCATAGCGAGCAGATCGAGGGATGTGATCGTTCCCCTCTATTCGACATTGGTGAGGCCTCATCTGGAGTACTGTGTCCAGTTTTGGGCCCCACACTACAAGAAGGATGTGGATAAATTGGAGAGAGTCCAGCGAAGGGCAACAAAAATGATTAGGGGTCTAGAGCACATGACTTATGAAGAGAGGCTGAGGGAGCTGGGATTGTTTAGTCTGCAGAAGAGAAGAATGAGGGGGGATTTGATAGCTGCTTTCAACTACCTGAAAGGGGGTTCCAAAGAGGATGGCTCTAGACTGTTCTCAATGGTAGCAGATGACAGAACGAGGAGTAATGGTCTCAAGTTGCAATGGGGGAGGTTTAGATTGGATATTAGGAAAAACTTTTTCACTAAGAGGGTGGTGAAACACTGGAATGCGTTACCTAGGGAGGTGGTAGAATCTCCTTCCTTAGAGGTTTTTAAGGTCAGGCTTGACAAAGCCCTGGCTGGGATGATTTAACTGGGAATTGGTCCTGCTTCGAGCAGGGGGTTGGACTAGATGACCTTCTGGGGTCCCTTCCAACCCTGATATTCTATGATTCTATGATTCTATGAGCTAAAAATAATCAAGACATATTTATCTCACTGTCTCGTCAGGTTATTACTCACTTTTTAAGAGGCCATATTTTAAGTAGCAATTTAAGTATGACTGTGTGGTTTATAAATAGACACTCATGAAATTCTGTGCACAAGGTCGCTTGTATTATGTAGCATGTTAGGCCTATTCTGAGCAGCAAAAGCTCTGGAATTATGCAGCTGGGTCCAGGCTGGAGAGAACATCTCTCCTTGCCCATCAGCCTTCTGCCACAATCCTCCCTTCAGCTTTGTAGTTCTAGAACACAACACTTATCAGCCTGCTACCACAAATCAACTCAAGCTCCCTTCCTTTCCCTAGGGACCTGTAGGAAAGATCTCCTCGGGGAGGTGGCTAAGAAGACAGGCTGTAGCTGGGGAGTTAATTCTAAGCAGGAGTAGTCTTGCAGGAAGAGGTTCCTGCCCTGCACTGCTCCTAAAAATTGGATCCAACCAGCCAGCCACTGCACCTCATGGGGAAGAGGCACTATGGTCCCAGAGTTACTTTGGCCCTGAGACTGAGATGGAGCTTTAGAAAGGTTCTACTGGAATGTCCAGCCTAAGGAAGAACCCGTCTCCGCATGACCATCCCGAGATTCCAAGTGTGCTATAGAGTAAGTACTGCAGGAAATGTAGAAAGTCCACATTTCCTGTACACTCTTCATGAACTCTTTGGTGTCCTGTAACACAATTCCTGCTGGGAACAGAAGCAAAGAAGCCCAGGACAGAGCAGTCACAGGGTGCAGTTACACAGGTTAGTAGGAAGTTTTATTACCTCATTTCTGTACATAGTTCCTGTTCATAATTAAAGGCGTATACTGATACAGTCTGCTCATCAGTAAGATACATGGTACAAGGAGTAGACGACCTGGTCAGAGGTAAATTTACAGTGTCTGCCACAGAGCCTACAACAACTGTAAGTAACTCCCCCACCAGCCCTGAGAATCAGGGGAAATGCTGAATATGCCTGGAAAAAGTTCAAACATCAGTTTAAGCTGTACATGAAAGTCACAGGGGCAAATAAACTGAAGAATGAGCAAAAAGCTTGCAGGCATGGAAGCCGTAGATGTATACAATGCATTCCATGCAGGCAGTGGTGGAGAGGGAGACAAAAGCTTTACAAAAATAATGAAAATGTTTGAGGATCATTGGGTTCCTAGAAAAAATGTTACGTTTGAAAAATATATGTTCAGAATGAGAACACAGAATGAAGGGGGAACAATAGACGCTTTTGTTATAGACTTAAAACAAAAAATCAGTCCTGTGAATATGGAATATTAAAAGACTCTCTCTTTAAAGACCAGATTGTCCTGAGGTGTAACAATAAAAAAGAAATCCATGAATGGTTACTAAGGGAAATGGAGCTGATACTAGAAAGGATACTATGTATATGCTAAGCAGCAGAACAAACAGAAACTAAAATAAAAAGTCGAGAGAAAGGCACAGAGTTCATCACTGAGTAATATAGCAAAACCAGAAAGGGAAAAGTTTGCAGAAATAAGTTGGCCCCTGGACAGAAACATGGAACATAGGAAACAATGTCTGTGATGTGGGAACCAGCCTGAGTATTGGAAATGCCTGACATTTGGACAAATATGTAGAAACTATAATAACCACAACCATTATGATCAAATGTGCAGAGAAAGCAGAAAAGTGCCTGCATTAAGTTCTGAACTGTTTTTAAGGACAATAAATGGAGAAGGCTGAAAAATCACAAGGTTGGCTAATTTAGATTTTCAGAAAGCCTTTGACAAAGTCCCTCACCAAAGGCTACTCAGCAAAGTAAGCAGTCACGGGATACGAGGGAAGGACCTCCCATGGATTGGTAACTGGTTAAAAGATAGGAAACAAAGGGTAGGAATAAAAGATCAGTTTTTAGAATGGAGAGAGGAAAATAGTGGTATCCCCCAGAAGTCTGTACTAGGTCCAGTCCTATTCAACATATTCATAAATGATCCGGAAAAAGGGGTAAACAGTGAGGTGGCAAAATTTGCAGATGATACAAAACTATTCAAGATAGTTAAGTCCCAGGCAGACTGTGAAGCGCTACCAAAGGATCTCTCAAAACTGGGTGACTGGGCAACAAAATGGCAGATTAAATTCAATGTTGATAAATGCCAAGTAATGCACATTGGAAAACATAATGCCAACTATACATATAAAATGATGAGGTCTAAATTACCACTCAAGAAAGAGATCTTGGAGTCATTGTGGATAGTTCTCTGAAAACATCCATTCAATGTGCAGCGGCAGTCAAAAAAGTGAACAGAATGTTGGGAATCATTAATAAAGGGATAGATAATAAGACAGAAAATATCATATTGCCTCTATATAAATCCAAGGTACCCCCACATCTTGAATACTGTGTGCAGATGTGGTCACCCTATCTCAAAAAAGATATATTGGAATTGGAAAAGGTTCAGAAAAGGGCAACAAAAATGATTAGGGGTAAGGAGTGTCTGCCATATGAGGAGGGGGCAGACTGGGACTTTTCAGCTTGGAAAAAACATGGCTAAGAGGGGGATATGATAGAGGTCTATAAAATCATGATTGGTGTGGAGAAAGTAAATGAAGAAGTGTTATTTTCTCCTTCTCATAACACAAGAACTAGGGGTCACCCAATGAAATTAATAGGCAGCAGGTTTAAAACAAACAAAAGGAAGTATTTTTTCACACAACATGCAGTCAACCTGTGGAACTCCTTGCCAGAAGATGTTGTGAAGGGCAAGACTATAACAGCGTTCAAAAAAGAACTAGATAAATTCATGGAGGATAAGTCCATCAAATGGCTATTAGCCAGGATGGACAGGGATGGTGTCCCTAGCATATGTTTGGCAGAAGCTGGGAATGGGCGACAGGGGATGGATCACTTGATGATTACCTGTTCTGTTCATTCCCTCTGGGGCTCCTGGCATTGGCCACTGTCAGAAGACAGGATACTGGGCTAGATGGGCCTTTGGTCTGACCTAGGATGGCCATTCTTACCTTCTTATGTTAATTAAAATGTGCACAAATGGCCCTTATCTGCCATACAATATAGATACTAGGACACAAGTAAATGTAATGACAGAAAGTGAAAGAGAGAGACTTAAGCAGCACTTAAAAATGGACGTGTCAAAAGTGTCTGTGAAAGACTATAATGGAGGAACAATTCCAGCCTTGGGAGAATGCACACTGACACTTAAAAAAAAGGAAAATAATAAATCAAGAATTTGTAGTGGTACACAGAGGCAACCAACTAGTCTTGGGCCTATAATACATGTAAGGTCTTGTTAAGAGGATGTATGGCATAGAAAGACAGAAAGACAACATAAAGCTAGATATGAAAGTATTAATAGCAGCATAAGAAGATGTTGTCATAGGAAATGTGTACCTCCAGTAACATACAAGATACAGTTAAGGGAAGATGCAGAAACTGTGGTATATGCTACATGAAAATTTCCACAAGCCTTAAAGAAGCTAGAGGTTCACTCCTTAGTAATTGTAAAAAATAAAAATAAAAAAGAGGGGGATTGTAGCTGGGTATGGACCCTAGGGAGCTGAACAAAAACATAAAAAGAGAACACTTTCATTTGCCCACAAGAAGTGAACTATTATCTGAGATGGCAGTTGCCAAATTCTTCAGCAAATTAGATGCATTAGCAGGATTCTGTCAAATCGCCTTGGACAATGAGCGCTCCAAGATCTGCACTTTCAATACACCATTTGGCACATACTGCTTCTTTAGACTGCTTTTTGTGATAAGCTCTAGAAGTATTTTTCCGCACAGCGAGTTGGTTGCTAGAGGGCCTTACAGGCAGGAATGTGTACACTGATGACAAAATAATTTGGGCAGCACTGCCATTGAACATTGACCAAGGAGAGTACTGGAAATTGTGAGAGCTAATAACCTTAAAATGAATGAAGCCAAATGTCTATGTCAAACAACAGAAATAACATACAAGGGAAAGAGTGACCTCTAAGAGAATCTTGCCTGATGAATCAATGATTCAGGCAAACCCGAACATTTCAAAACCTGAAGATAAAAAGAGAATTCAAAGGCTGGTACGTATTTCGACTTATGTCAACAAATTCATACCTAACTCTACAGCTCACACAACTCACCTAAGACATTTTCTCCATAAGGCCACTGAATGGACATGGATGCCAGAGCATAAGAGAAAGTTCAATGACTTCCAGCACATTTGGACATCAGTTCCAGTGCTGGGTTGTTGTGGTTTTTTTGACCCATTGAAAGACAAACTTTACACAGATACCTCGAAAGGAGGGTGGGCAGTACTGGTCTCACATGCATCTAGGCCTATGACAACTGCAGGGAAGATGTACACAGACATTGAAAAAAAGAGTGACTAGGTCTGGCATAGGGATATACAAGATATCATAACTTTCGCTATGCCTGTAGCTTCAAAGCAGAAATTGATCACAAACCACTGACTGGAAAACACAAAAAAGGGATGTGGAGAACCACCACCAATGATACAGCAACAACTTTTGAAAGTACAAAAGCATGATAGGATCCTGGAGTTCCAATCTAGATGCCATTTAGTAATAGTAGACGCATCCTCAAGAACATATGCTCCATCTAACAATACGCAGCCTGAGCCTGATGATCCAGAACAAGCAATAAAAATACATGTGAACATGAGAAAAGTGTCACACGCTGTGTCTCCTGGAAAATGGGATTAATGGAGACAGAAACTGCTAGATATGAAATACTGCAAACAATGATACAAGTGATAAATGAAGGAGGAAAAACAACACTTACTATCTTCCTATTCCCATATAAAAATGAGCTTTCACTGTTCTCAGGATTGCTCTTGAAGTGAACATAGATCATGGTTTCTATAGTGATAAGAAGGAAAATATTGGAACAAATACAGGAAGGACATCTGGGAATAACCAAATCAAAAAGGAGAGCTAGAGACGTTGTATTCTGGCCACAGATGGATAGTAACATTGAAGAAATGATGAGCAGTTGTGGAAGAAGTATAGAGATTCCCAGCACAGAGGACCAGTTATACCATATGAACAACTCACAATACCATGAGACAAAGTCAGAACTGATATGTTCAACTTGGAAGACATTATCATCTGGTTATAATGGACTACTTTACCAGTTTCCCAGAAATAGTAACACTTGAAGATACCACAGCAGCAACGGTTGTCAAGCCTATTAAATCCATATTTGTATGTCATGGAATTCTAAGAACAATTATAACTGACAACAGACCACAGTTCAAGAATAGGTTATTCCTAGACTTTGCTAAAGTGTATGACTTTCATCATGAGACATCTCGTCCCAGATATCCTCAAAGCAATGGATTGGCTTAATGTGGAGTATGCACAGTGAAGAACTTATTCAAAAAAGCAATGGGTGCAAGAGAAGATCCATATTTAGCACAACTCAACTATAGAGCTATACCACTGCAATGTGGAAAATCACCTGCTCAACCTCTCTACGGCAGACATATAAATACTCCATTACCACATATGGGACAAAAATCACGGATGACTAATGAGACTATGATAGTGAGGAAAAGCCTGGGAAAATAAAATCAGAAAAAAATATTACAACAAAGAAGCAAGACGACTACAGCAGTTATAAAACAAAGACTCGGTGAGAATTTGGTAAGATGGTCACTGACTGGTCAAAGCTACAGTGATCAAAGAGGAGTAACCTCATTCAAACTCAGTGATCACAGAGAAAGGCAAAATCATAAGAAATAATCATAAGTATCTGCTCAAGATACCTGACAACTTGGGTGAAACAAATGAAGTGAGAGAAGACATACAAGTTGAAAATATGACCCTATTATTGACCACAAACTGACTATTATTGACCATGAGAATGAACAGTCTGATACAGGTCTGCAATACTGTAGATCAGGAAGTAGGTTTGCAATACAGTGGATTGGGAAGATTTCTGAAGTTCCCCAAGAGACTGATTGAGATGTGAAGATTGTGTTTAAACAGCCCGAAGGGTTGTTAAGTCACTTAATGTATTTGTAATAGGTTTTTAGTTTCATTTAATAGTGTTTCAGTTTTGTCAGGAAATTTAGAAAGAGATCTAAAAAAGGGAAGATATGCTATGTAGTAAGTCCTTCAGAAAGTGTTGAGATGCTATACTTCCAGTACACTGTTGATGTAGGCTTTGGTTTCCTATGTTACTTCCTGCTGGGGCAGAAAAAAGAAGCCCAGATCAGGTCAGGGCAGTTGTAAGTTGCAGCTACACAGAGTAATGGGAAGTTTTGTTACATCATTTCTGTATATAGTTCCTGTGCATAATAAAAGTTTATCTTGAAAACAGTCTGTTCATCAGTATGATAATACACCAAGTACCTAGCTGAATTACTCCAGCTGGACACTTTCAAAATAATTTAGCTGGTACTGAACATGGATTGCACGAATCTCCTTTTCTAGTGAAGTAGAATGGAAGCCCCAAATTCAGTGCATTTGTCAACATACAGATGACAATTGTACTTATACTGAAGTTTTACTGTGCAAAGAATGGCTTCATTACAACAGGGCTTCAATATAATGAATAACTATTTGCTTATATTCATCTCTTTAACATTACATGTTCACAGAACAGTTAATGTCACTTAAACTTGATATACTTCCTTCCAATATGTAGTCAAGAGCTATTGCATTCTACTCATGATATAAAATGAAAATAGCACAGAATCTTACACAACTATTCCATTGTTACAGCTGTCATGATTCAAAGGTGTATTCATTTTTACTTGTTTGGGAATTATGAATTTTTAAATATATTAACTTTTAGACAGAAAAAAACCTAATAAAAACTATTGCAATAGAGAATGATCCTTACTTTTGACAGACACCTGTAATAAATGAGAGAAAAGAAAACACAAGTAAAAAGGTAGGCAAAAACGTCAAACAACAGAGCAGACAGAAAGATGTCCACAGATTACATAATATCTCATGCAAGAGACACCTCTAGAAAGATTTGTTTCCCCTTTATACAGCAGTACGCCAGATAATCTGTGCTCAGGCCATTTATGGACTAAATCTTGTTCATATAGGTTGCTCCATTCATGATATGCTACGATAAATGCTACTTGTATGTGTGAGAGAACAGGATTTGGCCCCAGTAAGGGTCATCACTGTTGCTGAACAGAATCTCAAGCTACAATCTCTATTCAAAAGTCATTATGCCTTTTTAGGCACATTGTCATTCTGTGGTCAGTCGCAACTATAGGTAGCCTTGGGAGGATCAGATTTTTAGTAAATGTTGGTAAACTTCCATTTCAACAGTCACACACAAATTGACACAAAATAGTTCCATAGATTATGATAGAAATTTACAGATAGACAAAGTAAGCAAAAAATGCTGCTTGAGAACGTATTAGAGTTCGATGTACGGGGTATTCACTTGGTATAGCTTGATAGGCGATGCTGACAATTTGTGTTCTAACAGTTCTAAGAGTTATAAAGTTTACCTTTTAAAATCTCAATATATTATTAAATAATTATTGTCTGACAACCCCCATAATTTCCTGCAACTGAAAATTTAAATGAAAAAAAACTGGGGAAAAAATGCTTAAACTCTATAATTCAGTATTACTTGGAAAATTTCAATGGATAAAAGTGGAATAATACTTAAAAATAAACATCAATATTCATCAAAATTATATTTAAAAAATCTAATTCTGCCAAGCCTAACTATGGGTCTCTATATTTGTCTTTCTGTGTCACACCACAACTATGAATAGCAAGATCTGTTCTACTCTCAGTCCTTATACAGGAACTGGGTGGGGGTAATGTTTTCTGGGTCAAGAGTTCTTCATAGTGGAACTCCCCACAGAACCTCACAGTAGATGTCTTTAGAATATCTGAGGTTTGTTTTTTTATCAATGGTTATATTTTTCCTACCATTCTGGGCACTTTCTTGCTTCTTGCTTTCTTGGTACTATCTAGAAATTGAGCCTTTGTAGATGCCATGGTTTGCCTAGAATTGATCAAAATTTTTGAATTTTCCAAATTTGAAGGGCAATTGTTACTGTTTTTTTTCTGGCAGTTTTAGAGAGGTCAAAATGTTTGAAAAATGCAAACTTTCAATTAAAATGTTGCTGTCTGACTGAATTGGATTTGGTTGTTTGTATCTTTTATTTTTTTTTACTTTTCTAGTTGGAAATAGATTGTAAAATATTAAAATAAACAGAAATGAAAGATACATTCCTAATTAAGGGCAAGACGGGGGCTTTGTGCACCTGAGTTGCTCTATGGAGACAAAGGGGCTCCGTTACAGCAAAGTGGAAGGGACTTAAGTGATTCGGCTTGCATAGTACAGTTGGTGTGAAATTTTCACAGATTCATGGAGTTTAAGGCCAGAAGGGACCATTAGATCATTTACTCTGACTTCCTGGTATTACAGGCCTTTACATTTCACCCAGTTACCCTTGTACTGAGCCCAAAAACTTATGTTTGTCTAACATATGTTTGGCAAAAGGATGTCTTCCAGAAAGGCATCCAGTCTTGATTTGGACATCAACAGACAGAGAATCCATCGCTTCCCTTAATAGTTTTTTCTAATGATGTATCATGCTGACTATTAAAAATGTGTGCCTATGTAACCCACACACCTGCTGGATGTGGTGTTCTGTCCCATCTAGTGGCACTGAGACCACTTAGAGAGAGTTAAATAAGTCTGCATTACAGCCTTAGCTAACAGCCAGTTGGCATTTAGCTCATGCTGTAGAGCAGGGGCGGGCAACCTTTTTGGCCTGAGGGCGGCATCAGGTTTTGGAAATCGTATGGAGGGCCGGTTAGGGGAAGGGGGCGTGGCCGAGCCCCTACCCCCTATCCACCTCACACACCGGCTTCTGGCCTCCTGATGCCCCCCCCAGACTCCTGCCCCATCCAAACCCCCCTGTTCCCTGACAGCCCCCTGGGACCCCCCATCCAACCACCCCTTCTCCCTGTCCCCTGACTGCCCCTGGAACCCCCGCCCCTGACTGCCCCCCGCCACCCCATCCAACCCCTCCTCTCATTCCTGACTGCCCCCCCCCAGACCCCTGCCCCATCCAACCACCCCTTCTCCCTGTCCCCTGACCGCCCACAGAACCCCTGCCCCGACTGCCCCCCACCACCCCATCCAACCCCCCGTCCTTCCTGACTGCCCCCCTGGAATCCCTGCTCCCATTCAACCCCCCTGTTCCCCGCCCTCTGACCGCTCCGATCCCTATCCACACCCACACCCCCTGACCACCACCCCGAACTCCCCTGCCCTCTAGCCAACCCGCCCTGTTCCCTGCCCCCTTACCGCGTTGCATGGAGCAGCGGGTCAGGTCGGGCTCTGCAGCTGCGCTGCCCCAGGAGCTCGCAGCCCCCCGCCCAGAACATTGTGCCAGCGGTGCAAGGAGCTGAGGCTGCGGGGGAGGGGGAACAGCAGGGGAGAGGCCAGGGGATAGCCTCTTGGGCCAGGAGCTCAGGGGCCGGGCAGGAGGGTCCCGCAGGCCAGATGTGGCCTGCGGGCCGTAGTTTGCCCACTTCTGCTGTAGAGGCTCATGCACGAAGCTCCAGAGGTCCCCAGTTCAATCCTGCCTGCTGATGACTGGGGTCTGTCAGCATTACATCTCATTTGAATTTGTCTGGGTTACGCTTCCAGCCATTGGTTCTTATTATGCCTTTCTCTGGTAGATGAAAGAGCTCTTTAGTACCAAGTATTTTCTCCCTATGAAGGTACTTATACACTATCAAGTCACCTCTCCATCTTTTTTGATATGTTAAGCAAATTGAGCTCTTCCAGTCTCTTGCTGTTTGTTTTTTTCCAGCCCTTGGATCATTGGATCATTTCTGCACCCTTTCCAATTTTTCAACATTGTTTTAAAATGTGGACATCAAACTCTACATGGTATTCCAGGATTGGTATAATCAATCTCAAAATCAGAGGTTAAAATATCATATCATCTGCCCTTTAGTAACCCAAGTATTGCATTAGCCCTTTTTGACCCAGCATTGCTTGGAGAGCTCATATTCAGTTGCTTGATGCCACAAGGGACCAATGTGCAATTTTTTTATGCTCATGATTTTACATGTTAGTGATCATTTTAATGTAAAGAACATTTTCAGTCTGGCCACCTGATATTATGTCTTTTGTCTTAGTTTATTGGTATAAATTAATTAGGGTGCCATAAGAGGCAGTGTGACATAGTGGATGGAACACTGGACTGGGACTCAGGAAACCTGAGTTTTGTTCCGTGCTGTGCTACTATCTGACCTTGGGCAAGTCACTTCTTCGGTCTATATCTTAATTTCCCCATCTGTAAAATGGGTATAATGATACTGACCTCCTTTGTAAAGCACTTTGACATCTACATATGAGCTTAATAATAATGTTGTTATTATTACTGAAGCAGGTTACCAGTAAGGGTGACTAACTGCTTGGAACGTAGAGATGAAAGATAGGACCCTAACCCTTCAGGGAAGACCACACGATTATGCTCCTTGACCCCCAATCCTTCAGACACTTATGGGCATCGGGCATGCTTAGCTTTTCACACATTAATTGCCCTATTAACTACCCGCAGACCCCAGTAGTTCCTCAGTCAACCTCAGGGTTGATTTCAATGGAGCTGCTGATGCTTAAAGTCCAATTTATAAATAAGTGCTTCCAGGATTAAGGCCTTAACTGTATATTCAAAAAGGAGACATGATAAAATGGGATGAATTGTTAAAAATGAAGTTTAGTAAATAAAGTTGTACTCTATGATGGTTTTTTTGTTTTTTTTTTAAAAGGCTCGATACAGAATTAAATTAATAGAAAAATATGGATTTGTGATTTATACAACAAAATTTATCCTCTGCAGAGTACCAAAAGAAATGGCTTCATTCAAGGACATCCATTTCAAATCCATAAATATTTGATCAGGGTGGAACAAATTGCTTATTTTCAAACAGATGCTGTTGTAAAAATTATTTTGATTTCTTTTTTGCCTCAAGGCTCTTGTACAAAATAACAATATATCACACCCCCTGTGCTTAGACATTAGGTTGTGTCTCTGTTTTTCAAAACTGGATCAGATAAAAAGGGGGATCATATTGAGGGGACCTTATCTTTTCACTACTAGCTCCCACAAAGGTAACATGCTTTAAATAGTCAGAACATCCCATTACCCATTTTTCCATTTTAAAAGACACAATGGTAATGCTTATGTCAAGATGATAATAATAGATGGAAAAACGTTTTATCATGAAGTTATTCAAAGTATCAGGCATCTTCTCAATGTAACTTTCAAAACTTCTCATATACAATATTGACGCTTTTGTTCCCGAGCAGAAGCAATCAGTTATTAAAGATGCTTTTAATTTTCTTCCCTCTTTGTTTTCTCCCCTATTTTTTTCTTTTGCTTCCGCTTCCAAGCTGCACTGAGAATTGCTAATGAGAAGGCTAGAACTCCCTTACAAGGTTTCTCTTAGCATTTAGGAGAAGTTAAATGGAACTCTTTTTTTTTCTTTCTAGCATGTGATTAAATGCTCTGACTAGAAGCCTCTTACCTCCGTTGGAGCTCATTACTTATGATGCAGTGAGGGTGAGTATATCAAACCCATCATCAGTGCCATTTGTTGGGGATATTTTTTTTCTTCCTCTCTCATCTTCTGAATAACATGATTGAACATATTAATGTGCTGTGGAATTTAGGCGTTCTCCTTCTGGGATTATAAAGAAGAGAATGATGATACACATGCAGCCTTAATGATCCATTCTGATCTTGGCATATTGATAAAAGAAGCCTTTTAGGAATGAATTTACAAGCTGCATGAGAGAATGGTGGAGATATAATTATAAAGCAGCCTAAGGACTTTAGAGTAATTAAGGGAGGAGCTAGCTCTTCCTAATTAAAGACTCAGTGTATCATAACCACGGTGTTGTTTGTGTACAGCTTAACCCTTGCATCAAGTGAACAATTAGAAAGAGTATGTGTAGGGAGTAAATTATTATATTTTTTGAACATCAATTCATGTTTGTACAATGCTTTGAAAATGCAATGCTCCATGTAAGTGCTAGGTATTATGCTTGCTATTAGATGACAACAGTGATAAGGCATTATTGAAAAGAAAAGGCATGATGGGGATTATAGGAGTATTCAACAATTAAGACCTGAGCAAAGCTAAAAAAGAACATCAATTGTCCAGGGGTCATTGGAAAAGGTGCAGTATAATTAAGGGACTTTAAAAAAATTGGCCTAGATTTTCCATTCCACTACAGTCAGACTATGCTGATAATGCTGCTTGCTTGTGAAGATGGCAGAGAATTTCAGCCTTCTTCTTCATAGTTTCCAAGACTCTGCCTGCTCTATGGGGTTGAATGTCTCATGCGAGAAAACCAAGGTCCTGAACCTTGGAGCTGGGCCACCAGAACATGCCCGATGCAGTGGAGTAGAGCAGTGCGGAGAGAGTTAATGAGTTCATTTACCCAGGTTGCAAGCAGAGTTCAAGTGGTCGGAGCAAATTATTACTCTTCCGATGAATAGTTCTCTTTGCCTCCTGCATGAAGGCCATGTCTCACCAAAAACATCTTGGCAACAAAATTCAGTATCTGTCAAACCTGTGTACTGCCTACACTGCTATATGGGTCAGAAACCTGGACCTTCTTACAGGGAGACTTGGAGCACCTAGAGACATTCCATATGTGCTGTCAGTACCAAATGCTGAGCATAGTCTCTGTGTGAAATGCTATAATCTTGCAGATATCTGGCCTTCCTCCAGTCGCTCACTATGTTGAAAAGTGGTGGTGAATGTTCTTTGGCCATGTCACTGGGATAGACAAAAACACCCCAACGCATTGTGCTCTTAAACTCCCCAGAGATGTGTGAAGGGGTATGTGCCTTCACTCTATCTGGCATCACCTTCAGGAAGTTCCAGAAATTTGTGTATTCACAGGATTGAGCCAGATCTGGGGACTTCACTTTAAAATGAGTTATAGGATGTCATCAAGCCTGGTCACTCTGGCTGGCACAAAAGTCATCAGTAGACTGTCTATGTTTGATGATGACACCAGTGTAATGAAGAGAAGAATCAGGTCCAATTTGTTAATTTCTTCAGATCAATCCCTGCTTGTTTGGGAAGATTAGAAAACAAATGAATAATTAATAAGAAAGGTGGCCCAGTGTACAAAGATTTGCCTAGAATATACCTTTTTTATATTTTGAAAACAATCAGTTTAGTCATTAGTAAATACTGTAATGTGTATGTAAACAAGTCATTTGGGGTGGAATCTTGGGCCAAAACTGCCATTGATTTCAGAATAGTCAGGATTTCACTTTTATGGCATTTCCATCACTTACAAAGGGCTTTGTTTATTTATTTAAACACTGAGAGAATGTAGAATCTCAAAGGACATACAGCAATCCTTGCACCCATGTGGAACAGGAGAAGGGCACAGATCTGAACAATCTGAGAATGTTTGGCGCTGGTTTGACATTTGGTGCTTGGGCCCATCTTTATTTCAGACATGATGCTGGACCCAGTATACCACAGTTACCCATGCCACTGACATCCATAGGCTGGCTCACTTCAATGCATTCCATTTAGGGCTACACTTGAAGACCACTTGGAAGCTTCAGCAACAGTTGAGTGTGGCTCCTCTCTGTTCTCTCCATATTTCCAACCAGACTGAATTCTGGAAATGCTGGATGTAATTCAAGAGAGCCTGTTTTTGTTAGATTTCTAGCCAAACGTTTCAGTTTCAAGAGGTTCAGACTTTGGATGTAATTCAGATAAATGTCCAGACTTTTAGGTACTTATCCAAACCACCGAACATTTTGAGGTTTATTTGTCACTCTGGCAGGCTATAATGGCTTTGAACATAAATAATATACATTCTCAATACTACACTGTGTCCCAAATACTATCCATATCAGACCTGATAGCATGCATAATATTTCTTGTTTTATAAAACGAATAAAATATGTTATCTGTCATACAGAGGTGAAAACTGTTCCAATAGTATGAGTTTAATAACCTGCAGACAAAAAATATTTCAAAATAGAAAATTTAAATACATAAAACTAAGCTGAAAATATGATAGGTTTTAAATATCAGATTTTTGACAAATGCCTGGAAATCCAGAGGTCTATTTGCTTTTTATGGAGAAATGGGAAAGGTTGTTTGGGTAATTTAACACTTCTCCACAACTGTAGGAATTGCCTATTTTTCTTAAACCAGAGTTTACAGTCCTTTTTTGTGTAAAAACCCATATGCTCAGTTTCATCAGATAATAAATATTGACTCCAATTTCCTTTCAGTACACCTAGTAATTATACTTGGTGAGTTCTTTAGTTAACTATTTTCAGTGCCAAATTTCCCATATAGTCAAGCTTTTTCAACAGATTTTGAGCTTTCTTTCATCTCACTTTTCATTGCCTGTCTCTCTTGTAGGTGACTTCATAACCTTAATGCCTTTCTTAAAAAAAATCACTTTCTGCCTGTACCTTGACCTCATCCCAAAATCACCACTCATGATGGTATGATACAATGACTAGTAGCCATGGTCTCTCCCCCTTTCTTCCTGTTCTATTCTGGCTCTTATGGCATCAGCCTTCACTCTGGCACCTCTACTGGTGTTCTAGTGCTTTGCTACCCCTAAAATCCAGCTTCCCTGGAGAGATGGTATGGGCCAGGGCTGTGTCTTTCTGGCATACTGTGTAATGGTGTAGTATGGGTCTCTAGTATTGCATAAACATAAACGGCTTCCCTAAATGTGATAAAGCTCTTACTTTGTTTTAAATTAAATGTCCTGGGCCATCCTTTCAGCTGGTGTAAATCAGCGTAGTTTCTTTGAAGTAAATGGAACAATTTACACAAGCTGAAGATATTGCCCCACATCTTCTGCCTGCGGCATCACTGACAGATCACAGAGGTGAATAAGGTGCTGGGGGCAGGTGCTCTCCCATAGTGATCAGCCAGCTACAGTACCAAGAATGACACAAGGGGAAGAGGGAGAGACCCTGAGGAGTAAGTTTGGAAGAATTAGATTTATATCAGTAAGTGTCGGTAAATGTCGATTTCACTATACACACAAACTGACAAAAAATATCTCCACTAATAATAATCATCAACATTTACAGATAGGCAAAGTAGGAAAAATGCTGCTTCAGAACTTAAGAGTTTGATTTAAGGATATTAATTTCATATATTATGACGCATGATGTTGACCATTTGTGTTTTAATGGTTATAAAGCTTTAACTTTTTGAATTTCAATGTCTGTCATTAAATAATTATTGTCTGACATGTAGCCTTGCATATATATATATGGTACAAAAAGTATGGATTAAGGCAGAGATTTGTGACAAATAGCAGTCCCAAAGCCTGTAAGATAGGTTGCTTAGCATAATTAAGGCCTAGCTTGACATGTGTAGCTTGATATAAGGAACTAACAGGTGAGTGACAGCAAGTCACAAGATTAAGCTAAATCATAAGAAAGTTGATTGGTCGGAAGTATGAAACCCCAAACAAAGGTTATTGGTATTTTAGGATAAGTTTAGGGAATAAGTATAATCAAAACAGAAATACCATGGCCGTTAAATGACATAAATACTAATAATTTGGATGTAAATGGTTAGTTATACTATAGGAATTGAGGGACGTCAACAGAAGTGGGGTGTGGAAGTTCAGATAAGGAAAAAGGGGCCAAAGCCCTCATGAATATGTATAAGATACAGGGGGCATTGGTATATGAAATATGTTACCCAGCTTGTGTGACCCGCAGGATGATGATCACCTACTAACAGTTGAGACTTCATCACCCTCCTACTTCGGATTCTTCCAAGGGATGATGTGAGTAATGCAAGAGCTGGACATTCTGTTATCTCTCTCCTTTGCTATATTACAGTATATATGATTTTGTTTGTCTTGTTAATAAAATGCAAAATTATAGTTAAGTTTAATTTAGTGGTCTTGGTCAATAAATTTGCTAGTAAGAGTAAAAATATTGAATTGTTTCTTGTGTACACCTTGGGGATCTTCATTCTAATGACAACCTCAGCACTGTGGCTGATCTGGGGGCCTAACCCTCTCAGACTACTGCATGCTAAATTAAAGTTAATTTTAAAACCACAGATTAGGCTACAGACCCCCCCCCCACCATTGTCTGCCAACTTCCCTCGTAATTTCCCACAACTGTGAACATTTAAATACATAAAAATTGGGGGGGGGGGACTGCTTTAAACCCATACATTTGCACAGCTTTGTGTTGTCAGTAAGGTGAATGTGTGCTCTCTCCTTATGCTATCGCAGCCCTGTGCACACAGCTGGTTCAGCAGATCTCTATAGTATGACTCAGAAAGAAGGACCGCAGGCATGGTGTGGTGACAAAGGCACTCGGCCAGGTTTATCGCCATCAAGGCATCATCCCAGCATCCTGGCTCTGTGGTTACAAGTATGTTTTTACATGAGTGCCCTGTGACAAGGAGCAGCTCAGTCAACAGCCGGAGTTTCTGCTGTCCCCAAGGCCATACAAAGGGTTAAGGCGAGGAACTCCAATATTTATAGACTGAGACAAACAACTCTTGTACTATTTTATGTGTTTCATGACATCTGCTTGTTATCTCCCCTTGTATCATGCTCCCGGTATCTTGGGCACAACATCCCTATTCATTACTTCTAGCAGAGCCGCTTATCTGGTATTAGAACAGGATGTCCCTGGGCTAATCTTTTGGAGTGTGTTCTCACACATACCCAGTTGCTTCTTAGGAGTGCCTGTGTTTTAGTCACGCTAACAATACCAATACCAAGACCTTTGCCAAGGTCATCTAGTGAACTTGTAAACAGCTCCTTTAATACATGACCTAACTTTGTTTCCGACCTCCGGCTGAGACCTCAGATCTTACACCAGGCCCAGTGCTCCAGGCTCTCTCTTTCCCCTACACTGCAAAGATTTAAATCAATACAAATAAAAAAATCTTACATATAAACATCGATATTGTCCTTCAAAATTGTAAAAAACAATAAAAATTGAATTCTGTCAAACCTACCTAGGAGTCATGAGGACTGTGACACAAGTGCATCCTCTGGTTGGGACTCCCAAATTCTGCTGCCCACTGTTGCCAGTGCCACAGAGCCACTTCTAGCCCCTCCCTGCAGTGGAGACAATAGAAAGGAGCAGGAAACAGCCAATGCTTCCATTGCTAGTGTCAGAGCGGAGAGCTGATCCAAAGTCCATTCAAGTCAGTGGATCAGGCCCTAACTGCACACACAGGCACCATGATTACTGTGACTCAAATCCCAATGCTATCATGAAAGCAGATGTAGTCTTTTTTATTATTGCCAATAACAATTTGAGTTATGGACACAATGTTTGACTTCAGTTTTTATTGGCTTCTTGAGTTGGTTTAAGCCAAATCCTTGGAGCTATTGAACACAGACTGCCATCTGTATTTCCTATAGAATATGCTGCTCATGGTGCAATTTCTTTTCTACCTCATTACTGTGGCCTGGGAGTAACGCTAAGTATTTTCAGAACAAAAACAGTCTACCCCCCGACACCCCTGAAAAATCACATTTCCATAAAAATATAAAATTGTGGAACAAAGATATCCCCATTGCAAATGAGTGCTTGCCAATAATACCCCAAATGAAAATAGAATGCGAATTCTAAAATAACTTTGGGATTTTAAAAAAAAATCATTTTTAGCTCTTCTAAGTACATTTATGAGATGCCAAATATTTTGATCATGATCTAAGAACCAGGGGAGAAGGAATAACCAATTCTTATTTGAATCCTCATTTTACTAAATACCTTTAGAAGAATATTTTAATGGCATATTTAAGCCCTGAAATAAACACAGCCTTATTTCTCTTTAATCACACTGCAATCTCTGGTGTTGATTGTCACTGTAATGATACACCAGGCCCTCGGCCATCCCTGCACATCAGTCATGGTGCATTCTTCTGAAGACATCAGTCATGAGACATTAGCTTCTTAACACACACACACACACACACACACACACACACACACACAAAACCCTCAAACTTCACAGGCTTCACAGCAGATGTGTGAACAAAGGAGAGCAACAACTGGATACATTAGGGGAAAAGACATATGAATAAGGTTCTGCACATCCACCATTCTCTCATTTCTTGTGTCTTTCTTCTGCTTTCTACACTCTACCCTGTCCTATCTCCTGATGCTCTTTTTGGGCATGATCCTGAAAGGCATCAAGCACCTAAAATCCCATTGATTGATCTGAAGACAATCAGCACCTTGGAAGGAACACTGCTGGCTGTAATCATGACAGATGTGGAGCAACTGCAGTTCCCAGTGGGTTCCATACTAGCAGGGTGCTGAACATCCTCAGCGGCCATTGACTTTAATGAGAG
Organism: Natator depressus; assembly: GCF_965152275.1. Taxonomy (NCBI): domain Eukaryota; kingdom Metazoa; phylum Chordata; order Testudines; family Cheloniidae; genus Natator; species Natator depressus. The sequence goes on from NC_134236.1 coordinate 21,669,394, forward strand.
CAGCATAGACTCAGAATCTTTTGGGATCAGACCCTTACGGTATGTCTACACTGCGATAAAACACCCACTGTTAGCCTGTGTCAGCTGACTCAGACTCACAGGAGAGTTCCAGAGCCCAGGCTCCAGACCAAGCCTGAATGTCTACACTGCAGTTTTATAGCCCCACAGCCCAACCCCCACAACCCAAGTCAGCTGACATGGGCCAGCCACAGGTGTTTTATTGTAGTGTAGACATACCCGTAGTTTCCTTCATGCTGGAAACAGATTTGCAGTTAATATTGTCCAATAGTCCTCTGTAAGCAGCTGGAGTCCCCACTCAATTCCAAACAAAAAAACCCACCCTCGTTCTTATTTACTGAGGCTGCTGAATACACGTAGACCTTAACTTTTCCGGCTTTCCAGCTTGCAGAATAAAGACTTTTCTATACAAATACTTAGTTTGTGACAAGTGGGAGTGTAAATCTACCCCACACTAGCCTGCTACACACACTAAGGCTATGTCTACATTACAGGGCTTACAGCTGTGCTTCTGAGAGAGCTTTCCCGTTGACTTAATTACTCCAGCTCCTGGGAGAAGCTCTCTGACCGACATAGTGCTGTGCACACCGGTGCTAAGGTCGCTGTAACTTACGTTGCTCGGGGGGGGGGGGGGTTGCTTATTCACATCCCTGAGTGACACAACTTATACCAACATAAGCTATAGTGTTTACACAGCCTAAATGTTTGTGTAGACTCTGCTGATACACATTAAAACTTCTGTAGTGCACTTTGATCTTTGAAAAAGGAGTAGATTAAAGTAGTGGCTCTCAATCTTTCCAGACTACTGTACCCCTTTCAGGAGTTTGATTTGTCTTGCATACCCCAAGTTACACCTCACTTAAAAACTACTGCTTACAAAATCAGACATCAAAATACTAAAGTGTCACAGCACACTATGACTGAAAAATGGCTTACTTTCTTATTTTTACCATATAATTATAAAATAAATCAGTTGGAATATAAATACTGTACTTACATTTCAGTGTATAGTACATAGAGCAGTATAAACAAGTCGTATGAAATTTCAGTTTGTACTGACTTTGCTAGTTCTTGCTTTTTATTGTAAAACTAGGCAAATATCTGGATGAGTTGATGTACCCCCTGGAAGACCTCTGTGTATCCCCTGGGGTACACATACCCCTGGTTGAAAACCACTGGATTAAAGCACACTAGTGAAATTTTAGTGAGTTGTGGGAGGTTCCACATAGACACAGTGTGCGGTGGGCTAGTGTGGGGAATATTTACACCTTAGTGTGCTGTGAACTAAGTGTTTGTGCAGATAACCCATAAGTAACATCTGTGCTGAAGTGCCACCATATGCTGTCTGTAAATCTTGGCCTGGATTAAACAATTCTGGAATGGATTGCTGACCATACTACACTCCCATTGAGTTCAATAGGAGTTGGTTGCACTCACTGTTGCTTGGGAAGAAATCTAAAAATGGGCAAAGACAACAGGTGGTGTTGGGTTCCCTAGTGGGAAATATACTCCATGAAGAGTGTGGAGCCTATGAGATACAGGAGCAATTTAGTAGATATCTGCTAACAGATATTTGCCCTTCAGATTTACAAGGAAAACCCTGGACACTTTTTTGAACAGACTTTTGAAAATATCAGTTTTATTTTAGCATTGACGCTTTCTGTCTGTTTCCTAAAGGGTTTACATTTACAAACAAATAAAGCTTGAATGGTAGATTCAAATATGGTTTGGTAGATAAACAGCACAGAGCATCACCACAAGTGGCTGGAATATCAGAATGTCCTTAATTTAGCTTGCTATAAATTTCCCTTGTTTGCTTGTCCTCTTCCCAATGTAGCCATTTGTTGCATTTGTTTGGTCTCACACATGCTGCAAAGCCCTTTAAAAAAATATAGCCACTAATGAGATGTTTGAATTGCAAATCCCCAGGGGAAATCAATCTAGAAAAAAATTCAGGAAAAAAATTATAATAATAGGGATTGGATCTGGGTTTTTCTTTTTCTTCCTTTTACATATTAAGTGGGGTTATTCAAGTGAGGTCAGATAGTCAAAAAAAACCTGTGAAAATGATAAATACAAGATATTGAAGTGTGTCCAGATCAGCATTTTCCTCTTACTCCTTCCAGCAGCAGATCTCCTCATATGTCTTCGCAGAAACAACTGAGACCTCTTTCCTGTGGTTTCCCTAGCCTAGCTGACATGTTTTTTTAAGGACTTCTAAGTATGGGGGAGTAGATGCAATTATAATGCTATTAATGTGAGTTGCATGCTCCTCTAATGCCCCACATGATCCCTGACTGTTGTTATTATTTAACATTTATACTGTGATAGCCTCTAGAGACCAGGGTCCCATGACTACTATATAAACATGTAGTAAATGACAGTCCCTGTCCCAAAGAGCTTGTACTGTTAAATGCACGCCATAATAGGCGGATGGGACAAACAAGCAAATTGGGGTAGGGATGGTAGGGAAACGGTAATAAAAATGACAGGAAGTACACAATTCTAAGCCAATCAGGAACATTAACCTCATACCATAATCAGGTTTCATTTTCCTGTATTCAGTATGAAAGGGGTGACTTTTTGAGGAGGGACTCAGAGGAGGAGAAGGTAGTGCCTTTACAAATTTTGACTGCGAACTTTTCCCACTTCGCTGGAGGTTATGTTCTGTGGTTTGGTTAAACTAGAGAGGAGATAGTTACCTACCCAAAGACTCTGCAAACTTCTCCTACTGAAAGAGGGATATCTCAAGATATTATTTCAACTTTGAAGTATTAAATGGCTGGTGATGTGATTACTGGGAGTAGGATCCATGTTGACTTAAACTTTCACATTATGATGACGTATATATGAGGATGATATAGGTCCTTTATTACTGTTCATTGACAGACTTTGTCAGGACATTTTTGCCTGAATTTATATTATACCGTTGAAGTGGGCAAAATTACTAAGGAACACTCTGGAGTTTGACTGTTGCATCAACAAATATATTATTGCTCTTTTTGTTTGTGTGGTTGTCTCTCTCTCTCTCTCTCTCTCTCTCTCTCTCTCTCTCTCTCTCTCTCTCTTTGGCATTCAGAGTCTAAAACAGCCTTGTTTACTGACACAACGTGATGAAGTAACCTCTGGTCATTCCACGGCTGAGGTTGCAGTTTAAGTTTCTGTTAAGAGCTGCATTTCGTATTCTCCCTAAAAAAAAAACCCAAAAAGTCACAGCAGCCTGAAAATGGATAGGTGGGGTCAGGACCCAGGATTGAGTTTGTAGGAGAAATTTGAGGACATTTGCTCAAGGGCTTCCTCAGATGCCCCACCCCTACAAATATTGCTCTCAACATTTCAAAATTAATTTAATATTTTTTTGCCCACACTTATGGAATAAGTGGAGACAGGAGCCTCAAGAATCTCAAATCTCTAGCTGTAATTGACTCTGCTAGGGAACACCAAGCAGAAGAAAACTATTGACAAAATAGCAAAGTTTTGAATCCATCAAGTATTGTGGAATGCTGTTGCGCATGTGTGAGTTTAATTACATTGCAAACCCTTTGGGAGCAGGACAATCTTTTTGTCTTATGTTTGCACAGCACCTAGCATGTTGGGGTCTTAATCCATGACTGGAGCTCCTTGATGTTACTGCAATCAAAGTAATAAATAATAAGTGAGCAAATGAAGTTGCATAAGATGTCTTAATGTTCCCTAGTGTGGTGTTATGGACCCTATAAGAGAGAAAGTCAGTCATTTGGGATAGATATAGTCGGGTGAATAGCAAAAGAAAAAATCCACAATCATTCTGTCAGAAAAATCCACGTTCTGTCACATTCTAAAGGAAATTTGTTTGACAATGTTCACATCTTTTTTCCTTCACTATGTGAACATTTATGTGAGCTCATCAGTGACTTGCCAGCCAATGCACATCCTACTGGCCAGATGTGGCATTGCAGTTTTTTTTTCTGTGTAGTCCTGCCAACCAGGTCCACTGCTGATCCACATCTGCCTTGTGACTAGGCCCTCCAGGCAGTCACCTTTGGTCTCACCCCTTTTAGAGTAAACCAAGGTTTTCACCCCAATAGTCCAAGGATCTCACACTAGGTTGATGGCCCTGGACCAATAGTCTTTCTGCCCTGCTGTGTTTGGGGACTTCCCACTAGTATTCCCAGGGAGGTTGTAGGGGAACCCAGTCCTTCCCTCTACCCTGAGGTCCAGACCCTTGTACCACGTGGTTACCCTTGTCTAGTCAGACTTCTTGCTTCTTTCCTGAGCTACTTCCTATGTTGGTCCACTTTCTCCTCAGGGGGCTCATATTCTCGGGGTGTGTTTGCCACGTGGTCAATCTCCTAGTTCCATTTCTCAAGGCAAAAAACAAAAAACAAAACCTAAATTCACAAAAATAAAGAATGACACCAGCTTCTGTGTCCTCTATGAACCTTGAGCCATCTGTCCTACCACTCTATGCTCACAGGCAACCAAAATTATTCGGCTCTCTGCTGTGCTCCATTCTGGGAGCTGAGGATGCAAGGTCTGTCCACCTCCCCAGGCTGGGGACTTCTGAAATGAGTATCTCTGTTTTTAAAAAAAGAAAAGGAGTACTTGTGGCACCTTAGAGACTAACCAATTTATTTGAGCATAAGCTTTCGTGAGCTTTATGCCCAAATAAATTTGTTAGTCTCTAAGGTACCACAAGTACTCCTTTTCTTTTTGCGAATACAGACTAACATGGCTGCTACTCTGAAATCTGTTTTTAAAGGTTTCTTCCAAGATTGGCATTTCTCGCAGATACACAGGGCAGGTCTGCATGAGCCCAGAATTTGTTCTTTAACCACATCTTGCCTGATGAAGGATTTGTACATTTAATTTCAGAGAGTGAAGTTTTGTTTGTCTGCATGTTTTGTTATGGTAGTAGCTTGTATTCACATGAATTCTCATGCTTATACATGACCATGTGTTTTCACGTCAGCCTGGTGCATTCACACTTCAAGTAGTCACGTTAGTATCCTAAATTCTGTTCATGAGTCTGGTAGGCGGTAAGCAGAGAAAAACAAAATATATGAAGCCATCTGAAAATGAGCAAGATGGTTAAAGGTGGATGCTGCAGGCAACACAAAAAATTTGGAGACTGGTAAATTCAATAAATGCACTGAAAATATACCTGCAAAAATGTGGATTATAGATAATAAGCACAGAGGACACTGTGCTTCTTAACACCATAGTAGGAGAACAGTTTGCCCCAAATCCTGGCTAACACCCTGACACTGAGGCAATTAATCAAACAAGATGGACAAAGACATGTGACAGTGCCAGGCAGGATTGTTCATGCAAATGCAATTACATCGGATGACTGCGACAAGAGAAAATTAAAGGTAGTCTTCTGTAAACTACCAGTAAATTGTGTGCACGGTGCTTTGCTTTTTTCTCCCCCTCTGCCAGGAAGGAATATAGGCATTTTAAAATATGGAATCCATGCAGCTATACAGAATGTAATGCACTTGTATTAAGGAACACTAAAAAGTTGACAGTTTCCTAATATTCTCATGACTTATTCATCTCCTGCTGCCTCTCACTAGAGTACAATACCCCCACCCTCTCGCTGAGAGACTCAGATCCCCATGTCTTCCTCTTGTTCATCAGTTACAGTCATCCAGTGAGGGTGCAGAAACAAGACCATGTGACTTAGGTATCCAGTCACACAGCTTGAACATTGAATTGTGAATATCAAAGACCTGCCCCAATGGGGCTTTCTTCATTGGCCACTGCCCCAGGAAACTCCTTTAGGGAGATACCCACTGCAAGGAGGGTGGGACATGGAAAGACAATGCAGAGTGGGGCTGTACTATCTTTCTGCTCTTAACTTTGCTATGTGTTCCCACCCCAGCCCTAGCTGACTCATTCCCCGAGGCAACCCACTGATTGCCCCTTGCCTCTGCACAGATCCCCAGTCCTTCACAGCATTCACAGGGAGAGGAGGACACTGGTGCAAAGGCTAGCCTTTACTGACACTTCCATCTGGGAAGGATGTGATCTGTGCATGGAACACGTCTCTTCTGCAAGCAGATCAGCAGGTCACAATTGGCTAGAGTGGCCAAACAGCAAGGTTTGAAAAATCAGGATTGAGGAGGGCGGAGATAGTAGGGTCCTATAGAAGACAAAGCCCCTAACATTGGGACAGTCCCAATAAAATTATGATGTCTGCTCACCCTACAACTGGGCCCTCATGGTATTACCTAACCCAAACACTCACAAATCATGAATCATTCAAAAAGAGGATGGACTTTTATGTGGAGGCATCTGGTGCTGATCACTGTTGGGGAGAGGTTACTAGGCTAGATGACTGCAGGTGTGATTACCTTTGGCTGTTCTAGGTTCCTATGAGTCCCTGCTTAATTTGTAATGAAAGAGGTGCTGGGGTTCAAGCAATTAAGTGCTCGTGCTCAAGTATATATATTTTTTTACTTTATAACTGACATGGAAGCCCAGAGGTGCCGGGGCTTAGCCCTGGCACAAATTCAGCACTGGTCAGGCTCCAAGAAACCATGAGAAATAAACAGTATTTTTGGGATTCTTTTTGTTTGTCTTCTGCTTCTTTGAGCTACAAGTGATAGTGTTTTTCAAGCTTTTCTCAGCAACCATGAGGGCTAGAATCTTAAATGTTTTAAATGAAAGCCGAGATTCTCACATAACCACATGCCTCCAGGAGCTGGAGCTTTAAGTAAAACACCAAATATTAGGAGAGTCACAATAAAATTAGAAGAGTTGGCAACAGTCATTAGATATGACAGACACGACAGTTTCAATGTACAAGATACAGCCAATTATTTTTCTTAAACTTTGAGTGTGTATCTTTGTAGCTAATATTGATTTGAAAATGTTTTTAATATTTGTCATTTTCTTGTTGGTATGAAGGAAGGCTGTGAAATCTAGTGAGCCTAATTATAAAGCATGTAATATATTAACATATCTTTGTCTATAGGCTAGATCTTCAGAAATCTTCACTCCTAGCACAGTTCTATTCCTTTCACACCCCCTAGCCCCCATACAATAGGTTAGCACTAATGAACAATATCCTGAATTAGGGCCTGAAGCAATATGCAGAATTTACCTACATTTTAGTTTTAGATGCTTGCATAAATCTGTTCTTTGGCAGCTATGAAGGGGAAATTTGTTTCAGTGACAGCTTTTCAGATACTTGATCTGTGAAAAGCAGGAGCAAGTGATCAGAACACAAAAATCCCCAAACATTAATATTGATTCACCAGTGGGGGATGAAACCACAAATTTTCCAAGGAAAGTATGTACTGTACAGTATACCTACTTCTAAAATTACCATGCTTTGGCCCATAGATGCTGACTTTTGTTTTTGCTGGTGGGTGCTTTTGAAGAGGTGTATGTGTGTTGCGGGGAAGGGGGCACTCTGCCAGTTTTGGTGGGAGGCTATTTTCAGCATATTTAAACACTTCTTTCATATTCCAGCTATTGAATATGTGTCTATTATTGGTATCTTTACTACTTTTATAATGAGTCAATTGTTATGAACTACATAATTACATCCTCCTGAATTACAGTTTATTAAAATCATTGCAATCACCTAAAAGCTGTCTTCACTAATGTCCCAGTTTAAAGACATTATGTCTCACTGTAGCTTTCTAGATGAAACTGTCAGCAATCTTATTTATGTCTAGGTTCCCTGATATTGTTTTGATGCATATTAAGGACAGCTACATTATTCAGTTGCATCTGTCTCATTGATGACTGGAGATAATTTTTTAGTCTTCTGAAGCTGGAGAATGAGTTCAGGATGATACAGGCACAGTGAGAAGGATTCAATTTGCAATACTTTGGAAACAGAGTGCTTCCAGAGTACTGCACATGACTCCAGGATCTCTTTCTTGATAGGCACCATCATTTATAGGTATAGTTGGGATTATATTTTGCCATGTGTATTACTTTGCATTTAACAATGAATTTCATCTGCCATGTTAAAAGAAAAGGAGTACTTGTGGCACCTTAGAGACTAACAAATTTATTTGAGCATAAGCGTTCGTGAGCTACAGCTCACTTCATCGGATGCATTCATTGGAAAATACAGTGGGGAGATTTATATACACACAGAACATGAAACAATGGGTGTTACCATACACACTGTAACAGCATCTGATGAAGTGAGCTGTAGCTCACGAAAGCTTATGCTCAAATAAATTTGTTAGTCTCTAAGGTGCCACAAGTCCTTCTTTTCTTTTTGCGGATACAGACAAACACTGGCTGCTACTCTGAAATCTGCCATGTTGTTGGCATTTTGTTGCCATCACCCAGTTTTGTGAGACCCCTTTGTAATTCTTTGCAGTCTGTTTTGGATTTAACCATCTTGAGTAATTTTGTATCATCTGCAAACTTTGCCACCTCGCTGTTTACTCCTTTTGCAGATCATTTATGAATAGTGTTGAACAACCCGATCCCAGACCAGTACAAGCCCCTCCGGGGACACCACTATTTACTTCTCTCCATTCTGAAAATGGACCATTTATTCCTACCCTTTGTTTCCTATCTTTTAACTGGAGTGCCTGGGAATGCTTTCAGGATCATCTAAGGATCCTTAGTTTAATTTAATGGCAAGTCTTCTGTTATCTTAATCACCCTGCCTCTGTTTATAAAGGAACTCCCTGCCCCAAGGACAGAAGCTGGGAGCAGCACAGAACTCATCACATTCCACGCTCAAGCTCTGGCTCCTGGGAGCTGAGCACCCACTAATTTTTTCCCAGGTGGGTGCTTGAGCCCCGAAGCACACACAGAGTCCACGCCTATGCTTTAGCCCTGTGTGCATGCAAAGGTCTGGAAGAATTTGAGTATATCTGTGTTGAGCTATTGTACTCCTCATGGGCCTGATGCAAAGCCCATGGAGTCAGTGGAAAGACTTGTACTGACTTCAGTAGGATTTTGTTCGGACCCGTGCAGCCAGATAATGTAAACTTGGCTTCCTAGGGTATGTACACCCATTAACCAGAAAGGTGAAAATGGTAAGTGGCTCCTAGGAAGAAATACCGGTTACTGTGGTACATGATGAGAATTATATAACCAAGAGCAAGAAAACAGCTTCCTTCTGAGTGAATCTGAAGTGTACTTCCAAGCTTGTTTGGGATTGAAAATCTGGCAAACTGGAGGCAGTTTATTTAGATTCCAACACTCTAACTGATTTAGAGACCTTTGCAATATTGCTAAATAAGTGAAGTGATTTAGAAAGTGAACCTTGGCACCTGCAGCAAAGTTGGGAAGAGAAGAGATACTTCAGAATTCAATTTACTCTGCATTAACTTGAGATCTGATACTCATTATCTGCTTTAACTGCTTGTTTTATCTAAACTGCTAAAGAGTCACAGGAGTGGGAAAGAAAATTAAGCCTATTTCAAATTTGTCGCTCTAAGCAAAATGACTTCCTTATCTAATCTTATGAGAGGTTGGATGAGTTTCCCTGTTTTAATAATCACTTGTCCCAAATTTCCCTTCCATTTAAAAAATTAACATAAAGAATCTGGAGGATTTATCTTATTATAATCAGAAAAGTTTTCTTAGATACCACCTAACACCTAAATGATAAAACCTGATAAGTAGGCTTTTGCTAGAGGCATTTTCTAACCCAGTGGAACTTTTAATTACATACTTTGGAATAACAAAAGCTTACCCATTAGTAGTACACATACCAGTTTGGCCAGTGATTGTGTCCTATCTCACAACCTAAGCAGAAGTGGTCCTTATCAGCATTTGAAAAGGAGATGTTAGTAGAAAACACTAAATGCTGGAGGAAGTGGTGTTGATTGACTAAGGTGGTGGTTGTATGCAGTGTAGCTGTAGCTGTGTTGGTCCCAGGGGGGTGAGGAATTATCTTTTACTGGACCAACTTCTGTTGGTGACAGAGACAAGCTTTGGAGCCGCACAGAGCTCTTCTTCAGGTCTGGGAAAGGTACTCCCAGCATTTTACAGCTAAATGTAAGGTAGAACAGATTGTTTAGCATAAGTAGTTAGTACATATACTAAAGGACTATTCAAGGTAGAGTGGCCTGTTAACTTCTCAAAGAATATGTGCTAACTGCTTATGCTAAACAATCTGTTCCATCTTGCATTTAGCTGTGATGCTTTGAGTACCATTTCCAGACCAGAAGAAGAGCTCTGTGTGGCTCAAAAGCCACCATGACAGGGACTGAAACACTGTCCCCTGTCTCCAATGAGTACCCCAGCCGCAGGTACCCCCTGCAGCACCGCCTCCAACCCCTCCAGCAGTGTCCTCTTTTTGGGAACCTGAAATATGGTAAACCTAGTCTTTGCCATTTTAGACTGTAATCTGTTCAGCACTTACAGACAGCCCCCCAACCTGAAGCAAATACTCACTAGCAACCACACACCACACAACAGAACCACTAACCCAGGAACCTATCCTTGCAAAAAAGCCCATTGCCAACTGTGTCCACATATCTATTCAGGGGACACCATCATAGGGCCTAATCACATCAGCCACACTGTCAGAGGCTCATTCGCCTGCACATCTACCAGTGTGATATATGCCATCATGTGCCAGCAATGCCCCTCTGCCATGTACATTGGCCAAACTGGACAGTCTCTACGTAAAAGAATAAATGGACACAAATCAGACGTCAAGAATTATAATATTCAAAAACCAGTCGGAGAACACTTCAATCTCTTTGGTCACTCGATTACAGACATGAAAGTGGCAATTCTTCAACAAAAAGACTTCAAAAACAGACTCCAAGGAGAGACTGCTGAATTGGAATTAATTTGCAAACTGGATACAATTAACTTAGGCTTGAATAAAGACTGGGAGTGGATCGGTCATTACACAAAGTAAAACTATTTCCCCATGTCAAGGTTCCTCCCCCACTCTGAACGCTAGGGTACAGATGTGGGGACCTGCATGAAAACCTCCTAAGCTTATCTTTACCAGCTTAGGTCAAAACTTCCCCAAGGTACAAAATATTCCACCCTTTGTCCTTGGATTGGCCGCTACCACCACCAAACAAATACTGGTTACTGGGGAAGAGCTGTTTGGAAACATCTTTCCCCCCAAATACTTCCCAAAACCTTGCACCCCACTTCCTGGACAAGGTTTGGTAAAAAGCCTCACCAATTTGCCTAGGTGACTACAGACCCAGACCCTTGGATCTTAAGAACAATGAACAATCCTCCCAACACTTGCACCCCCCCTTTCCTGGGAAATGTTGAATAAAAAGCCTCACCAATTTGCATAGGTGACCACAGACCCAAACCCTTGGATCTGAGAACAATGAAAAAGCATTCAGTTTTCTTACAAGAAGACTTTTCATAGAAATAGGAGTAAATAGAAGTAAAGAAATCCCCTCTGTAAAATCAGGATGGTAGATACCTTACAGGATAATTAGATTCAAAACATAGAGAATCCCTCTAGGCAAAACCTTAAGTTACAAAAAAGATAGACAGAAATAGTTATTCTATTCAGCACAATTCTTTTCTCAGCCATTAAAAGAAATCATAATCTAACACATACCTAGCTAGATTACTTACTAAAAGTTCTAAGACTCCATTCCTGGTCTATCCCCGACAAAAGCAGCATACAGACAGACAGAGACCCTTTGTTTCTCTCCCTCCTCCCAGCTTTTGCAAGTATCTTGTCTCCTCATTGGTCATTTTGGTCAGGTGCCAGCGAGGTTACCTTTAGCTTCTTAACCCTTTACAGGTGAGAGGAGTTTTCCTCTGGCCAGGAGGGATTTTAAAGGGGTTTATCCTTCCCTTTATATTTATGACACCCCATGTTTATTCCCCCCCCCCCCCCCCGACTGTTCCTCAGATGTTCTTGTCAACTGCTGGAAATGGCCCATCTTGATTATCACTACAAAAGGTTCCCCCCCTCCCCCCACCCGCTCTCCTGCTGGTAATAGCTCACCTTACCTGATCACTCTCGTTACAGTGTGTATGGTAACACCCATTGTTTCATGTTCTCTATGTATATAAATCTCCCCACTGTATTTTCCACTGAATGCATCCGATGAAGTCAGTTGTAGCTCATGAAAGCTTATGCTCAAATAAATTTGTTAGTCTCTAGGGTGCCACACGTACTCCTTTTCTTTTTGGGGATACAGACTAACATGGCTGCTATTCTGAAACCTGTCATTATTCCAACAGAGCCGCTGACCTTTCTGGAGCATTGCACTCCACATCCGACTTCACTGGAATATCCCTTGGAAAATTCATCCCATATAGAATATGGCTGCCCACTCTGTTTGCATACATTCATGCATTAACTTGGGTTTAGTGGGATGAGACATGGGAGCTAATGCTGTATGGATCCTCCAGCCACTGAGATCTGCTCTTCAAGTCTGGTATCATTTGCAGAGTGGTTTCACTCATGCTTTTGCAGCCTGTAGTGATGAAAGGCTAATTCCTTCTTTTTGCCTATGCAGAGATCTTCAGGGTTCAGTCTGAGCTGGGATCAGTATTTACCCCTGCATATGCTATGATGCCCATGGTACCTGAATTTGCCTTGGGTTGGTACCAGCAGTAAAGCAACTGCCCTCCATTTTGTTTGGATGCTTTGGGCCTCCCCCCTGGAAGATATTGAAATAAAAGGTGTAGCACCTGAATGACCATAAACTCTTGTTAGTAAGTACTGGAAAAGAACAGGAGAAATAACATTTTTCCATTTGAGTCCTAAACAAGTTATACCAATTATTTTCCAGTAATCCACGTTAGTGAGAGAAAGAAAAAGGGCGGGGGAGAGGGGAGATTAATACTTCTTAAAAGCAAACCCTCCATCACCAATCTCTAAACATCCTGCTCTAAAGAAATCATATTAAAAGATGAATGATGCACTATTAGTAGAAATTGCTCTTTCAGGTTTCCCTAGCTAGCAGAAAACATACTTTTATATAATAAAGAAGTTTCTTTCCAATACATTTGCGTGAGCTTTTTCAGTCACCTAATAAGTTACTCCAGTGCTGGTCTCCTGCCACCTGTACGATGATACCTATTCTTCATTATTGACAAATGAAAATATAAAATGGTGCAATATTTTAAAAATGTATAACCACATAGAGCCCTCATTTCCAGTTACAAAGTGACTCCCACAAGATCTTGTGAAGTACAAAGGGATTGGATAGTTTAAGGGCCATCAGAGCTTCTTTCAGGGAGGAGGTGAGAGGGTTGGGGGATGGACAATCCAGTGTTGTGAAGCTGTTCTTGGTATTCTATTTCTATGCTTTATTTTTGGAGCCTTTTTCCTCTCAGTTTGAAAGGGGAGCCCATATTTGTTTTGAAAAATATCACAAGTATAGGTATTACAGATGAAATAAGACTATTAGGTCATCTTATCATTTTCCCGGTCAATGCAAGATCATTTTCTATGGTAAATTATCTCTTTGTCCAATCTGACTTTACAGGGCTCCATCGATGGGGCTTCCATTGGGAGACAGTTCCACAGTCTAAACGAATTTACTGCCCAGAATTGTTTATCTAGTATCCAGTTTATATTTTCCAAGGTTCATTTACAGTGCATCTCATTACCCTTAGTTATATCCCTTTGGACCACCTTAAATAATTCTTCTCGATCCTTGATGTTTACAGCCTTCAAATATTTGTAGACAGTTATCCTGTTCTCTCACCCTCAGTCATTGCTCAGCCACGGTTATACATATTTATTTCTTTTAATGTTTCACCATAAGTCAATCCCTTCAGTCTGTTAATAATTTATGTTGCTTTCCCCTGAATTTTCTCAAATATGTCAACAGTTTTCTGCTATTGAGAGGCCCCCACATACTGTCTTTTAGCCACACACCATTGCCTGAAGAGAGGTAGAGAGAAGGATTATCACTATACTTTTGTTTATTTCCTAATTTATTTGATTTACTTGTGTTCTTAAGTAGTGCCTATTTTCAGCACCTACTGTTTCTTCCCTATGTATGCTGTAATACAATATACAAATATAAAAATGATTTTACAACTATCCTGCCCTCTGAAAAGCTTGGCTGATTTAAAACATCCTATAAACAAATCAAAACTGTAAAATAATGTTCACTCATTATCTCATGACCTAGCCTCCTATGCTCAGACCTTTAGACTTCACCTCTTCACTGTCTATGAAACACAAAATCTCTTGGATCTTTCCTGGAGTTTATCACAAAGCTCTGAAATGTATCATATGATGCTGCAATTTATTACATGAATTTACTAATGTCCAATACCAGTATGATCTGCAGACTTGCATAATATCCTCTCAAATCTGAGCTCTGATAATCGAGGAGAGGCTTTCATCTGAGTATTCTCTTTTAGATCTGAACCTGGGAAGATGAATTCCAGGCATTGTCACCTGAGACGTACCAATGAACCTCAACTGCTGTGATGGAACATAGGAAGGGAAGATGTTTGCAAAATAACTTTAGATTTCAGACCATACGGGGCTTTAAAGATTATGTTTATGTTTGCAACAGAGCTGGGCAGGAAATGGTTATTGCTATCCTGTGAGTTGTCAAAAACTTTTCCTGTCACAGAACAGGACGCAGTGGCAGAGGTCTAGGTTGGATATTAGGAAAAACTATTTTATTAGGAGGGTGGTAAAGCACTGGAATGTGTTACCTAGGGAGGTGGTGCAATCTCCTTCCTTCAAAGTTTTTAAGGTCAGGCTTGACAAAGCCCTGGCTGGGATGATTTAGCTGGGGATTGGTCCTGCCTTGAGCAGGGGCTCGGACTTGATAACCTCCTGAGGTCTCTTTCAAACCTAATCTTCTATGAGTTTATGAAAAGTCAAAATCTAATTTTTTTTTCCACAAAGTGATAATCTGAAAAAAAAAGTCAGCCCAATCAAAACATTTTGTTTCGATAATTTTAAAATGTTTTGGTTTTGACATCTTCAAATAAATTACCCTTTAGAAAAAGACTAAATTAACTAAAATTTCAAAATGTAATTCGTTTTTAATAAAAGGACACTTTGTTTAGAAAATGCCAAAATGTCCCTGTTTAAAACTTTTTTCCAGAAAATGTTCAGATCGGGAGATTTGTCAGAATTGACCCTTTCTCATGAACAGTGTTCATTTTCATGAATCAACATTTTCTGATGATAAAACATTTTGTCGGGAAATTCTCTGTCACTTCCAGTCTACACCACTACATAATAAATGATAAATAGGAAATTCTCAATCAATCTGATCATATCTCTGTGATGGGTTGGATCACAGAAATCACCGTGGGGCTGCCAACTGATGTGCCAAGACTGCTTCTTCTCCTGCTTTCCCTGGGACTCCAGAGCCCTGCCTGGTAGTGCCAGACACGCTTGCTGGCTACCAACCGAGACCCAGGTCTGAACCACGTCCCCCAAAAGTGGCAGACTTACCTTGAAATGGCATAAGAAGTGTTCCTGTCTCTGACACTCAGGTGCCCAACTTCCAGTGGGGTTCAAACCCCAAATAAATCCGTTTACCCGGTATAAAGCTTATATAGAGATATGCACAGCTGTTTGCCCCCCGCCCTCCAGGTGTTAATGCATACTCTGGGTTAAATAATAAGTGAAAAGTGATTTTATTAAATACAGAAAGTAGGATTTAAGTGGTTCCAAGTAGTAACAGACAGAACAAAGTGAATTGCCAAGCAAAATAAAATAAAACATGCAAGTCTATGCCTAATACAGTAAGAAAACTGAATACAGGTAAAACCGCACCCTCAGAGGTGTTCCAGTAAGCTTCCTTTTACAGACTAGTCTCCTTCTAGTCTGGGTCCAGCAATCACTCACACCCCCTGTGGTTACTGTCCTTTGTTCCAGTTTCTTTCAGGTATCCTTCGGGGTGGAGAGGCTCTCTCTTGAGCCAACAGAAGACCAAATGGAGGGGTCTCCCAGGGGTTTAAATAGACTTTCTCTTGTGGGTGGATACCCCTCCCTCCCCCTGTGTAGAATTCCAGGAGTCACATGGGCAAGTCACATGTCCATGCATGACTCCGAACTTACAGGTAGCAGCCATGGTTTACATGCTACCTTGAATGTCCTCAAGTAAACTTCTTATGTGGATTGGAGCCTTCCAAGATCCATTGTCCGTTAAGTGTTTCTTGATTGGGCACTTAATTTGCACATTCCTTTCTCAAGAAGCTGACCAAATGCTTACTAAGGTTACTTAAAATCAAACAAGTACACAGCCAATATTTATAACTTTGAACACAAAAATGATACGTGCATACAAATAGGAGGAATAGATTCAGTAGATCATAACCTTTACAGAGATATCTTACATGGCATATGTAGCATAAACCATATTCTAGTTATGTCGTATATACATTCATAAGCATACTTCCATAAAGCCTTATGGGGTGTAATGTTGTACCAATAAATTAAAAACCAGCAGGATCTTATTAAAGGGAAAAAGGCAAAATACCACATTTATTGTGAATACAGAAAGAATCATAGTAAGCAGTTAGTTACAGCTATAACATTCCATTCAATCTCATCTTTATTCACACATTCATTCACACACACACACACACACACACACACACACACACACAGGTTCTGCAAGGTTGTTATCATAGTTACCAGCCTTAGAGTTGCTCATGCCAAGCCACTGGCCAGGTGGCCTGGACATGAGGAGGGAGCAGGGCCTTGTCAGATGCTCATCTGATGCTCCTGGAAGTTGCTTTGCAGAATCAGACCCCAAAGTTCTCACTTTTTAGAGTCTCTTTTTATAGGAATTTCTTCCTAGGCCAGTCTGTGGGAATTGCTTCATCATGCTGTTGCTGAATCAATCAGCAGATGGCACATTCCTGACGGCTCCGTGCTCCTAGATGTTATCTTGTTCTTTGGTTCTCCCATTCTTGAGGCTGTTGGGTGGATTCCAGCCTGCCCTCCGGGGGTCCTCTGGTTATTTCCACTTCACGCCTTCTTCAGCCGATGGACACTGGATTGTTAGGCTGGCACCTCCCTGATCATTTAGTTATTATCCACACCAAGCATCCATCCACAAACATCCTCTATCTCTATTTTAATCACAATTGTTAATACAACAAAAGGGCGAGGAGTCTCTGGGTGCTGTTTCTGTTGTTAGAGTATTGCTTGGAGTCTCTCTCTCTGTGAATTGCTTTGAGAGCAGACTCTGTCTTAGAATGTACTAACACAATTAGCAGCTTGCAGGTTTCACACATAGAGGGAGAGAAACAGTACCAAAAACCAAGAGACCTCTTAATTAGTAATACCCTGGAATTTAAACTATGGGGAATCAAACTCATTTCTGATTTTAATACAGAACTTCTTTAATATGATCCAACAGTAACGTCACAATCTCCTCTTCCAATTTATTAAAAAATGGTCATTTTAATATGTCCTCATCAGGTGGTTCCATATTTGTAATAATTTGTTATCCTTCAATTGGTTTGTTTTTTCATATCCCTGCTACTACATGTCCTCTTCGAGATACTACAGAGCTGTAATAGTTTTCTCTGATAACGTATTCATTATTTCTATTTCTGAAGCCCCAAAATGTCTTTGCTTGTTTATTTTTGCTGTGTAGGTTTGAACATTTTATCTCCCAGTTTTCGGTTATCCTCCTCCTGTTCGATGTTTTGTAGCATATAAATATCCATGGAGGTTATATTTCCTTTCCTTGTTCTCTGTCCATTGTCTCATTATGTTTTCTGTACAGTGAATTGCATTAAGCTAATACTATACCTGTGTCTATTACAAATCTATTCAAAATAAACTTCCAGAATTTTATTGTCCTTTGTGTTTGGTGCCACCACTCCTAATTTTATGCAATCAAATTTTAGCATATTACTGCCACATCACTCTCCTAAGGCACTGAAATATGTATACAGTGTATATAGTATACAGAGATGATAAATGTGCCTAATATTGATTATTGTGATACTCCACTGGTCAATCCTCTCCATACTCCAATTCTCTCTTTACAGTCACAATTAACCTCACTCACTTCACTATGCAAGCTAGTTCATTTATCCATTTAGTCTACTCCTCTAGCATATTTACTGACAGGAGAGATTTTTTGCTCCATGCAGTAAAAGCTATTCTAAAGCAATACATTACACTTATATATAGGCATGGCAGAATATGATTTTTATTTTTTATAATATCAGTGGAAAGTATCAATATTTGTTTTAAGGCATTTTTATTTTTATAGATTTAAATTTTCAGTGACATGAAATTATGGAGTTTAAGCATTTTTTTTTCTGATTTTTATCTATTTATATTTTCCCAGTTGTGAGAAACTATGGGAGGGTCAGACAATAATTGTTTACAGCTGAGATTCAAAATGTTAAAACTTTGTAACCATTAAGACACAAATTGTCAACATCACATTTCAAAATACACAAAGGAAATATCCTTAAATCAAATTCTAATAAGTTCTCAAGTAGCATTTTCTTACTTTGCCTATATGTAAATTTTGCTATCAACTGAAATATTTTTTCATCGGGTGTGTGTACGGTGAAATTAATGTTTAATGACTTTTACTGGTAAAAATCTAATCTTTCTAAGCTTTCTTATATTGCACTTTTCCTTTTTAAGGCACTTGACAAACATTAACTGATTAATCACAACACCCATATTAGGGAGAAGACAAAGTGTTAAGATCTGAATTTTAAAGGTGGCAACATGGGCAGATTGATTTAGGTGACTTGCACCAGGCTACATTGGAAATTTGTGGCATAGCCAGAATTAGCACTCAGTACATCATGACCTATCATTCTAGGCTCAGACTTTTGGAATGCACCTCTCCACTGCCAGTCAGACACAAAAGCCTGATACTTTGATTTCTCTTTCCCCTGCTCATACAGGGCTAGATAGAACATAAAAATTGCCACAGTGGATCAGACCCATAGCGCATCTAATCCAGTATCCTGTCTCTCACAGTGGCCAGCACCAAGAATTTCAGAGGAAAGAGGAAGAACCGCACAATATATGCAGATGTGGTATAATCTGACCCTCCAGATCTAATCCTAATAATTAGAGGTTGGCTTAAAACACCCTGAAGCATGAAGATGCTTTTTAGCATTAGTTTTGTACACCTCTTGCTATTCTTGTTATCCAGTCACTCTTTGAACCTTACTGAGGCCTGGTATAGCTCTATCAGTAAGGAGTGTGAGGGAAAAATAAAAACAATCACACCGCTAACCAATATAACTATGCTGGGGGCGGGGCTGGTGGAACCAGTGTAGTTGCACTTATACTGGTTGTTAGCCAATCCATATACAATAGACATAGTGTACACAACATTATACACAGCATGTGGACAGTTATAGTAACCAAATTACACACAATGCTGTTTACTCATGTCAAGACATATTCCACACTACCTTGTAACAGTACAACTCAGCATTTGGCATAGGCAGATAGGAACCCTGTCAAAGTCAAGATACATTAATGTTCTGCCCTGATACAAGCTTGGATGATACCTTTACAGCTTATAGCTCTTGTAATGTGATGTCCAAAACAAGAGATAAGGTAGAGAACAACAAGGTAAGGAGATGGTATGAATTGTGAGCTGGATCTGAGGTGACGTACAGAGTGCTTTTAGCTCGTAAAAAGCTGTGATATAAAGATAGGTTGTTGGGGGGGCATACTTCAAAGCAAAGCTACTGTGTAAGGTGAGCAACGTGAGAGCTTCCGAGAAGGGTGGTCTGCATGATTGCTTTTTGTGTACTGCTTTGTTGCAGTTAATAAAATTTGGCTAGGCTCATTTGGTCTCATGAACATTTTTAATATTGAGCCACAAGTATTAGTCAAGCAATTGACTATGCTTTTGGCAACAAGAGAAAAAAAAAGGCCCTTTGCCAGTAGTACTTATTTCATTCAGGGAACTGGTATAATTAATACCAGAAAAAGGCACCTTTTGTCCAGTGTAAGCTAGGAGAGTTTGCAGTATAGTTCAACTGGCAAACCTCTTCTAGTGTAGACAAGGCCTTAATTATTGACCTGAACTACATCTTGTAGCAATGAGCTCCATAATCTGAATACATGTAGTGTGGAAAAAAGTGTTTCCTTTACTGGTTTTAATTTGCCATCTTTCAATTTCATTCAGTGTCCCCTTTTTGTGTGTGTTTCAAGACAGGGAGAACAGAAGTTCCTATTCTACACCTCTCAATATTTTATATACTTTTATCTTGTTGCCCCTTCTTTGTCTCTTTTCTAAGGTAAACAATCCCAAAATTACAATCTCTCTTCAATCTTTTCAACCTCTCCTTTAGGCTCAGCCCTGAATAAGGAGCACCCTTAAACCTTGTAGAATTTTCCCCAAATCTGCTTACCTTTCTGAGAGGAAGGGGCTTGCTGCTCCATGAAGCAGGAAGTGGATCCACCCTGGAGTCTCTGATCCCTGTTTGGATGATGCTCTTTGACAGCTTTGAGGCTCCCCAATTACTGCAATAACTCTCTGACTATAGCATTGCTATAGGAACCTCACTGGTGGGACTCCTCTAGTCACTGCAGGTTCTGGAAGTGCCTCATTCTCCCCCACTGAGAACATCTAGGGCTGGATTATGACATGGACAATTTGCTCACATTGGAGTACATCCCCTTACATGCCATCCTGGCTACATGGGCCTTGCATTCTATATACCTGTATACTATTCATATGGAACAGCTGGGTGGGGAAGGGACTGAACTTTAGCTCCACCTTCCTCAATGCGCTGACCAGAACAACTGAACCAGCAGAGAGCAGTGTCAGAACTTGCTGCTGATACAGGACAGTGGCAAATTACTGACTGCCAAGAGCAAGAAGAAGCAAGGATGGGATTGTAACTCAAGGGCCGCCTGAGGAACTGCTCTTGGGGCAGTATGCATCTTATGCTCTACTCCTTACTGAGGGCTGTGCCAAAAGCCCTTAATACAGAGGTGAGCAAACTACGGCCCACGGGCCACATCCGGCCTGCGGGACCGTCCTGCTCTGGAAAGTTCACTGCCGCCGAAGACTACCAGGAGCACCCAAGCTCCCGGCCCGGGAGGCTAGCCCCAGGCTCCTCCCCTGCTGTCCCCCCTCCCCCGCAGCCTCAGCGTGCTGCACTGCCGGTGTTCTGGCCCGCCGCTTCTGCTGGGCAGCGTGGTGGCATGGCTGCGAGCTCCTGCCACTCTGAGCAGCGTGGTAAGGGGGCCGGGAGGGGTTGGATAAGGGTCAGGGGGTTCCGGAGGGCAGTCAGGGGACAGGGAGCAGGGGGCAGTTGGATGGGGTGGAGGTTCAGGTGGGGGCAGTCAGGGGACAGGGAGCAGGGGGGTTGGATAGGGTGTGGGGTCCTGGGGGGCAGTCAGGGGGCAGGGGTGCGAATAGGGGTTGGGGGGACAAGAAGCGGGGGGGGGGAGGGGTTGGATGGGTCAGGGGTTCTGAAGGGGGCAGTCAGGGGGCAAGAAGTGGGAGGGGGCAGATAGGGGACAGGGTCCAGACTGTTTGGGGAGGCACAGCCTTCCCTACACGGCCCTCCATAAAGTTTCACAAACCCGATGTGGTCCTCGGGCCAAAAAGATTACCCACCCCTGCCTTAGCAAGTGATACAAACCAGCCATTTGAATGGCTTTAAACTGTGAATGAAAATGCTTTAAGAAGTGGTTTCATGTGTTCTTTCTGCTCAAATAACTGAAAGTTGGCTTTAGTTATTTATTTTCTGAAAACTGAATGTTTTCGGGCAATTAACCATTGGAAAAAGGAAATTATAAGCAACTTTATTTTTGTTTGAACATGGTTTACTGAAAAGAGTGCATAATGTACAGTATATTATCACAAATATCCCATGAATATTTACCAGGTATACCTAATTTACTATGCATGCATGGCAACCAATGATTCTGTATTTTTTAGAGACCCTAAGTACTCTGCGGTATAATAGGTTGAAGCAGCTTTTCAGGAACCATGGCTGTGTCCTGTTGGGTCGACAATCAATCCAAATGTACATAATAGACAGTGACTTTGCAAACAAATCATTGTGGTCTATTGAGTAAATAAAATGCATCTTAAAAAGACTAAACATGAGTTACATGATACTACTGGCAATGAAGGAACTCTTCCAGTCTAGTGAGTCAGGAAAATAACATAAAAAATTGAAGTATGATGCATATTGAGATGATAGACCATAATGTCTTCAAAAGACCCTCCATGGTCTATGAGGTAAAAACGCAGTTAAAAGACTGGGAAGAATATTTGTTATTTCGTCCTTTTCTCCTTTAATGCAGAATGAACAACAAAGAATAATTTACATGTTGACACATTATAAAAGTGAAAGAAAGGGGTGGGCATCGCAACTGCTGGGTTCCATTGTTCGCTTGACCTCTAACTGAGATCACTTTGTGAACTCAGGCAAGCCACCTGTACTCTGAGCTAAATCCTCTGCTACATCAAAGCAGAGATCATTAGGGCTAAGGCAGGCAGGCAAAAGTGCCTACGTTAGGTCAACTTTCCACCCTATCTCTGGATTCTGGAAGTAGCTGGAGAGTGAAATAAGCCCCTATGCTAGTTACAGCAGCTGAAAGGATGCTCTAATTTCTTCCAGCTTTCTATGGGCCCTGAAGGGCCATTATGCCAGTGAAGATTGTTAAAATACAGTGTGTTGAGGTCCACCTCTGGCATATCCTCTAATATGAGTGGGTTGGGCAGGTGTACAGCCAGCTACATCAACTTTACACCAACAAAGAATCCCCCATGATTGGGGAGTGCTTGACTGTCCATTTAGGGATGCTTTAAAATAAGTTTGGAAAGCTCCTTCATCAACATATTTTTAGCACAGGTCAGGATTTGGTCCTCTGGGTCTCAGTGTCCTTACCTCTACCAAGAGCAATTTATTCATCTTTATAAAAAGCAGATATTACTACTGTTTAGATGAAGGTCAAACTTACTGACTTGAGCCATTAAATAGTAGCCAAGGTGGAAATTTGCCTTGAGGGACAATAAATGTGGATGTTCTCAAAACACAAAGTTGAGATATAGCAGTCTACCTTTATGGTCAGGAATTTCAAAAGGGTTTTCCTGTTTTCCTTTTGTGCTGGCATTCTCGATGGGAGCCAAAGTGAGTGGTTAAGGTTAAAACACAACCAAATTAAACAAACCCTATTCTCCCCTTTTGATGAGCAAGCAGATAGTTTCATGAATTATCAGATTGTATCTTCAGAGATGAATAACAGTTTTCACTGAATTCAATTGCAAGCATTCACGATGCACTCAGTTTCATACAGAATCTCAAAAGTGGATATTAAGCCAGATCTCAGTATTGTTCTCCTATGCTGAGGTAGACAAGTGAAAATTTCTGAATTGTCATATATTTGTCTCTATCCAATAAAAGATAGTCTGTAATGCCGATGTGTATAGTACCTGCCTGAGATCTGCAGAGGAAAGGCACTATACACACTGAAAAGGAAGAATGCGCCTCGAATTTATGTTTCTGTGATGCCATAAGTTTTGTCACATCTGCTCACAATTGGTTATCATTTGTTTTAATGAGAGGGTGTTATGCCCTTTGTGATTAATCCTTGCTAGAGGTTTGGGATTTGTTTTGAGTTTTATTGACTACCTAGCCTTTATTGGGCCTGACTGTCCAGTATCCTGCATGTGTAGTCATTTATGCCAGTGCTTAGTAAAAGTAAAACACAACATCAGGAGCACCAGAAGATCCCTAGAAACCCCCTGTAGAGAGGTCAGCCAAGGCTTGTCTCTCTCTGGGGTGGTGGGGAACCACACCACCCTCACTAAATTTGGGAATAGGTCTTGTGGGGAATTTGTCTGGCCGCAGGAATCATCCTCTGCAGCCTTTGTGAAGGCAGAAATAAACACAGTAAGCCCAGGCCCTAGGTCAGGGCAGGACAATGGTGAGTCAGGGGCTCAGGCCCTCAGGCAGGGGCTGAGCAATAACAGCATATAATAGCAAGCCCAGGCCCTAGGCTCCAAAGGGCCTGGGAGAGGGGGAGAATGCTACCCGCGAGTTGGGTGGCAGGGGGGACGCAGGCCCTCCCACTCCACTGTGTCCCAGCCCAGGGCCTTAGCAGCAGCAGAAGACCCACTGCTGCGTCAGTGGGGATCCTGGCCACAACACAGTGACATGGGTTCTGGCAGTGCTGCAGCTAGACTAGGGTCAGCTGCCCCCAGGCTACTTCTAGACTCCCCTTCTTGAGGTACCTGGGTCAGGGTGGTGTCCTCGGGGCGTCCAGCACCATGGGTTCCTCGGGGTAGCTGGCCAGGGGTAGACTCGGCAACTCCTCCACGTAGCTGCTCTCTCAATGAGCTCTGGGGTTGGGCCTTTATACTTCTGGTGCCATGCTTGACCCTCTGGGGGCAGGCTCAGAGCTCCCTGGATCTGCCCACTAGGGTGTCCAGAGGGACTCATCCCTCTCCGGGGCGGCGGGGAACCACACTGCCTCACTACATTCCCCATCCCCCCAAACCCCCTGCCCCTTTCCAGCACCCCTGCACAACACACAACCAAATAAGTATTTGCTAATACTGCTGTAAGAGATTCACCTATGCAAGGCAACGGAGAATTAGAACCATTTAAAAAAAAATTGGGGGGGGAATATATGCTTTATTTAACATAGCTAGATCTTATTTCACTCTAACTTCATTTGCCAAGTTGCATTGCTCTTTTCAGAAGCAGCAGTGTATGGATGGCAGAAATATTCAGTTTGAAAAGATGAAGATGTTATCTTTGGACTGAATTTCCACATCTGTTTGTAGAAAGGTATTATTTATTTTAGAGATTTTTTTCCTCAGGCAAAGTTAGAGGCAGTTATACCTGCCAGATGTGACTCTGAGTTTGAACTCTGAAACATTTACTCAGCTCTTCAGTAAATCCAAGTAGTTACTATACCAACAGGAAGTCTAGACCATAATAGTGATATAACCTTGGAGCTAATGACAACTGAATTGTGAAAGGCCTAGCAGTAAGTTGTTTAGATGGGGCGCAGAAGACGCCCTTTTAATATGTAAGAAATTACTCAACTTCTTTGGTTATTTTCCTGCTATAAACATATTTAGTAGAGCTGGTTGAAATTTTTTGACTAATTTTTTTCCATGAAAAATGTAAATTTGTTCAAATCAGAACATTTTGCAAAGATAGTATGATTTGAATGATATTTTCAATTTTTCAAAGAAAATACTTGGAAACAAAATGTTGGTTCATTTTGAATTGAAATTTTAATTTTCTTTTGCAAAACTAAATTTGGAATTCTTTAAAAAAGTTAATTAGATGGCCCAAAAGCCACAGAGGGCAACTTAGGCTAAAAGTCCATTCTGGTTTAGTGATGAAGTGAAGGAAGTAAGTAATTAGAAATATAAAAAGCAGTATATAACAAATTGTAAAATGAGGAACTAGATAGCAATTAACGTAAATTAGAAGTTATGAAGTGCAGAAAATTGATAAGGGAGTATAACGACAGAGATAAGGACATTAAGAAGTTTTTTAAATATATTAGAAACAAAAGGAATTCTATGAATGGACTAGATGGAGATGGTAAATTATTACTAAAGATGCAGAAAATAAGCATTCATGAAATATTTCTATTCTGTATTTGGAAACAAGCAGGATGATGTACTAGTATTATATGAGGAAGTTTGGTTGATAAGGGTAACTGCATAAATATAATATACTTAGATTTGTAAGGTGTTTGACCTAGTACTGCACAACATTTTGATTAGAACATTACTACTATACGATACCAAGAGAGCACATGTCAAATAGATTAAGAACTGTACAACTGATAGATCACAAAAAAGTAGCTGTCAGTGGGGAATCATCATGAAATGAGGATGTTCCTAGTGGGATTCTGCAGGGATTGATAGAAGGCTAAGCACTATTTGACATTTCCATCAATGATCTGGAAGTAAATATAGAATCATTGCTGATAAAATTTGCGTAAGTTACAGAGATTGGTGGAATGATAAATAATGATGAAAAGCAGTCACTTTGAAAAGGATTTAGGGGCCACAGTGGACAAGCTACTGGCCAGTGGGGGCCGTGGGAAGCAGTGCGGGCCGAGGGACATGCTGGCCGCCGCTTCCCGCAGCCCCCATTGGCCTGGGACAGCGAACCGTGGCCAGTGGGAGCTGCGATTGGCCGAACCTGTGGACGCACAGGTAAAGAAACCATCCCGGCCCACCACAGGGCTTATCCTGGTGGGCCGCGTGGCAAAGGTTGTGATCTCTGATCTAGATGGTCATATTTTAATCAGATAATGTCACAAGACCCTAAATCATGAACAA
This sequence comes from Natator depressus, assembly GCF_965152275.1. NCBI lineage: Eukaryota > Metazoa > Chordata > Testudines > Cheloniidae > Natator > Natator depressus. The sequence goes on from NC_134236.1 coordinate 21,695,598, forward strand.
GCTGTCCCCTCAAAAACCTACCCTGCTTCACTTTTCCCTGGGACCCTTCTATGTTACTTGTCTTCTCCTAGGCACTCCTCAGGCCTCTTTAACCAGGCCTTTTTGTGGGCTCTGTTCCCAGCTCCTTTTTCATAGGGAACCATCCTGGCACCTGGTACAGTTTCCCAGCCCACGGCTCTTAGACCCGAGGACTCTGCTGCTGGTCCAGTCCAGGACTGTCTTTTGTTGTCTCCCAGCAAGGAACCACCAGCAGTCCTTCGCAAGACTCTGATCACAGGAGAGCTTCCAATCCCACTGTTGCTCTTTCCAGCCCTCCTCCTTATTGAGAGACAGGGTTTGCTTCTTATCTCAATTCATTCTTTGCAAAAGGCCTTGGGGTTGCAAAGGGGATAAGTCTGAACTGGGACTTGAATCCCGTAAAGGCTCATCTTGCCTATATCACAGTGTCTCAAGCCTGAGTTGGAGAAACTGCCTTGGCGTAATTCATTCTTCATGTCCCTAACCTCTCCAATACACCAATAAGTGTACCAATTGCTTGTTTGGTAGATACCTCCAGAGTAGGGTGTGAATAGATCCAACCAACTGAAACTCTCTCCTTACAGCATTTGACACCGTTATACTGTAGCAGCGTTTATCACCACTAATCTTCGCTGGATATGGGTCCTCCAGCTCAGCACTTTTATGTCATATAATCAAAGAAAATAGAGTTAAAATACCTGATAGGTCATTTAGTTTATCGCCCTGCCAATTTAAAGAACTGTAATGATGGGGCTTCCATTAATTCTCATGAAAGATTATTACACTGTCCATAAAGTCAAACCATTAGGAATTTCCCCCTAATTTTGGGCCTAAGATTCAGTTTCAGTTGCACCAATGTAGACTGGGAGTAGCACTGATGACCTCATCAAAATCACTCAGAATGGAACTGAGTGCAATATCTGTCCCATTCACCCTACATGACATTCTCCAGTTCTGCTACATCACCTAATACATTGTATCAGGTGAGAGGGTGGGGGACACTTGTGGGCTGCATTCAGGGAGCTTTCTTAAACTGGGGCAATATTGCCAACTCTCACAATATTCTCATGAGTCTCATGACATTTGGTGTTCTTCTTAAAGGCCCAGTATCAGAAGGCATGTAATTAGCTGAGAATCTCAGTTTTCATTTTTTTTTTAAAGTCTCTAGCCCTTGTGGCTGAGGGGAAAAGCTTAAGAACATATCCTGAGTGTCCAGTAAAGGTTCAAAAACCAAAAGTTAAGGAAAAACCCCAAGATATATTGTTGTTAATATTATTAAAACTAATGATTTTTAAATTAATCCCATTATTTTGGAGGCAGGGGTCTGACTTATGTTTTTTAAATCCTCAGGGCTGGCAAGACTGTGGTGCACTGTCAGGAATTTAATTAATACAACATTAATTTTCTTTGATTCAGCATCTTTATGCTGAAAGTCTGAAGAGTGGTATTGACTAAATGGAGGGCAGTGTCCTTTGTGGGTTTCGCTGTGGAATAGCTTCTTCTGTTCTACAGGGTTATAAGACAGAAATCCTTGCAGGGGCTGTCTGCTGACCTACGCACAGAATAGGGGAGGAGGGCAATTCTAGAGACACACTGCCATATACAACTCTCATTAGTCCAAGACCACCAAGAAGTTTATATATTTTTTGCTGCAAATTTTTTTGTCCGAAACTTTTTTATTTTTCGGCAAAAATTTCAGATTTGGCAACACTAAAACATTTCATGAATTTATGTCAATTTCACCAAAACTCTTGTTTAAAACACAAAAATATTAAAAATCAAAATATTGCATTTTGATATTTTTATATGAAGTGTTTTGGGGTTTTCTGGTTAGAATTACTTTGTTTCAAAATTTATTTTAATTACGGCTGTTGATTAATCACAGTTAACCCACATGATTAACTCAAAAAAATAATTGTGATTAATTGCAGTTTTAATCACACTGTTAAACAATTGAATACCAATTGCAATGTATTAAATATTTTGGATATTTTTCTACATTTTCATATATATTGTATTCTGTGTTGTAATTGAAATCAAAGTGTATATTATTTTTATTACAAATATTTGCACTGTAAAAATAATAAAGAAATAGTATTTTTCAATTCACCTTATACAAGTACTGTAGTGCAATCTTTTTATCATGAAAGTGCAACTTACAAATGTAGATTTTTTTGGGTTACACAACTACACTAAAAAACAAAACAGTGTAAAACTTTAGAGCCTACATGTCCGCTCAGTCCTACTTCCTGTTCAGCCAGTCGCTATAACAAACAAGTTGGTTTGCATTTACAGGAGATAATGCTGTCTTTTTCTTATTTACAATGTCACTAGAAAGTGAGAACAGGCGTTTGCATGGCACTTTTGTAGCCTGCATTGGAAAGTAGTTACATGCCAGAAATGCTAAACATTCATATGCCCCTTCAGGCTTCGGCCACCATTCCAGAGGACATGCTTGCATGCTGATGATGCTCGTTAAAAATATAATGTTTTAATTAAATTTGTGACTGAACTCCTTGGGAGAGAATTGTATGTCCCCTGCTCTGTTTTACCTGCCTTCTGCCATATATTTCATGTTACAGCAGTCTCGGATGATGACCCAGCACATGTTCATTTTAACAAGACTTTCACTGCAGATTTGATAAAATGCAAAGAAGGTACTGTACCAATCTGAGATTTCTAAAGATAGCTACAGCAGTCAACCCAAGGTTTAAGAATCTGAAGTGCCTTCCAAAATCTGAGAGGAACGAGGTGTGGCGCATGCTTTCAGAATTCTTAAAAGAGCAACACTCCAATGTGGAAACTACAGAACCCGAACCACCAAAAAAAGAAAATCAACCTTCTGCCGATGGCATCTGACTCAGATAATGAAAATGAACATATGTAGGTCTGCACTGCTTTGGATTTTTATCGAGCAGAACCTGTCATCAGCATAGACACAAGTCCTATGGAATGGTGGTTGAAGATGAAGGGATATATCAGTCTTTAGCACATCTGGCACATAAATGTCTTGTGACACTGGCTACAACAGTGCTGTGAGAATGACTGTTCTCACTTTTAGGTAACATTGTAAATCAAAAGCAGGCAGCATTATCTTTATCTCCTGCAAATGTAAACAAACTTGTTTGTCTGAGCGACTGGCTGAACAGGAAGTAGTGGACTTCCAGGCTCTAAAATTTTACATTGTTTAATTTTTGAATATAGAGGTTTTTTACATAATTCTTCATTTTTAAGTTCAACTTTCATGATAAAAATATTGCACTACAGTACTAGTATTAGGTGAATTGAAAAATACTATTTCTTTTGTTTTTTTACAGTGTAAATACTTGTTATCAAAAATAAATATAAAGTGAGCACAATACACTTTGTATTCTGTGTTGTAATTGAAATCAATATATTTGAAAATGTAGAAAACATCCAAAAATATTTAAATAAATGGTATTCTATTATTATTTAACAGTGCGATTAATCAAACATTTTTTAATCGTGCGATTAATCTTGATGAATTTTTTTAATCTCTTGACAGCCCTAATTTTAATTTTATTTTAAAAATTCAAAAACCTTTTAAAATGGCCAAAGATGGTACAAAATGTTTCAATTTTGTTGAAATGAAGTGTTTTGTTTGACTCAAAACTTCTTGACTTTTCAATTTGCCATATTTTTTTGAAATTTCATTTTCTTTCTCACCCCAAATGATTTTTTTTTTTACTTTTTGAAATTGTCAACAAACAGACAAATCTATTATTCACCCAGGTCTACTTCTAACACTGTGTGGCTCTTTGTCGCCAACTAGTGACTATATCATGTATAGCTGCTTGTGAGTCTACCACTGCCTTTGAACTCATGTACCTGATATTTTACCTGAAGCAATAGCAGCTCATTTTGTTAGATCCAGGAGTCCTCGGTTCAATCCCTGCAGATGGCCCCACCATGAATGTCATTATAAGTGGGGGCTGACATAAAGATTTGAACTGCCATGAACCTCTGAAACTTAGGATGAGCTTTCCCAGTGAGGGGGAGTGTATAAACTATGCTATCACAATACGGCTCATTATCCCCCTCTATATGTTATTGCTACTAGGCTATAACAAAGAGCAACACTGTGTTATCGAAGGTTACAGCTGCAAACATCTTAGCATTGTTTTCTCTTATATTTAATGAACTGCCCCAAGTTTCCTGATGTTTCTGACGGGACACGTTGCGGATACTGTGAAAATATTCACAAGAATTCAGTAAACAGGTTCCATCTTTTGAATAAACCATAAAACAAGCTCTGATCAGATTACCTTTGATAATCAGAGGCATCTTGGTAGTTTCCGTAAGAAATTAGTGTGTGGGTGTTAACTAGGTTGTTTTGGCCCAGTTACGATAATTTTGCATCGATCTGAGCGAAAAGGAATTCCGGAAAGCACATTTGTGCATCAGAAATGCAGCTGTGCTGGTACTAAAACAATAGTCCTGGAAACTCCACTCATTTCAGGTTAATGGGTGAAGGGGCAAGGACACATCTTTGGTTGCCATGCAGCTAATTACATCATTTCAGGCAAGATTTAGTTTAGAGCTAGCAAAGAAACTAAATTACATTCAAATACAAAAGGCGATCTTTCTGTCTTTTAGGGGAGGTCATTAGCAAAACAGCAGAGGAAGGTGACTTGGGAAAGAATGAATTTCACTGTCTGTTTTTCCTGTGCTTTTAGACCCTAGATATAGTAAGCACTGCATGAAAACTGAGGACTGAAAGCAAACTTTATAGGGTCTCCCTGGCATACTGCAGATGATGAACACTTTCATTATAAGGTCTCATTTCTTTTTTAAGAAATGTGGCCTTTACTTAAGAAAAGATTGATCCCTGCCTTCTTTAAAACTGTTTTAATTTTCATTCTCTTTTCAAGAGGTATTGATTATGAATTGCATCACTTCTCCCACTTTAATAAGATTGGTCATCCGTGAGGCAAATATATATTTCTCAATTCACAGCTTTAGAGTAGATAACTACTGAAAATTAATCATCCATAGAACACTGAATTGAATAGCGCTTCTAATCTCTAAAAAAGATCACCAGTCTATTAGACTTATATGTAATAATCAAGCTATACATAACTATATAATTTATAAGCTGCAAATTAGATCAGCCATCTATTAGACTTTATAAAGCTGGAAATGTATTCATCAGATAAAAAAAAAACAATAAAAAAGGAAATTAGCCAAATGGGGATCTTGCTACCCCATTAAGGGAACAATTAGAATATTAGATTTGAAAGAACAATGGGTTAAGTAGGTGCCATCTCTTCTTTTTACAGTCACTGTCATGTATTTATATTGTGACCTTTGCTATTCTTGAACCAAATTCTGCTCTCCCTTATACTGGTATAAATCCAGAATAACCTCATTGACTTCACTGGAGTTATTCCTGTTTTACATCAGTGTCACTGAACTCAGGATTGGCCTCTACCACAATTTGTTTCACAAGAAGTCAGAATGAGAATTCTAGTACACAGTATAAACTGTGAGGCAGATAGGACTGCTTATAAAAACTGAATCATAATGAATTTTTAGGAGGAAAAGACATTTTACTCTGACCAAATTAAAGTCTAACCTTTCTCCGAGATTTTGTGTGTCAGAATGATGCTGTTCAAAGTTGAGCTGGTGAGTAACAAAATATAAAGGTGAAGTTATAAGCATCTGAAAAACAGAAATTGTCCCTCTCAGGGCATGGCTCAATGAATGTGTGACTGGTGATTTCATTTCCAACTTTTTGCTAACTTTGCATTTTTTAAATTATTTTTGAGTCTAGATTTCTTATGGTGGTTGAAGTGATGCCTGTGGACTGACCTATGATCTCAAACATTACAAAATACCTATGGACGGGCTGACTGGGTATATTTTGGATCTGTGGGCTTTCCAAGCCCAAAGTTACTGGAATGGGGAGGTTCTTCATTTGTATAAAGGAGACCTAATTGTACCCCATTTGGTGATGGCAGTGGTGGAGTTCCCCATTCTGATTCTCCATGGGATTCTGGAGGAAGAGTTCCAAGAGGGTGGAACCAGCCAGGCCCATCTTCAGAAAACTGAAGGAAAGGGAGAAGCCACAGCTGCTGCTGCTGGCTTGTTTTTCTGCAGTGGCTGCTGTCATGACTTTTGCTGCAGCTCTTGATTGATGGCTTCTGGCTATGCAATGCCACTGTTCCTGACAAAGAGGCCTGTTTTTCCTCTATCCTCCTAGCTGGCCACCCAGGGGTGGGAGTACAGAAACATGCAATATCTGATAGTTACATAAGGCTGCTGCCTTTCCATAGAGCTTCAAGGAATTGTTGGCTTATGTATGACTTAATGAACCTGATAATTAGATTAATTTGATGACTTGTTATTAGCTTACTCTTTTAATTTCATTTGTTTATATGTGTTTAATGCTTTTTCTTAATTATTTCATTAATAAAATATATAAAATTGGAAATCTGTATGGTTTGGCTGTTTCCTCCCCAGATGTAAGGGTTCCAAACCTGAGGACAAGGGTGGCCAACCTGTGGCTCCAGAGCCACATGCGGCTCTTCAGAAGTTAATATGCAGCTCCTTGTATAGGCACAAACTCCGGGGCTGGAGCTACAGGTGTCAACTTTCCAATGTGCCGGGGGGGTACTCACTGCTCAAACCCTGGCCCTGGCCCCAGTCCACCGCTTCCTGCCCCCTCCTCTGAGCCTGCCGTGCCGTCGCTCCTCCCGCCTCCTCCCCGGAGCCTCCTGCATGCCACGAACAGCTGATCAGGAGGTGTGGGGAGGCAAGGGGAGGCGCTGATCGGCGGAGCAGAGGGGGAGAGCTGATGTGGGGGTTGCTGACGTATTACTGTGGCTCTTTGGCAATGAACATTGATAAATTCTGGCTCCTTCACAGGCTCAGGTTGGCAACCCCTGCCTGAGGAAAATAAATAATAGACAACCTTGTGACACACCTAGTGGTGGCCCACAGAATTGCCCCATAGTGCTCCCCATAACTGGTGCTTGAACTGGAACACTGTTGGTCTTTGAAGAAAAGCTGACCTATGGACTGATCATTTATTTCAGTAAGCAACCTGGGTTTCAGAATCTCTGAGGACCTGGAGGGGAGGATACTAGCTGGTCAACCTAAAGGCTGGTCAATTCCCCTGGTAAATCTGTACAATTTATAATGCAATGCCTAGCCTGCTTTATATGTTTTACTAATCTAGAATAGGGGTATTTATTTATCTATTTATATAGATTTAGGTTTTTCTAAAAGGCAACTTGTGATGCATGCTGATGAGTGAAGTAAAAGTAGGAGCAGCCCATGGAAAATGATATAGGGATAGAAGGCACAGTCCTTAGCTGTCTATATAGGGTCCCTGAGCTGGACCCTAGAGGAAAGAGTGGGCCTGGGTTCCCCTACCTCTTCCTTAGACCAAGAGGGGAAGTACTGGTGACAAAGATAAAAGAAACCAAGAATGGCAAGTACCAAATAGTGACTGGGAGATGGACTTGGAAGTTTCCTACTTTGACTTTCCTATTTTCGGGACTTTTCTGTAACCCCAGAAGGGGGATGAACTAAACAGTGACCTGGCCTGCTAGGCCACACACAACGACAGAGTACTGTGGCCCCCAAAGCAACAAAAGGGGACACTAGACTGGAATAATCCCTGCAATGCCACACCCCAGACACTAGGAGGCCCTCTGGCAGCGAGAGACTTGATGACATGACTATCCAAGACTAACTAGTTTTGAATTATAATAAAGACAATAAGCTTGGTTAACCCACCTCTTTAGTACAATGGGGTCTTGATGCCTGACTGGGTTCCTAGGTACTACTTCCATTAATAAAAATAATAATAACAACTAAAATGTATAATAATAATCATAATAATAATAATAATAATAATAATAATAATAATAATAATTAATAATATGCCAATAAACAACTCATTGTCTGGCCATGTCCATCTCTCCTTTAATATTGGGTGCTGTCATGCTATCTGGAGTGGTTCATGACTGTGAATGCCAACCTTAGGCTACAACTACACTGCAGACGTCAGGTCAGACTGTCAAGAAGCAGGGCACAGATCCCAAACTGGCTGTATGTTTTATAATTTGATTTGACCATCCCAGTAACAAGTGTGAACTCCTTAAGCGGTATAGCAGTCTTACCACAGAGTCACAGACAATCCCCTTGTGCATTCCAGTCTATCTTGCCACCCTGGCAAGCTGGATTTAGTGATAATTCATTGCTATACACCAAAGATCACAAAAATATCAGGTTGCTTCCAGTCCCAAGGGACCAGTCACTTACGCCAAGTAAATGTGTACCTTAGATCTCACACCAAAGGCAACGCATGCAGCCAATCCTGTAATAAACTAACTAAAGATTTATTAACTAGGAAAATAAATGAGATTTGCTTACAGGTTAAGGTGGGCAAACATATATTCAAATGAGTTACAGTTTATGTTTCCAAAAGGTGACAGAGTTTTAGAAATTTGTCAGCACTGAATATCTTTTAGTGCTAACCCAGGTTGACCCTGGTGATGTCTGCTTCTGTTTCATGAGAAACTAAACAGGAAAAGAGATGAACAAATTTCTTGTCAGCTATTTTTAGTTCTTTCTTCTAGAATTCAAGCTGATGGGATGAGCCCTTTTGCATGAAGCTTCTTCATGGGTATTAAGAAGAAATTAACAAAGTCTTTGTATTGTGATGTCCCACAATGGCCTATTTAGTTGTGGTAACCTTCTTGATGAGCAGGAGACAATCCCTCCTGATAGCTACACAGTTCCAGAGCAAATATTTTTTACAGTTGTAAAGCCGAAACTTAAATATTACCTTGTAGCATCTGATAAAGATATTACCAGTGAGATTAATTCATGCAACAATTTACAACCATTTCATAAAGTATAAACACTAAACACGTTGTTATAAGTTCAATATCCATATTAGCCACAGTAACACACAGGTGAAACAGACTGGTTTCCAGCAATGAATTTTATAGTGCTCAGCTGAGGCCTAAAGCCTTGGCAAGGGCTGGCACGTGGTTTGCCAGCGTTGCAGATGCAATAATGTGAGGTGGACATGGCCAACCAATAAGATATAGAACATTTTAAAAGATACAGTAAACCAACGTACTATGCTGTCTTTAATATAAATATGTGTTGTATTCAGAAGCCATACCTGAGCTACAATTCAAAGCTTTTGTAAACATCCAGTTGGTATATTTTCAGTTTCAAATAATGGCCTATATTCACAGTCCCACTGACACTCTCTTACATTATCCCTGTGAGGAGCCTGCTTTCAGATTTTTATACAAAGATGTATCTTAAATTAGAACAGAAACTGTCTGAACCAAAACTCTATATCCAGACATTCCACACAGCTTGAACCCTGAGCTATTTGAAATTGGATCTGAATCTTTATAATGTTTGAAACTAAAACTCTGCATCTGAACACCCCCAATCTTTGAGGTGTTCAAATTCCCAACTCAAATTTTGCAACTGTTGCACTGCCTACTCTATAGTGAAAAACAGAAGTGGGTGTGGCCTCCCATGGAATAGGATGGTAGCAACTCCCTTCCCCTTCTCCCAGTGAAGACAAGTGAGAGGAGGTAGCTTCTCCTGACCTTTCTTCGTCCCCCTAGTTTCCCACTCTGGCTATAGCAAACAAAAATTGCCACCCTTGCTTTGCCATAGTACCACTCTTAGAACCATATCAACACATGTTCCACATTATGATCCCTGTAACTGTTTCTTTCTTATAAATATTCTAGATGACTAATGAGTTCAGAAAAAATGCACTTATGGGAAGTCATTGTGAACTCATATAATTATCAGCACACTCACAACTATATTTTTACCTCTCCTGATGGTGCATACATGCAGCTTGCTGGCCGTGCACTTAGCTACATTTGTGATAGATGCTGGGCTCCATTACGTGACCCACTGTGTCTGTCTCTCTTGTTGTTCACTTCAGTTTTCTCCTATTCATTTGTTTTTTACTTCTTTGTGTGTGATATACGTCATGGATGCTTTGTTACACAGCTTTTTAAAGTCTGCTCCATCTTCTTAGTTCTTCTGCTCTAAATATCATGATGGGATTATTATGATAATATTTTGGTACTTACAGTTGTCTTTGTCCTTTTTGTTTCCCTAATTCTTTCTTTTGTTCATGCTTTGCCTTTCTATATCTCTTGTCTTTTATAGTTTTCTAATATAATTATATAGCACTATTATTAGGTATTTTTAGTGACCGCTCTAGGTCTATACAGTTATTGACTCTGACACATGACTGCAATATATCAAATTTCCAAGATAATCCAATTATCATATGTATTAGATTTGTATATACTTAAGGTTTGTATTATGACTGGCATCTCACTCATATCAAAGCATTTGTTTTAAAGATCTTCATGATGATATTTCATCTTGCAAATACTTTCATTTAAGCTTCTACTCTTCTATTCCACTCACCTCCTTGGATTATAATTAACATACAAGAGTTAGTCCAAAAAGACACACAGTACTCATTAAGGGTCTGTTTTGCTTTCCCATTCAATGTGATCTTTTATTGTTTTACTTTGCATTAAACATGATTTTGGTGTTCAGCGCTCTGATCATTATTTCAGTAGTTCAGTAAATATAATGATAGTGAAACTGGCAAGAAAAATAAAAGCTCATGATCTCTACAAATTGCTAACATTCTGCAAAAGGTATGAAAACTTCTTGCCAGTTCCCACAAAACCTTTTCTTCTCCCAAATCCAGGAAATCCCTCAGCATCTCACTAATTTGAATAAACTCCATGCTGGCACTGCAAAAATACTGAAGACTAAGTTAAAATGTTTCTACCCTTTTGTGTGATCTTGGACATACAGGACTAGATTGTGAGTTGGACTATATGCCCATGCATTGGAATTAAGGGAAGTAAGAATTTTCCTAGAAGCCCTGCATGGGATGCCTCAACTTTGGGTCTGGGCATGCATGAATAAGTGGATGCTCTGTATCCATTTATGCAGCCCATGGCACAGGTGAAAGGGAAGGAGCACGGACTGGGTGGAGTCTTGGATGTGCTTCCTTAGCATATCGGCTGAAGCAGCCAAGGCAGCTTGTGGGAGGTCATGATTTGCTGCTGAAATAGGCCATCTGCAAGTTACTAGGCCCTTACCCCCAAGCAAAGGTGAAGCAGCGAGGGGATTGTGCCTCAGAGTGATGATTCTGAGATACAATTCCTTCAACAGCTGCTCCTGGGGTGATGCAGGGCTCCTTGCTCAGGGCTGTCCCTGGAGGCATAATCTAGTCTCCAATGGAGAATAACTGGTAACACTTTCAGTGTGGCTGAAATATTTTAAATGACACCAGCAATAGCAAATATTTTTGAAAGTTTGATCTCACTTCTGAGCTTAGATACGTACCTTTAAAGCACCAAAATCATATATATATATATATATGACAGCATATACATCCTTTCAGAGCTAGTAGCAGCTTCTGTTGCCAGGCCACAGCTGGTGGATTGTCTTGTGCCTTCAAAAGGTTTATTAAAACAGAGGAGCATACCTAGGATACCTGCACTGGAAGATCCCAATAAAAGGATATTGTTTCACTGAAAAGTGCTAGATTTGAGCTGCATGCATCAGGTATTTTTATTAATTTGTCTCAAAGTAGTGTCTCAGGAACTCATTTCATAAGTGAAAAATATATTCATGTACTCCTGGATTTAATAGATATTTATTGCCAGAAGGGACAATTCTGATCATCTAGTCTGACGTCCTGCATAACTCAGACCATAGAATTTAATTTAGTTTCAATGCCTTTTGGGAAAAATAATACACATGAGCATCTCAGAAGTGTATTGACTAGGGAACTGGCTGCCTCCTGGATGGATGATTTCACACATCCATCTGCTAACACAGGGCAGAATCTAGTGACCATGCCGCTAAAACTCTCACCAAAGCTCTCATCTTGTGTCTTGATTGCTTCCTTTCCTCTGGCCTTGACAAATACAACTGTGCCATACTCCTGTCCATTCAGAAGTCTGTCACTTTGATTATATCATCCATCTCTTTGCATCCGTCCACTTGCTCCCTCTTCTCTGTTGTATCAAACATAAGCTAAAAGAAAAGGAGTACTTGTGGCACCTTAGAGACTAACAAATGTATTTGAGCATAAGCTTTTGTGAGCTACAGCTCACTTCATTGGATGCTGTAGCTCACGAAAGCTTATGCTCAAATACATTTGTTAGTCTCTAAGGTGCCACAAGTACTCCTTTTCTTTTTGAGGATACAGACTGACACGGCTGCTACTCTGAAACCAAACATAAGCTAGTTACTTTCACTTTCACAGCCCTTCGCAGCCTATCCCACCCTTTCTATCATCTCTCATTCCTTACTGAGATGTCGATTCTCACCTCTGATTGTCCGCTGATACCAGCCTCCATTGCCCATTGGCAAAATTTTCAGATAAGCACCTTCATGTTTTCTCCCACATTGTCTCACACTCTGGAGGAGCTCCCTATAAACAGCTGCAAAGCTACCTCAGTATCATCCTTCAGATCCCTCCATCAGATTCTCATTTGCCAAGATGTCTACAAAAAACTTGACAAAAGTTAGGCCACCGATTTGCTGAGACCACTGCCTGTCATGCTGACCAACACTGTCTCATTGTTTCCTTGTACTCCGCAATTGGTCTGTCAGTATCCACCTGTTCTATATCAGACTTACATTGCAAGCCACTTGGGGCAGAGACTGTTTTGTTCAGTATTTGTACAGCATCTAGCACAACGGGGTCCAGGTCCGGGGCTCCCAGGGCTCCCAGGGATGAGGCATCTGGGGCTCCCAGGTGCTACAGTAATACAAAGAATAAATAATAATGACAATTATGAATATAATGTGAATTTGTGAAATTCTCTGATGGGCTTTTGGTGCATGAAGCAATAAGCGGATTAAGATCGTCAATGTATTTTTATTCTCTCTTAGAGATATAATACGGGTAGTATTCTTCATTTAAAAACTATTCAGAATACAACTCAGTTCATTTAGTAATGTGAGTTAGAAACATTCTTGACTCTATTAGTATGTCATGCAAACATAATTGAATTAAAACTGCTTCTAAAAAAATGGTGAGAAGGGAAGCAGCGTTTTGTGACATCTGCACATCTTGCTGAAGGGAAAGACATGTCACATTCTGGTTTTTCTATCAAGGCAAGTCACAGCTAAAAAGCCGTCTTGTTGTATGTCATTGACAGATCTGCCACTTGATGCTCGAGCCCTGGTTCCCACATATATATTAATTAGAAATAGAGCTCTGGCTTTGATTTCACTTAATTGACTTCATTGCTGTTACTCCTGATTTATCCTGGCATTAAGTAAGAATGGTACAAAGCTGGGCTATATGTTGCTGGGCTATATGTAATTTGTGTTCACAATAGTTTTGAATGAAGTTGGGTGAATAATTGATTATGTAACTTTTGCCACTTTTTCTGTTTGCAAATAGACCAGAAACACCATCTTTATTGTTACTTGTTGTGATGGGGCACACTTGCCCACACTGGACAGGGGAGGGTTAACCCTACATTGTGGGCCGAGGAAGCTACACCCCCTCAACTCTACTGGGCAGGCTCCAAATGCAGGAGTGTGAAAGGGAGCCTCTCAGCTCAGTTGGGGCTGACTCTGGAGAGGAAGGATGCACACTGCAGGATCAGCTGAAGCCCGAGGCCATGGGAGCCGGAGACGCCACATCCCAGACAGACGCTAGGGTACCCACAGAGCCTTGCACAGTCCAGAGTCACCAGACCGGGGAACCTGAAGACAGTGGAGACACCTAGATGGCAGCAGCGGGAACCATGGTAGGAAGCATCCCAGGGGAATTAGATAGTGGCCTGGTTAGTGAACAGGAACTTTGAGTGAGCATGGTTTGGTTGGACCACCCCCCATCCCCTGACTCAGTGTCATGTGCTCTTGCCACTACCAGGGCTCTGGGTTGGGGCCCAGTGGAGAGGGAGGGCCCAGGCTCCGCTACCTGGGCCACCACCGCCACCTTTTTGTGTGTGGTGGCCCCCCTTCCCCAACTGAGGCCACTTGGCCAGTAGGCCTTACTGCCCGGTGGATGGGGCAAACATATTGACTTTGGCCGCTGCCCTGCTAAGAGGGGAGAATCTATGAACTCTGGCCGCTGGGCCTTACTGCCCTGCTGACTGGAGTGAGTCTATTGACTCTGGCCATTGGGCTGCACTGCCCTCCTAATAGGGGTGAATTAATTGACTCTGGCCATTAGGCCTCATTTCCCTGATAACAGGGACAAGTATATTGACTCTGGCTACAGATTTCAGAGTAGCAGCCACGTTAGTCTGTATCCGCGAAAAGAAAAGGAGTACTTGTGGCACCTTAGATACTAACACATTTATTTGAGCATAAGCTTTTGCGAGCTACAGCTCACTTCATCAGATGCATGCACTGGAAAATACAGTGGGGAGATTTTATATACACAGAGAACATGAAACAATGGGTGTTACCATACACACTGTAACAAGAGTGATCAGGAAAGGTGAGCTATTACCAGCAGGAGGGGGGGGGCAGGCTTTTGTAGTGATAATCAAGGTGGGCCATTTCCAGCAGTTGACAAGAACTTGTGAGGAACAGTGGGGGGGAGCGGGGGGGAGGAATAAACAAGGGGAAATAGTTGTACTTTGTGTAATGACACATCCACTCCCAGTCTTTATTCAAGCCTAAGTTAATTGTATCCAGTTTGCAAATTAATTCCAATTCAGCAGTCTCTTGTTGGAGTCTGTTTTTGAAGGTCTTTTGTTGAAGAATTGCCACTTTTAGGTCTGTAATCGAGTGACCAAAGAGATTGAAGTATTCTCTGACTGGTTTTTGAATGTTATAATTCTTGATGTCTGATTTGTGTCCACTTATTCTTTTATGTAGAGACTGTCCAGTTTGGCCAATGTACATGGCAGAGGGGCATTGCTGGCACATGATGGCATATATCCCATTGGTAGATGTGCAGGTGAACGAGCCTCTGATAGTGTGACTGATGTGATTAGGCCCTATGATGGTGTCCCCTGAATAGATATGTGGACACAGCTGGCAACGGGCTTTTTTGCAAGGATAGGTTCCTGGGTTAGTGGTTCTGTTGTGTGCTGTGTGGTTGCTGGTGAGTATTTGCTTCAGGGTGGGGGGCTGTCTGTAAGCAAGGGCTGGCCTGTCTCTCAAGATCTGTGAAAGGCTACGGAGGCATATATGCAGGTTATGTATGCCCTGCCCCTACACCCTAAGGGAGACAGAGCACACTCACCCCACACTGGATGAGATCCCCCAACCCTGTCACACTTGTGTTTTGGTGATACCCACAGACCCAAAGCAGATTGTGTTTTTTTTTTCCATTTTATTGATTATTTGAAATGATTTGCCAAATACCGCCTATGAAACCTTCTTGCCCTATAGATTGTTCACAAGCAGCTTGCTCAAAATATTTTCTGTATGAAATCTGATCAGAATGGGTTAGTTTTGATTGGAAACATAGCTTATGTGGTTTGTAGATTAAAAGACCAGAAGGCACCACTGTGATCATCTAGTAAACTCTGACCTCCTCTATAACACCTGCCACAGAACTTCTCCCAAATAATTCCTAGAGCATATATTTTAGAAAAACATCCAATCTTCATATAAAAATTGTCAATGATGGACAATTCCCCTCTACACATGGTAAATTGTTCCAATGGTTAATTACTCTCACCATTAAAAAATTACCCCTTATTTCCAGTCTGAATTTGTCTAGTTTGAACTTTGAGCCATTGGATCATGTTTTCACTTTCTCTGCTAGATTGAAGAGCCTATTTTTACGTGTTTGTTCCTCATGTAGGTACTTATAAACCATAATCAAGTCACCCCTTAACCATCTCTTTTTTTTTAAGTTTTAAGTCTTGTTAAACAGTTGGGTTATGCCAGGCATGTTATAAACTGTGAATCTCTCCTTCTGTGGCAATCCCTTTATTCCCTGTAACACTGGATTAACCACCTGGTAAGCTACCTACTGTAACACATAATTGATGTTTCATGATTTTTTCCAATTTTCCAATTTCCCAATTGACATTCCTGTGCCAAATAATCCTGTTATGAGTCCCAAGATTCCAAAAGGATCTGAGCCACATTTCTTTTTAGGAGTATACAATTTGTGGACCCCGAGATTGGGAAAATCTTGTACGCATTGCTGACAAGTTGCAATCTTATCCACCAGGAGCACTGAAAAGAAGAAAGCCATCTTGGTATGCTTACAGTAGCTGAATTCACCATATACCAATTAGACAAATTCAACACCACAGGCATATGCATAAACTGAACCTGATTAACCAATACTCCTGGCACAGGAGTCATGGTGAGACCACTTGTGGGTCCTGGGTCTACAGCTGGACAGGTCACAGCATTGTGTACAGGGTTATCCTAATCAGAAGCAATGATGGGATCATAGACCTTAAGTTCAAATGTCACCTTCAAGATATACTTTTTGTTTCCACATTTAGGCATCTTAAAATTGGCTGTGCTACATGCTTCATATGGTCCCATCTTCATATTCAATTTTGTGTAAGGTAAAACTCCCTCCTGTTATGGAATCATCACAACTGGCTTTATTTTGCCAAGTCTCATAGGGTATTCCATGCATGTAGGGTGACCAGATGTCCCGATATTTTAGGGACAGTCCCCATATTTGGGGCTTTTTTTAATATAGGCTCCTATTTCCCCCAACCCCATCCCGATTTTTCACACTTGCTGTCTAGTCACCCTACATGCATGAGAGAAACTGAATTTGTAGTTGAGGAGGCATAGGGTTTACATCCTCCCCCCTTTTAGTCATTATGCATGGGCAACACCTTTTTCCAGCTGCTAGATTGCAGTGAAGTTACTTCTGCCAACTTATACTCAAAGGTATCTTATTTCAAAACATCTTCCTCTCTAATTCCCTTAATGTGTTGCATAGGGCTGTGGATGAGTTCAGGGTTGGAGCCCAAGTCCATAATCTCTAAAAGGTCATTTGTGAATTGTTTTCTTGTGTTTGAAGGTTTAATACTGATTAAACTCCACCAAATGCAATTGTCAGGAAATTGGGGACCGTGAGTTCTTGCGCAAATTCCCACCTGTATCTACCTGACATGGGTAAAGGTATGTGGTGTAAAGTTAGTGCAGTCCTGTCATAAATATAAAGGGAAGGGTAAACCCCTTTAAAATCCCTCCTGGCCAGAGGAAATCTCCTCTCACCTGTAAAGGGTTAAGAAGCTAAAGGTAACCTCGCTGGCACCTGACTAAAATGACCAATGAGGAGACAAGATACTTTCAAAAGCTGGGAGGAGGGAGAGAAACAAAGGGGTATGTGTGTCTGTCTATATTCTATCTTTGCCAGGGATAGACCAGGAATGAAGCCTTAGAACTTTTAGTAAGTAATCTAGCTAGGTACGTGTTAGATTATGATTTCTTTAAATGGCTGAGAAAAGAATTGTGCTGAATAGAATAACTATTTCTGTCTGTGTATCTTTTTTGTAACTTAAGGTTTTTGCCTAGAGGGGTTCTCTATGTTTTGAATCTAATTACCCTGTAAGGTATGTACCATCCTGATTTTACAGGGGGGATTTTTTTTTTATTTCTATTTACTTCTATTTCTATTAAAAGTCTTTTTGTAAGAAAACTGAATGCTTTTTCATTGTTCTCAGATCCAAGGGTTTGGGTCTGTGGTCACCTATGCAAATTGGTGAGGCTTTTTATCCAACATTTCCCTGGAAAGGGGCGGGGGTGCAAGTGTTGGGAGGATTGTTCATTGTTCTTAAGATCCAAGGGTCTGGGTCTGTAGTCACCTAGGCAAATTGGTGAGGCTTTTTACCAAACCTTGTCCAGGAAGTGGGGTGCAAGGTTTTGGGAAGTATTTTGGGGGGAAAGACGTGTCCAAACAGCTCTTCCCCAGTAACCAGTATTTGTTTGGTGGTGGTAGCGGCCAATCCAAGGACAAAGGGTGGAATATTTTGTACCTTGGGGAAGTTTTGACCTAAGCTGGTAAAGATAAGCTTAGGAGGTTTTTCATGCAGGTCCCCACATCTGTACCCTAGAGTTCAGAGTGGGGGAGGAACCTTGACAAGTCCCATTAGTCCATTCAGAAAATTCAATTTCTTTTCATGTTGTAGCTACTGGTCTTTCTTGTTTTTATGTATATTTCCAACCCAAAATTACCTCAGACCCTGTTTCAGGTTTTATCTCCGTCTTTTCTCTCCAATGCCAAACAATATTTAGCAGGCAACTGGCACTTAGAGTAGTTAAAACATTTAAAAAAGGGGAGTCCAGGGAAGAATTTGCTAAAGAATTGGTATGAAGTTCCAAGACAAACCCATGATTGACTCCAACAGCCTGTTCAATCTCCTCCAGAGGTGAATTTTGTTTCTGGTTTTCTAGCAGTTGGATGTCTGTGTGTCGTCGTGCTTATTGGTCCTGGGCAACCTGTTGTACTTTTTGCAGTATACAAGTCCCAATATTCTGATTTTGACTCATCCTCAAAGCAAAGATAAGGATATAATAAATGAGAAGCACTAGCATCCAGTTCCTGGTTGTGGCCTGTTGGACTCCACTCTTGTAGTTCCCGCAAAGGGTTGTTCACCTAGTCCCTGGGAAGGACATTGCTTCTGTGGCCTGGATGGAAGTTCCTTAGCATCCCCCTCCTTAGTAGACAAGATATATATAACACCACAACAATACATACACTACTGTATTTTAATACAATGTGCCCCAAAAGTGTTAACCCTAATTCAGTAAGGTTTAACTAAATTCTGCAAAATTTATCTTAATTCCATGAGGCTTTGTTGGGACATTACAAGATATTACGGTATAGCACACATTATCTAACAAGTTTTTGTAATGCACTGGAGACAATTTTGCATTTCAGAATGCGGAGAAAGCTACCAAGGGAGAGGGTGTTCTAGATTTGATTTTTTTGACAAATAGGGAGGGAACTGGTTGAGAATTTGGAAGTGGAAGGCAGTGTGCATGAAAGTGATCATGAAATGACATAGTTTATGATTCTAAGGAATGGTAGGAGAGAAACAGCAGAATCAAGACAATGTATTTCAAGAAGGCAGACTTTAGCAAATTCAGGGAGTTGGCTCCTATGGGAAGCGAGTCTAAGGGGAAAAATAGTTCAAGAGAGTTGGCAGTTTTTCAAAGAGACATTATTAAGGGCACAAGAGCAATCTACTCCACTGTGTAGGAAAGATAGGTTATATGGCAAGAGGCCACCCTGACTTAACCAGGAGATCTTCAATTATCTGAAACCAAAAAAGTCTCCCAAAAAGTGGAAACTAGGTCAAATTACGAACCATGAATATAAAAAACCAACACAAACTTGTAGGGACAAAATTAGACAGGCCCAGGCACAAAATGAGATTAATCTAGCTGGAGACATAAAGAGTAACAAGAAAACATTCAACAAATACATTAGAAGCAAGAGGAAGACCAAGGACAAGGTAGGCTCATTACTCAATAAGGGGGAAAAGACAATAACAGAAAATGTGGAAATGGTAGAAGTGCTAAATGACTCTTTTGTTTCAGTCTTCACCAAAAGGGTTAGTAGCAGTTGGACATCTAACATTGCGAACTCCAGTGAAAATGAGGTAGAATCTGAGGCTAAAATAGGGAAAGAACAAGTTAAAAATTACTTAGACAAGTTAGATGTCTTCAGATTGTCTGGGCTGACTGAGGACATATCTGAGCCATTGGTGGGTATGTTCAAAGACTCATGGAAGGTGGAAGAGATTCCAGAGCACTGGAAGAGGGCAAATATATAACGGGATGGAAAGGACAACCCAGGGAATTTCAGACTAGTCAGCTTAACTTCACTAGCCAGAAAGAAAATCGAGCAAATAATCAAGCAATCCATTTGCAAACACCTAGAAGATGATAAAGTAATAAGTAACAGTGAACATGGATTTGTCAAGATCAAATCATGTAAAACCAACCTTATAGCTTTCTTTGACAGGGTAACAAGACTTGTAGATGGGGTGGGGGAGAAGTGATAGATGTGGTATATCTTCACTTTAGTAATGCCTTTGATACTGTCTCACCTGACCATCTCATAAACAAATTACTAGGGAAATACAATCTAGATGGAGTTACTGTAAGGTCGGTGCATAACTGGTTGGAAAACCATTCCCAGAGAATAGTTCTCACTGGTCCATAGTCAAAGCTGGAAGAGCATATCAAGTGAGATCCCGCAGGGATCGGTAATGGGTCCAACTCTGTTCATTATCTTCATCAATGATTTAGATAATGGCATGGAGACTACACTTATAAAGTTTGTGGATGATGCCACACTGGGAGGGATTGCAAGTACTTTTCAGAAGGATAGGATTAAAATTCAAAATGACCTGTACAAACTGGAGAAATGGTTGGAAGTATATAGGATGAAATTCAAAAAGGACAAACATGAATTACTCCAATTAGGAAGAAACAATCAATTATACACATACAAAATGGGAAATGACTGCCAAGAAGGAATACTGCAGAAAGAGATCTGGTGGTCATCGTGAATCAGAAACTAAATATGAGTCAACAGCATAACACTATCGGGTTAAAAAGTGAACATCATTCTGGGATGTATTAGCAGGAGTGTTGTAAGCAAGACACAAGAAGTAATTTTTCTGCTCTACTCTGCACTGATAAGGCCTCAGCTGGAGTATTGTGTCCAGCTCTGGGCACCACATTTCAGGAAGGATGTGGAGAAAGTCCAGAGGAGAGGGACAAAAATGATTACATGTGTAGAAAACATGACCTATGAGAAAATACTGAAAAAAATTGGTTTGTTTAGTCTGTAGAAGAGAAGACTGAGAGGGGACATGATAACAGTTTTCAAATACATAAAAGGTTGTTACAAGAAGGAGGGAGAAAAATTGTTCTCCTCAACCTCTGAGATTAGGACAAGAAGCAATAGGTTTAAATCACAGCAAGGGAGGTTTAGGTTGGACATTAGGAAAAACTTCCTAATCATCAGGGTAATTAAGCACTGGAATTAATTGCCTAGGGAGGTTATGGAATGTCCATCTTTGGAGGTTTTTAAGAGCAGGTTAGACAAACACCTGTCGGGGATGGCCTAGATAATAATTAGTCCTGCCCTGAGTGCAGGGGACTTGACGAGATGACCTCTGGACGTCCCTTCTAGTCCTACAACTGCTATGATTGTCAGTCTTTCCTAGGCTGCAACACTTTTGAGTTAGGAAGTTGTCATACTGTTTAGATTACCATGTATAATGTATTGTTTCTGCTCTCTGATTGCATGAAACCTGCTATTCAAATCAAGTTTCTGATTAAAAGCCTCTTACTTACACATTGGAAAGTAACTTTCATCAAATATCTCCAATGCAAGCTGTTTCCATGCACAGTCCTGTCAAGAGATTTGTTCACTAGCCTAATTGTGAAAAATGAACAACTAGGACAGAGGTGCAGAGACATTGGCCAGAGTCTTATATCCTTACCCACACCAAGTAGCCCCATGCTCCACAAGTAGTTTCATTGAAGTCAGTGGAACTACTCATGAAGTAAGGTACTATTCAGCATGAATGAGGTAGTAGAATCTGGTCCTCAAAAAGTTCATGACATTTAGTAGTCTCAGCAGGGCCAATGGGATGCAGTATTTCTGAAAATCAGGTCACTTATTTAGGTGCTGAAAATATAGAATTTAAGGCATCAATGTCAAGATTCTTAAATATGACTACTGATTTTGGATTCCTCAATGTTTCAAAGGCCAACTTGAGAGACCTCAAAAGGGGACTGATTAAGAACATCAGAACTGCCATACTGGATCATATCAATGGTACATCTAGCCCAGTAATCCTGTTTCCAATGGTGGTCAGTATCAGAGCCTCAGGGACAGTATACAGAACAGAGCGATTTTTTGGGAGAGCCACACCAGTCTTCCCCTCCTGTCTTTTGGCCGTGAGAGGTCTAGGGTCACCCTGAGCATGTGGTTGCATCCCCAATCATCTTGTCTAATAATGGTCTTGGCCATTGATTGGCCTATCCTTTATAAACGTATCTAATTATTTTTTGAACTCAGTTATAATTCTGGCCATCACAACATCCCATAGCAATGAATTCCACAAGTTAAGTGTTCATTGGGTGAAAAAGTACTTCCTCTTGTTTGTATTAAACCTGCTGCCTACTAATTTCATCAGGTAACCCCTGGATTTTGTATTGAGGGAAAGGGTATATACCACTTCTCTATTCACTTTTTCCACACCAGTCATAATTTTATAGAGCTCTATCATATCCTCCCTTAATCATCTATTTTCTAAGCTGAACAGACCCTAATCTTTTTATTCTCTCCTCATATGGAAGCCATTGACACTCAATCATTTTTGTTCCCCTTCTCTAAATCCTTTCCAGTTCCACTATATCCTATCTGAGCTAAGGTGACCAGAACTGGATGTAGTATTTAAAATGTGGATGCACTATGGATTTATATAGTAGCATTATGATATTTTCTGTCTTATTTTCTATTCCTTTTCTAATAGTTGCTAACATTCTGTTAGCCTTTTTGATCATTGCTGTGCACTGAGCTGAAGTTTTCATACAACTATCCATGAAGACTCCAAGATCTCTTTCTTGAGTGGTAACATCTAATTTAGAACCCATCATTATATATGTGTAGCTGGGATTATTTTTTCCAATATTCATTACTTTGCACTAATGTTGAATTTCATCTGCCATTTTGTTGTCCAGTTACCCAGTTTTGTGAAACCCCCTATAACTCATCACAGTCAGCTTTAGACTTAACTATCTTGCATAATTTTGTATCTTCTGCAAACTTTGCCACCTCATTGTTCACTCCCAGAAAATATGAGCACCTGCCCTCAGAAAATTAAGTCCATTCATAGATTCATAGGCCAGAAGAGCACCATAGTTATCATCTAGCCTGACCTCCTGTATCATACAGGTCTCAGAACTTCCCCAAGATAATTCCCAGATCATAAATATTTTAGGAAAACATCCAATCTTGATTTAAAAGTTGTCAGTGATGGAGAATCCACCACAACCCAAGATATTTCAAATTGGGACCCCAAAAACAGAAGAATCCAAAATCACAAGTCACTTTTGAAAATCTTTGGGTACTTGCAAGGAATATGATATTGATAACATTTGCCTCCATTTCCCATATCCCATTCATAACTAGGGCTGTGAATCTGGAAGAGAGATTCAACGTTACTCCCCAAATTGCAGTAACTTTATTTTGAGCTCTATAGTTCTAAAATAGAAAGGCAAAAAGGGCAAACATCATAACATTTAAAATGTTTCTGAACTCACTAGTAATCATATTGATTTAATTCATCACACTGTGGTAGTACCATAACAAAACTAAAAGTGTTGGAAAGTTCAGAGGCATTAATCTTCTTGTCTGTGCACTGAAACTCAATCTGAAAAGATAGATGAGGGAGGTCTGATGAATACTGCTTCATTAGGAGAATTTAAAAATGCAATTTGTCTTCATGAATACGAGGGATTAAACATATCCAGCTTTCTTCTGGAGCCATGGAAAATTTTTTTAAGCAGTAACCTTTGATGCAGCATAGTCTTTATGGAAGACTAATAAGTTATAATAGCAAAGAGGCATGGATGGTTACAACCAGTCTATTTTTGTGATTCAGAACTGTAGGAACACTTGTAACTACAATTTCAAGTATTCTAAATATGATGATGTGATAGCAAAAAGAAAGATTTCCCTTAACCAGCCTGGTTCTAAACCCAGTAGACAACTATAAAGTTTTTAATAGTGCTTGAAGCTAGTGGTGCTAATGTAACCCACACACCTCCTGGGTGTGGTGTTCTGTCCCATCTAGTGGCACCGAGACCACTTAGAGAGAGATGAATGAGTTTGCTCTACAGCCTTAGGTAATAGCCAGTTGGCTTTCAGCTCATGCTGTAGAGGCTCATGCACGAAGCTCCCGAGGTCCCAGGTTCGATCCCACCCACCAATGACTAGGGTCTGTTGGTGTTACACTAACAATACCGTTTTACCTCCTTATCTGGGGGGAGATCTTTTGACTGGACAGTAGAGGAATGAGAGAAGTCCAAATGCATGCTTGGCAGAGTGGGGAACTGCCCCACAACACCCTTCTTTGGTTCTCTGCTTAATGCTTGGCTGAGTAAAGGGGGATGGGGCCTGCTGATTGGCTGATATGTACCCGCCTCTCATTCTCATCCCACTTATATTCTGTGATTGTACATTACATATCCGGAATGAGGAATCACAATACAGAGGGCCCAATCCTGAGACCACTGAAGTGGTGTGGAGTTGTTACGCTGAAAAGGGCTAGTGGCTCACCTGTTGGGTCCGTTGATGGATAAGCACCCAGATCCCCATTTAGGTTGGTTTTGTGTGAGACCCCGGAGAGGTCAGAGAAACAGGACTTGTGTATATTTTGTAAATAAACAAACAACACTAGGAAAAAACCCTGGATTTATGCCACTGATTAGTGATCCAAATGGGAAACTGACCTGCAAATCCTGAAAATCTGCTATGGCTCAGCAAAAGGGCAACAGATTTTCTCCATGGACTTCAATCGGCTTTGGATCAGACCTAGACTTACAGACAATGCTAACTATAATGGAGAAATGAATCTGCCATCATGGTAAGGTGTTTGAAGTGTTGTTGTGGCTGTGTTGGTCTTAGGATATGAGGGAGACAAGGTGGCCAAGGTAAGATCTTTTAGTGGCCTAACTTCTATTGGTGGAAAGGACAAGCTTTTGAGTTTCACAGAGGAAAAGCTCTGGGAAGCTCAAAAGCTTGTCCCTTCCACTAACAGAAGTTGGTCCAATAAATCATGTTAAGTGTCTTCTTACACTTTTATTTCTCTTGTGTCTCTGTGGTGGTTCTCATCCCCTACCCCCTCAATTTAAGCCTAGGCAGGTTGAGAGGGAGGAGGAAAATGATCAAAAAAAAGGAATTTAAAATTTTATATGTGGGAAATGGAGTGTTGTAGTGTACTGACAAAAGTGATTCTAGGCATAGGCAGAAAGGATCTGAGAACAAGACCTAAGCAGCCATGCATAAAATGTCTGAAACCACAGAGGAAATAGCCGACAAAATTAGTGGTAACAAGGTGAGCAATATATCAAAATGGGAAAAAAAAATCCCTCCAGAGAAGACAAGATGGATGAACGGAGCAACGTACTATATGTGTGAGAGTGTGTTTAATACACTCTGCTGTGTAAGACCCTCAGGGAAAAGATCATAGAAGTTATCAGAAAATATACTGTCATTCTAGACTAATGCTACTATCAGACGAAGGGGACCAGAGAAATTATAGATGTATCTGATTCCCATCTGCACGGTCCATAAAGTTTCCCTGAGATACTAATCAAATGAATCCTTATAGCGCTGGATTTCATCCAGTGGTGTAATGATAATTTTGAAGGGGCGGGAGCTTTAGACCCACTTATTGAAATATGTTAAATGGTTACTGGAAATGACTGCTGGCTACCTGCATATCCATTAGCAGGGAGATAGAGTACAGGCAAGCAAATGCAGAATGAAATAAAGCAGGTGGGAAAGGAAAAGGGTGACATGACAAAGGAACAACAGAGATTTCAACTGAGCTATGTTCCATGAGTCAGTCCTGCATTTTAAACCTTCTGCAGCAGATTGTCGAAAGACTTCAATTTCAAAGTGGCAATGAATCACATTATCTGCTACACCATGTCTTGTAGCCTGAGAAAGTTCTTCCATCTGGATTTCTGTTTTGTCAGGCACCATTGAACTGTGGCAAGGAGCATGGTTTCACAGTAAAGCCACATACAGTGTTTGTTTTTTAAACCATTGTATTCATTAATTTGAACTGGAGAGGCAAAGTCTGGATCTGAGTCTGAAATTTCTCAAAGTTTGAGTGTTTCTGGATTCTGGACTTTGAATTGGGCTGGTCTCATTACTAATGTAAATATTTTTATAATGGCAAATATTTACTCCTAGGTAACTAACAAAAAAATCCAAACCAAAAGGCTTGCTTGCATCTATTTGTTAATACAAGTTTAAAGTCACATAGCTGAGTGCTCGATAGTCATCATAGAAGCATAGAATATCAGGGTTGGAAGGGACCTCAGGAGGTCATCTAGTCCAGCCCTCTGCTCAAAGCGGGACCAATCCCCAGTTTTTGCCCCAGATCCCTAAATGGCCCCCCTCAAGGATTGTACTCAAGATTGAATAGTCAGGAAATGCTGAAGTTAAGGTTGTGTGTTCAACTTTAATTCTGCCCCTAGTGTTTACAATCACATGCTATTTTCCCAGACGTATAGTGTCCAGTAGTGTGTGTATGTCAAACGAACAAACACTATGAAAATCATTAATGTTAAAAGGAAACAGCATGCCCTGTTTATCCTCTGTCTTACTTTCCTTATCTGTAAAATGGGGATCATTATGCTAACTACACCTGCCCCATGGGGGTATCACAAACTTTAATTAGTTAATTTTTGTTCAAAACTCTGAAATAAGCTCAAAATGTAGTGTTTTATTATCTTATTAATAAGCTTAAAGATATAACAATCCCATCACTGGAAACATTATGATATGGCAATATTAGGGAAGTGAGTAGATCCCAGTATATTTTAAGAAGTGTGGACATCGTAACAATTTAATATAAAAAGCCATATGAACATGGATATAATTGAATTGGAATATAATGTTGCTATCTTAAACCAAGGGAAAGCACAGCAGGAGGATTTTAAAAGTGATTTGGAAGCAAAATCCTCTCATCAAATTAGAGTAAAAATTCAGTTAGGGACCCTGCAATATAGCAAAGTCTAGTAGAGCTTCTATAGTTAAGGGCTTGTCAGCATTTACATTACAAACCAGTATTTTCTGGGGATTGCAACTCATCTAAAAAAGTTTACTTTGGGCTGAAACTTGGCATAAAAATTCTCAGCCATGCAGAAATGTAATGTTAACAATTTTTAAAAATGAAAATTGTTGGGTCTATATTAAGTTTATAGCAAGTGAGTGTAAGAAACCAAGTCTCTAGTTTCAAATGCTATTAAAGGAAATCTTTACTTTTTTGTAAATTTTTAACTTTGTTTGCAAGTCATGAAAGTATTATGAGAAATAGAGAAAAGTAAATATTGTGTAACAAAGCAGGTGCGAGTGTGTTCTCCATTGGCTGAGGAGTGATGGTTCAATACAGAGTCAGAATTTACCAAAACAATTAATAACGTATACACGGGTACATTGCTATTTTTATTTTTACCACATTGGTAGTTAGGGACCCGGACTCCTTTATTGTAGGAGCTATAGTAAAAAAATTAGTCCCTGAAACAATCAGCAATCTTGAATGAAGACCAAATGCAACAGGTGGAGGAAACAGACCAATGGGGAAGTCAGGAGAATGGGAGGCTGTGGTAATCATAAAACAAAACATTTTGTGTAAGCTGTGGCTTCAGCTCATCACCTGCCTATCCATGGTCGGATGGGAATGTTACGGAGGTAGAGGTATGTTTTAAGGATGGAGTTGAAGGAGGGTGATAACTTTAGAGGTTTTTTTTTTATTTTTTAGGGAAGTCTTCCTATGCATAAGGTATGCCACTGGAGAACATAACAAGGAGTTTGTTGGAGAATTGCACTAGAACAATGTTTTTCCTTTTCTGGCTGATGACCCATTTATTCAAAATCAAAGACTTTCATGACCTATAACATAAAATTAAGAGTAAAATATGTATCAATTATATCAAATTTAAGTCTGTGTCATTTACTCTCTCTCTCTCTGTGTGTGTGTGTTTTTCAAGAGCTTGAGAGAGAATCCTTGACCTAGAAGAATATGGATGTGTAGGGACAGGGGAAGGAGCTTTTCTTTGCAATCTAAAGATTGTAATACATTTTTAAATACTTCACAAACCCCCTTTCATGACACCCCCTTCCCCAGGAGGTAACACCTAGAAGACAATCTAGGACGACAATGTTGGTGGACAAATGGCATGGTTGAATGTTAGGATAAGAGAATAGATCTGATATGAAAAGCAGCACTGAATACTGAAGAAAGGAAGCTTGTATCTGATCTGGTAGATAAGAAGGAGCTAATGGATGGATGCAAAGAGGGCAGTGATATACACAAATACAATACTGTTGCAATGCAATCACCTCTGGGGTGGAAAGAGTCAACTGACTGGCGCTCAGAACAATGAGAAGAGGGAAAACTTTATTTTTTAAGTTTTTCTTGCAGGTATCCAAAAGATCCACACACAAAAAGCTGCATGGTATTCAATTTATCTACCTCAGATGGAATATTAAAACTGAAGCTGTGTCTATTAAACTATCCACATTACTTTTTCTTATGTTTTCAACAGGATCCTTAAATGTATGGAAAACTGCTAGTTAATCAAATTGTGTTCCCAGTTTAACCATATCGAAAATAGCTGTTAATCAAGGTTGGCAAAATATTTACAGTGAACTGAATAAAAAAAAAATAGCAGCATTCAATTTCAGATGAAATAATAGAATCGATAAGCAAGAGACTACAGTTCTCTGGGACCTTTACAGGCTTTCCAAAGTTGACAAAGTAACAGTAATCCAGAGTACATCACCCATGAGATAATCTCATCTCCTACTTCAGTTGTGATCAGTTTCTTCATCCATGACTGATATCATCAAGTTCTTAGCTTGCTCAGGATTTCTGGAGATATACAGCCTTCCATGGTAACAGAGCTGCAATTTTTGCTGACCATGTACGCTACCACTGTGTCTACTTTTTTATTTCTCTCTTTCTCAGAAGGTCTTGCTAATGTTTCTTTTCATAGATTCATAGTTACTAAGGTCAGAAGGGACATTATGATCATCTAGTCCAACCTCCTGCACAACGCAGGCCACAGAATCTCATCCACCCACTCCTGCGAAAAACTTCTCACCTATGCCTGAGCTACTGAAGTCCTCAAATCATGGTTTAAAGACTTCAAGGAGCAGAGAATCGTCCAGCAAGTGACCCGTGGCACATGCTACAGAGGAAGGCAAAAAACCTCCAGGGCCTCTGCCAAACATTATACTAGGAATTGCAATATTTGTATTCTTGCCTTTCCTGAAGAGCTTTCGGCAAAGGACGTAGGCACTTATTTATTCAAGCCTAAGTTCATGGTGACCAGTTTGCAAATTAATTCCAATTCAGCAGTCTCTCACTGAAGTCTGTTTCTGAAGTTTTTTTGTTGTAATATTGCGACTTTTAGGTCTGTAATCGAGTGACCAGGGAGACTGAAATGTTCTCCGACTGGTTTTTGAATGTTATAATTCTTGACATCTGATTTGTGTCCATTTATTCTTTTATGTAGAGACTGTCCGGTTTGGCCAATGTACATGGCAGAAGGGCAGTGCTGGCACATTAAATTAGGCTTGAATAAAGACTGGGAGTCGATGTGTCATTACACAAAGTAAAACTATTTCCCCACATTTATTTTTCCCCCCTACTGTTCCTCACACGTTCTTGTCAACTGCTGGAAATGGCCCACCTTGATTATCACTACAAAAGGTTTTTTTTTCTCTCCTGCTGGTAATAGCTCACCTTAACTGATCACCCTCGTTATAGTGAGTATGGTAACACCCACTGTTTCATGTTCTCTATGTATATAAAATTGTCCTACTGTATTTTCCACTGCATGCATCCGATGAAGTGGGCTGTAGCCCATGAAAGCTTATGCTCAAATAAATTTGTTAGTCTCAAAGGTGCCACAAGTACTTCTGTTCTTTTTATCAAATATTGTGATACTCAAGAGTGTAGGCAACACTGAGTTACAACAATGGAAGATCTTGTCCCACATGTTAGGGAGGGGGGAGGGTTTAAAAAGGGATGGAGAGTAAATGTAAATGAGGCAGAGAAATATAGGAAGGCTGTTGCAGAGAGCAGAAGAGGAATCTTTGCCAGCAATCATAGTGATATTGTGTGAAAACAGAGATTAAAGTAAGGGTGAATGGGGGAGAGCACATCTCCCCCTTCTCTGCTAACTCAAGAAGGAAGGTTCCTCCTCCCCTCCCGGGCTTAAGTAAGCAGTGTTCTTGCAACCCAATGGCTCTCAACCAATATGTGTATCCTGGGGGTATGCAGAGGTCTTCCGGGGGTACTCAACTCATCTAGATCAGTGTTTCTCAACCTGAGGGTTTCTGCCCCAAGGGGAGTCATGGGACGGGTTTAGGGGGGTTGCAAGTGGAGGGCCAGCATTAGGGTGAGACAAGCAGGACAATAGCCCAAGGCCTCATGCCATAGTGGGTCCTGAGAAGCTAAGTTACACACTTCAACCCCAGGTGGCAGGCTTTGGTTTCAGTCCCAGCGCCTGGGTTTCGGGCTTCAGACAAGGCTAACAAGTGAAAAACAGGCTCAGGTATCACACTGAAATGTAAGTACAATATTTATATTCCAATTGATTTATTGTATAATTATATGGTAAAAATGAGAAAGTCAGCAATTTTTCAGTGTTAGTGTGGCTGTGCCACTTTTGTATTTTTATGTCTGATTTTGTAAGCAAGTAGTTTTTAAGTGAGGTGAAACTCGGGGGATGCAAGACAAATCAGACTCCGGAAAAGGGTACAGTAGTCTGGAAAGGTTGAGAACCATTGCTATAACCCACTCACTGAGGTGCTGTGTCCCCTACTGGTGGCACAGGCTCCTCAAAGTGTATCTGTATCACCAACCAGTAGAGGGGGACAGAGTGTTACACTGAGTGAATTCGGGTTACGTGCCCTACATCTCCCCTTCCTTTCTGGTTAATGGGATAAGAGATCTCTCCTATTTGAATCTACTTTCACCATGGCAGGAGGAGACAATCCAGGAAGTTTTTGGAAAGGGTAGGGGAAAATTTCCTGGTGCAAGTGCTGGAGGAGCCAACTAGGGGCAGAGCTCTTCTTGACCTGCTGCTCACAAACCGGGAAGAATTAGATGGGGAAGCTAAAGTGGATGGCAACCTGGGAGGCAGTGACCATGACATGGTCGAATTCAGGATCCTGACACAAGGAAGAAAGGGAAGCAGCAGAATACGGACCCTGGACTTCAGAAAAGCAGACTTTGACTGCCTCAGGGAACTGATGGGCAGGATCCCCTGGGAGAATAACATGAGGGGGAAAGGAGTCCAGGAGAGCTGGCTGTATTTTAAAGAATCCTTATTGAGGTTACAGGGACAAACCATACCGATGTGTAGAAAGAATAGTAAATATGGCAGGCAACCAGCTTGGCTTAACAGTGAAATCCTTGCTGATCTTAACCACAAAAAAGAATCTTACAAGAAGTGGAAGATCGGACAAATGACCAGGGATGAGTATAAAAATATTGCTCGGGAATGCAGGACTGTAATCAGGAAGGCCAAATCCCTGCTGGAGTTGCAGCTAGCAAGAGATGTTAAGAGTAACAAGAAGGGTTTCTTCAGGTATGTTAGCAACAAGAAGAAAGTCAAGAAAAGTGTGGGCCCCTTACTGAATGAGGGAGGCAACCTAGAGACAGAGGATGTGGAAAAAGCTAATGTACTCAATGCTTTTTTTGCCTCTGTCTTCACAAACAAGGTCAGCTCCCAGACTACTGCACTGGGCAGCACAGCATTGGGAGGAGGTGGCCAACCCTCTGTGGAGAAAGAAGTGTTTTGGGACTATTTAGAAAAGCTGGACGAGCACAAGTCCATGGGGCCGAATGCGCTGCAGCCGAGAGCGCTAAAGGAATTGGCGGATGTGATTGCAGAGCCATTGGCCATTATCTTTGAAAACTCATGGCGATCCGGGGAAGTCCCGGACGACTGGAAAAAGGCTAATGTAGTGCCCATCTTTAAAAAAGGGAAGAAGGAGGATCCTGGGAACTACAGGCCAGTCAGCCTCACCTCAGTCCCTGGAAAAATCATGCAGCAGGTCCTCAAGGAATCAGTTCTGAAGCACTTAGAGGAGAGGAAAGTGATCAGGAACAGTCAGCATGGATTCACCAAGGGCAAGTCATGCCTGACTAATCTAATTGCCTTCTATGACGAGATAACTGGCTCTGTGGATGAGGGGAAAGCAGTGGACGTGTTGTTCCTTGACTTTAGCAAAGCTTTTGACACAGTCTCCCACAGTATTCTTGCCAGCAAGTTAAAGAAGTATGGGCTGGATAAATGGACTAGAAGGTGGACAGAAAGTTGGCTAGATTGTCAGGCTCAACGGGTAGTGATCAATGGCTCCATGTCTAGTTGGCAGCCGGTATCAAGTGGAGTGCCCCAAGGGTTGGTCCTCGGGCCGGTTTTGTTCAGTATCTTCATAAATGATCTGGAGGATGGTGTGGATTGCACCCTCAGCAAGTTTGCAGATGACACTAAACTGGGAGGAGAGATAGATATGCTGGAGGGTAGGGATAGGATACAGAGGGCCCTAGACAAATTAGAGGATTGGGCCAAAAGAAATCTGATGAGGTTCAACAAGGACAAGTGCAGAGTCCTTCACTTAGGACGGAAGAATCCCATGCACCGCTACAGACTAGGGACTGAATGGCTCAGCAGCAGTTCTGCAGAAAAGGACCTAGGGGTTACAGTGGACGACAAGCTGGATATGAGTCAACAGTGTGCCCTTGTTGCCAAGAAGGCCAATGGCATTTTGGGATGTATATGTAGGGGCATTGCCAGCAGATCGAGGGACGTGATCATTCCCCTCTATTTGACATTGGTGAGGCCTCATCTGGAGTACTGTGTCCAGTTTTGGGCTCCACACTACAAGAAGGATGTGGAAAAATTGGAGAGAGTCCAGCGAAGGGCAAGAAAAATGATTAGGGGTCTGGAACACATGACTTACGAGGAGAGGCTGAGGGAACTGGGATTGTTTAGTCTGCGGACGAGAAGAATGAGGGGGGATTTGATAGCTGCTTTCAACTACCTGAAAGGGGGTTCCAAAGAGGATGGATCTAGACTGTTCTCAGTGGTAGCTGATGACAGAACAAGGAGTAATGGTCTCAAGTTACAGTGGGGGAGGTTTAGGTTGGATATTAGGAAAATCTTTTTCACTAGGAGGGTGGTGAAACACTGGAATGCGTTACCTAGGGAGGTGGTGGAATCTCCTTCCTTAGATTTTTTAAGGTCAGGCTTGACAGAGCCCTGGCTGGGATGATTTAGTTGGGGATTGGTCCTGCTTTGAGCAGGGGGTTGGACTAGATGACCTCCTGAGGTCCCTTCCAACCCTGATATTCTGTGATTCTATGATTCTAAGAGGAGAGCAGAGAATTGCAGAGAGAGAGAGAGAGCGAGAGAGAGAGAAAGAGAAACACACCCACATATGTTTAAAAAATAAAGGAAAAATAATAAGAAATTAGAAACTGATGTTGACAAAAAGCCTAGAGTCAATGTCAAAATAGTGAGAAAATTTGCTAATTTAGTGAGGCCTTTGGTAAACTATATAATGATGAAGTGAATAAGGAATTTACATTTACCCATCAACTTTTCTATGAACAAGGCAACAGAGCCATCAGACTTTCAGAAGCAAAAAGCATCTGGAACAGCAGTTAAAATTAAACTCCCTTTGACACAACAGATACTTGATTTTGAAGATTTTTACTTCCTTTTATAAGACTCTGTGTAGTGATTTCCTCGATTACAATTAAATAGAGAGATATTCAGAATTTTATTCATTGCATTGCAGAAGGAAATATTGAAAGAACCCACTTCCCTGGAAGAAACAGAAGAGACAATTATACCTCGTAAAAGACAATAAAATGCCAGGCTTAAATTAGTATAGCATGAACAGCCATAGGGACATTAATGAAGAATTACTACCACTTGTGGCTAGTATTGCTGGTGTATATTAACTTGACAGAAATTAACTAGAGATAAACTCATAATGCCTAATTTACACCTAACCATCCAGTTGAAAAATTTCCATTGAAACTGTTTTTTTTCCACAGAAAATTTTGTTGTTGGTTTGTTTTTTAGAGAATGAAATTTTCACAGAAAAAGTATCTTCTTTCTGTGGAGAATTTTGATTTTATGTTGCTAAAATAAATTCCTAAAAACTGAAATATTTCAGACGAAACCCAAAGAAATATTTCAGGTTTTGACTGAACTGTTTTGGTTTATGGACAAAATACCTCAGTTTTTAAATTTCTGCCAAAAATTGATATTTTCAATGGAAAATTATGTTTTTATTGACATTCTCCTTGGGAAAACAAACCACTAGATCTACTTTTAAAGTATGATGTGGCCACGTTTCATAATGGGGTAGCAGAGAGGGCGGAGTTAAAAAGATATACAGAGAGGCTGTGAAAAAGGAGCTGAGTGAAGGAAAGACATAACATCCTAGGACAATCGATGTACTGCATATATGCCTTATACAAATCACTCCAGTATGCCAGTCTAGCTTCGCACTAGGTTGAACCTTTTGGCTCAATGTTGAATAAGGGGCAGCATGTAACTGCGCTGTCTCAGGAGCAGCCTGTAACTGGCATTGTGAATCTGAGAAAAAATCCCTTCACTATTGGTAATGAGGGAGGGAAAGAGGTTTGAATTATTCACAGCAGCTCTAGAAAGACTGCAGGGTATACCCCCTGTTCGTAGGGAGTGAGTGGAGGAGCAGACTCAGGCCTCCAAACCCTCCCTATCCCTCTTCATTCATTTGTTTCATTTTAAGCAGGGGCTGTGCCCACATCCAGATTTATACTGAAGATCCAGATTGGCTAAGCAATAGAGACAGGAGCTTTACTCCCCATGACTCCTCTGCTTGTCGCAGAAAGACAGGGCACAATTTAGTCTGCTGTGCACATGTGCATTTGTGTTTCTGTGGCTTCTCATCACACACAGTTCCCTTTAGTGAGGAAAACAACTGTTTTCTTCCCTTGAGGGAGACGAGGAGGTTAAATTTTAGGAAAAGATGTTCTTCGACTTGGATTAGTTTTGCAAAGCCAGCTGAAAGAGGTTCATAATACTTTGGGCCCCACTGGATTTGTTCATTTCTCTATGTAACTCCTGGAGACATGGCAGAGAACTGTGCTCTGTTATTTCAAAAGAAAGAAAGAACTCACTCTGTGTGGGGCATAGTAAGCATTATCTTTACTAAATATTGATTTTAAAATCTTTAAGTCACTAAAAGCTTGAAGTCTGTGATTAAATTACTTGTTAATCTAGAACAAACTTGTTCTGCTGTAAACAGAATCAACTCAAATACTCTCAGGAGGCTTCTTTGTCTTATGGGTAAACTAAAAAGGCCACATATTTTTACCCTCAGATACTGGAAAAGCTTTGGGACTGGTAAACATGCAATATTCATCTCTGATGAATCTCCCATCTGAATTTATCCCATAAATTAAGAGAATTTGTTCCGATCGTGTCTCCTCTCTCAGGTAAAATAGGTTACAGTTTAGTGCAAAGATCGCTGAGTATTATACAAAACTCATTATATGCGTCATGTATATTGTAATATTTGTAATTATACAAAACTCATTATACGATACCTGTTGCTCCAGACCTTGAACCTTCTCTTCCAATATGGAGACCAGCTTGCACTTTGTACACACAAAGTCGCTTCTGTCCTGTGGAAGAAAGACAAACATGGCACATCCAGTGCAGGTCACAACAGCTGAACACTCCCCATCCATATTACCGTCCTACTACGAGCTTCCTCAGGAGATGCAGTAATTACTCAGAGAAGTCGTTAGGGTGTAAGCCTCAATGGGCTCACCCCAGGCGAACTCCCAGGCAAACTCCTGCTGTTTGCTGCTCTGCTGTCCCCCGCTGCTCAGCTGGTTCCCCTCCGCTCAGCTGGTTCACGGAGCACCGGCTTTTTTAAACAGCCAGGCTCACCTGAAACAAAACACTCCCAAGTCCCGCCCTTTTCAGCCAACCAATCAAGCACTCACTCAAACTTTCAAGCTGCCCTCACTACAAACACTCCGATCCTCTCACCAAACACACACTCAGATACCCAGATACTCACCAACACAGATCCCAGGCAAACTCCTGCTGTTTGCTGCTCTGCTGTCCCCCGCTGCTCAGCTGGTTCCCCGCCGCGCAGCTGGTTCGCGGAGCACCGGCTTTTTTAAACAGCCAGGCTCACCTGAAACAAAACACTCCCAAGTCCCGCCCTTTTCATCCAACCAATCAAGCACTCGCTTTTGAATACTTTTTGGTGTTGGCTGACATTTTTCAGTTTTTGGATGTTCCATTTTTAACAAAAAAGTTGACATTTTTTGCAAAAAAAAACAATCTGTTTAATCAAAAATCTAATTTTCCACTGAAAACGAGTTTTGATGCATTTTTTTTGACCTGGCCTTTATACAACTACTCTTTCAGTCCTGTTGAATTCTTTATGATATTGATATAACAAATGGGACAGTTGAAAGCACAGAAGGGGTAGGGTGGGCTGGCCAAATTGTGCCAGATCCTCCATTTCCATATATCCGCAGTAGTATAAATGAATACTGTCCACTCCATGACTGCTCCCAATTTATACCATTCTGGTGACAGTCAGAAGCCAGGAAATTCATACTTCCAAGGGGTGTAGTAAGGGGGAATTTGTGGCAGATCCATTTCGTTCTGGTGGAGCCCTTGAGATCTGTGTCTGGTGGTGGTGTCACCAACTCCTTCCACAAGGGTTAGTAGAAGTGCTCAACATCCTCTCCCATTTTACTATTTATCCTGGCCAAAGGAAACAAAAAGCTTTGTGAAATCTTAATAAATAATGTTCAAAACAAGATTTTTTTAATACACTGAGGATAATAAATTTTTTCCCTTATGCAAATGTATTGTGTTTACAGGATCAGAGTATTAATTTGATGACTGGCTAGAAAATAAATGAATCAAAATCATAAGCTCTTATGTTAAGTGGACAAAGACCATCAGTCAAATATCACAACTGGTCATGCTATGTAAATGAAACGCAACAATCTTCAAGTATTAGGGGGTATACATAAGTGCTAAGGTCAAGGATTTAAACAGAGGCAACCATGAGAAAGTATTATCCAGGATTAATGAGGATTTTGCTATATGTGGGATTTTGTACATGTATCATGATTACTATGAAAGAAGACCATTAAAATAAACTTGCTGTCCCTAAGATTGTTATTATTCAGTTGTTATCTTCTTTGAAATGGTTTTGCACCTTGGATAAATATGTCTCATTTAATTCATCAAGGGTCTAAGACACCAGCTATCTAGATTTAGCTTCAAATCCTTGCAGACCAAAAGAAATCCAAACAAAACAATGCAGAAAAATGAAACCAAAGTTTCAATCATGGGTGTCTAACATTAGGCTCCTAAATACTTAGTTGGGTTCCTATATGGGGGGAGCCGGGGGGGGGAGGGGAAGTGCTGTGCACTTGCAGCTCCCATTGACTGCAGTAGGAGCTGAGGTTGTGCCACTGCGCGGCACTAGGGGCCTGAAATGTGGCCCCCAGCATCTCTGAACATCAGCCTACTTCTGTTTAGGGCGCAGGCTTGAAAATTTGGTCTAAGCTTCTAGAGACCCAGACAGTGAGTGTATAGACCCAAAGTGTTTGGTTCTTTTTTGTGTGTTTGTTTTGCCATCTATGCCTGTCCAGAAGGTCCAGACCATCTCTTTTAGCTGCAGACCTCACCTCCATCTACATGCACTATGGTAACAGTTCAGTGAATAATGCAATCATGGGCTTATCTTTAAGTATGTGGCTATTGCTAGATAAATTAGGCTATAAATAAAATATTCCGTTTTTTGGGTTTTTTTTAAACAGTGAGAGTAATTTACCATTGGGTCAAATTAACAAAGGATATGGTAGATTCTCCAGGATTTGAAGTCTTTAAATCAGTGTGAATATTTTCCTAAAGCATATGCACTAGCTCAGAAAGAAGTTATAGGTTAGGCTATGTTTTAGTCATGGGTATTTTTAGTAAAAGTCATGGACAGGTCATGGGCAATAAACAAAAATTCAGGGCCTGTGACCTGTCCATGACTTTTATTATATACCCCTAACTAAAACATGGGCGGGGAGCCATGGGTGCTCTGGGGGGGGCGGTTTAGGGGTGCCACAAGTGCTTGGGGAGGTGGCCTGGGACCCCTGCTGGTGTTGGGAGAGGGGAGGTTGGCAGGGCTGGCAGGCTCCCTACCTGGCTCCATGTGTCCCTGCAGCTCCTAGGGAGAGGGAAGGCCAGGGGGACTCCGCATGCTGCTCCCACCACAAGCACCGGCTCCACAGTTCCCTTCAGCCAGGAACCGCAGCCAATGGAAACTGTGGGGGCAGGGCCTGTGGGCGTTGGCAGCGCGCGAAGCCCCTGGACCACTCTGCCTAGGAGCTGCAGGGACATGCGAGTGGGAGCTGGGGAACCCCCCATCCTGAGGTAGAATCATAGAATACCAGGGTTGGAAGGGACCTCAGGAGGTCATCTAGTCCAACCCCCTGCTCAAAGCAGGACCAATCCCCAATTTTTGCCCCAGATCCCAAATGGCCCCTCTCAAGGATTGAACTCACAACCCTGGGCTTAGCAGGCCAATGCTCAAACCGCTGAGCTATCCCTCCCCTCAACCCCTACCCTACTAATACATCACAGAATGATGTTCACTTCTTTTTTTTTTGCAACAGTGTTACACTGTTGACTCATATTTAGGTTGTATCACCATGCCTCAGTGGGTCACAGCTGAGAATACCAGATTCAGGACAAACTGCTGAGAAATGGGGCACCTCAAACTGGTGGTTATTCTTCCATAAGATATAGCAAACCAATAACAAAAGTAAACTTCCGTCTCACCACACTGACTAACAAGAAGTCAGAAATGCAATCTCCTTAGGTATCCCAGCCCTTGTTTCACGACCCAGACACTAGACTTAATGATGAGTGGTTGTTTAAAACCAATTTCATGAAAGAAAGGGTTCTTCTAAACCCAAGAGATCAGCCACACAGACAGGCCAATACATAACTTGGATCTTGCCCAATAACCATGCTGTTGCCAATCCTTTAATGTATCTAATATCTAAAGGTTTGTTTGTAAGAGAAAAGAAAGAGGAGAGAGTTATAATGGTCAAGGAAAACAAATACCTACCCTCATTGCAAAGTTCTTGGATCAGGTTTGTAGCAGTGATGAAATAAACTGCTGGCTTTAAAATCTCTGGTAACTTCTAAAAGCTTAGAAGGTCCTCAGTGCATTGATTGGAATGTTCCTTCAAGTGTAATTCCATAGTCCAGAGATCAGAGCAGGAAAAGAGGCAAAACTGAGATGTTTCTATGGCCTTTTATACTTTCTCCCATGTGGAGGGAATGCTTTCAGTCTTAGTTTGTGGAAAATTACAGGTACAAGATGGAGTCCAGGGTCACATGAGCAAGTCACATACCCTTGCATGCTTTGATGAGTCATAGGATCAGCCATTACCCATATTCTGGCTAAGGCGTCCACAGGAAGGCTCATTGAATGGGATAAACTTCTATGGCCCACTGTGTTCATTAATGGGCCATCAACTTGAATGGTCCATCACAATGGATGTAAACTACTTACTTGGTGTTACCCAAGGAGCAAACACATGGTCCTGGGGCATGGTCAATATTCATAACTTCAGTTACAAAAATGATACATGCCTACAAATAGGATAGTCATTTTCAGCAAGTCATAACTTTTCCATTAATACCTTACATGGTATACTTTGTACAAGATTTCTTGCAATTGACTAACAGTGGCAATATTAATGATATAACTGATCATGTTTCAATCATATAGCATCACAGCTTGTCCACTATGACCCCAGATCCCTTTCTGTAGCACTCCATCCTAGGTAGTCATTTCCCATTTTGTATGTGTGCATTTGTCCTTATTGAATTTCATCCTATTTACTTCAGACCATTTCTCCAGTTTGTACAGATCATTTTGAATTTTAACCCTATCCTCCAAAGCACTTGCAACCCCTCCCAGCTTGGTATCATCCACAAACTTTATATGTGTACACTGTATGACACTGTCTAAATCATTGATGAAGATATTGAACAGAACTGGACCCAGAACTGTTCCCTGCGGGATCCCACTTGATACACCCTTCACCTTCACTGTGAACCACTGATAACTACTCTCTGGGAATAGTTTTCCAAATTGCTCTGTACCCACTTCAGAATAGCTCCATCTAGGTTGTATTTTCCTAGTTTGTTTATGAGAAGGTCATGCAAGACAGTCTCAAAAGCCTAACTAAAGTCGAGATATACCACATCTACCGCTCCCCTCCACCCCCTGCCAGCCACAAGGCTTGTTACCCTGTCAAAGAAAGCTGTTGGGTTGGTCTGACATGATTTGTTCTTGACAAATCCATGCTGACTGTTACTTATCACATTATTATCTTCTAGGTGTTTGCAAATTGATTGCTTTATTGTTTGCTCCATTATATTTCCGGGTACTGAAGTTAAGCTAACTGGTCTATAATTTCCTGGGTTGTCATTTCCCTTTTCATAGATTGGCATTACATTTGCTCTTTTCAAATCCTCTGGAATTTCTCCTGTCTTCCATGACTTTTCGACTATAATCGCTAATGGCTCAGATATCTCTTCAGTCAGCTCCCTGAGTATTCTAGGATGCATTTAATCAGGCCCTTGGTGATTTGAAGACATCTAATTTGATTAAATAATTTTTAACTTGTTCTTTCCCTATTTTAGCCTCAGATCCTACCTCATTTCCACGAGCACTCACTGTGCTAGACATCCAATTGCTCCTAATCTTTTTGGTGAAAACCAAAACAAAAACTCATTTACCACTTCTGCCATTTCCACATTTTCTGTTATTATCCTCTCCCCTGCCCCCTCCTCCCCCGACACCCTTGAGTAACTGGCCTACCCTGTCCTTGGTCTTCCTCTTGCTTCTAATGTATTTGTAGAATGTTTTCTTGTTACCCTTTATGTCTCTAGCTAGTTTGATCTCGTTTTGTCCCTGCATACTTGTGTTGTTTGTTTCTATTCATTCTTTGTCATTTGATCTAGTTTCCGCTTTTTGTAGTTTTTGAGTTTTTGATCATTGAAGATCTCCTGGTTAAGCCAGGGTCATTCCTGTCTTTCCTACACAATGGGATAGTTTGTTCTTGTGCCCTTAATAATGTCTCTTTGAAAAACTGTCTTGAACTGTTTTTCCCCTGAGACTTGCTTCCCATGGGATATTACCTACCAACTCCCTGAGTTTGCTAAAGTTGCCTTCTTGAAATCCATTATCTTTACTGTGCTGTTTTCCCTCCTACCATTCCTTACAATCATAAACTCTACCACTGGATACAATTAACTTAGGCTTGAATAGAGACTGGGAGTGGCTAAGTCATTATGCAAGGTAACCTATTTCCCCTTGTTTTTTCCTACGCCCCCCAGACGTTCTTGTTAAACCCTGGATTTGTGCTGGAAGTGGCCCACCTTGATTATCATACACATTGTAAGGAGAGTGATCACTTTAGATAAGCTATTACCAACAGGAGAGTGGGTTTGTGTGTGTGTGGGGGGGGGGGGAGAGAAAGCCTGGATTTGTGCTGGAAATGGCCCAACTTGATTATCATACACATTGTAAGGAGAGCGATCACTTTAGATAAGCTATTACCAGCAGGAGAGTGGGGTGGGAGGAGGTATTTTTTCATGCTTTGTGTGTATAAAAAGATCTTCTACACTTTCCACAGTATGCATCCGATGAAGTGAGCTGTAGCTCACGAAAGCTTATGCTCAAACAAATTGGTTAGCCTCTGACGTGCCACAAGTACTCCTTTTCTTTTTGCGAATACAGACTAACACGGCTGTTACTCTGAAACCTACCATTTAATGATCACTTTCACCTAATTTGCCTTCCACTTTCAAATTCTCAACAAGTTCCTCCCTATTTGTCAAAATCAAATCTAGAACAGCCTCTCCCCTAGTAGCTTTCTCCACCTTCTCAATGAATAAATTGTCTCCATTACATTCTAAGAATTTGTTGGATAACCTATGCCCTGCTTTTTCCCAACAGATGTCTGGGTAGTTGAAGTCCGTTATCACTACCAAGTCCTTCCATGATGATGGTGGGTTCTGCTCAATAACAATCCTAAGCAGTGCGGACTGACGCACATTCATTTCCATCATTTGATTTTCTTTTTTTTTTTTTTGGTGGTGGTCAGGTTCTGTAGTTTCTGCATTGGAGTGTTGCTCTTTTAAGACTTCTGACAGCATGTTCCACACCTCATCCCTCTCCGATTTTGGAAGGCACTTCAGATTCTTAAACCTTGGGTCGAGTGATGTAGTTATCTTTAGAAATTTCACATTGGTATCTTCTTTGCGTTTTGTCAAATCTGCAGTGAAAGCATTCTTAAATCAAACAACATAGGCTGGCTTGTCATCTGAGACTGCCATAACATGAAATATATGGCAGAATGCAGGTAAATCCTCAGAGTCGGAGACATACAATTTGTCCCTAAGGAGTTCAGTCACAAATGTAATTAAGGCATTATTTTTTAATGAACGTCATCAACATGGAAGCATGTTCTCTGGAATGGTGGCCGAAGCATGAAGAGGCATATGAATGTTTAGCATATCTGGAATGTAAATACCTTGCAATGCCAGCTACAAAATTCCATGTGAACACCTGTTCTCACTTTCAGGTGACTTGTAAATAAAAAATGGGCAGCATTATCTCCCATAAATGTAAGCAAACTTGTTTGTCTTAGAGATTGGCTGAACGAGAAGTGGGACTGAGTGGACTTGTAGGCTCTAAAGTTTTACATTGTTTGCTTTTTTGAGTGCAGTTATGTAACAAAACAAAAATCTCCACTGTAAGTTGCACTTTCACGATAAAGAGACTGCACTACAGTACTTGTCTGAGGTTAACTGAAAAATATTATTTCTTTTGCTTATCCTTTTTATAGTGCAAATATTTGTAATAAAAATAATAATGTAAAGTGAGCACTGTACACTTTGTTTTATGTTGTAATTGAAATCAATATGTCTGAAAATGTAGAAAAACATCCAAAAGTATTGATAATAAATTTAAATTGGTATTCTTTTATTGTTCAATGGTGCAATTAAAACTGCGATTAATCGTGATTCATTTTTTTAATTGAGTTAATTCGTCTTAAGTAATCGCTTGAGTTAACTGCGATTAATTGACAGCCCTATATAATACATGTTACTATACATGCTCAGGGGAGATCTCTTTCCTTCAACTCTGCCTGTCTGCTGCCTCATTTACTGCTAATGAAACAATAATATGTTTATTAGATTGTAAATCCTCTGGCGTAGAGAACATGGACCAGATTCTCAGCTGGTATAAATCAGCTTAACTACATTGATATCAATAGAACTATGCTGATTTATACAGTGATGTCACACAATTTTATTATTAGTCTCACCATATTTGATGTCTTTCTTAAAGCCTCAGCTCCTGGAGGCATGTGATTAGATGAGAAACTCAATTTTTAACCCTCATGGTTTCAGCAAAAACCTTTTAAACATGACCAGAGTGTACTGTAAAAACTCAGAAACCAGAAGGTGAATAAAATATATTCCTTTACAAAAAAAAATCTCATTTTTAAGGCAATCTGATTATTTTGGGGGCCTTATTCGTGAATTTTGAATGCTTGGGATTACTAATGCTGTTTTTACCAGTGGAGAATAAGACTTATATATATATATATAGTATGTATTTCTACTGCATGCCTCGCATGCTTAGTAGTATAAGGGCCCTACCATCAATCAAACCCTGACCCCGCCCCTTGACCCCTTAGCCCCGCCCCCTTGACCCCTCAGCCCCGCCCCTTGACCTCTTAGCCCCACCCACCGGAAGTCCCACCCCATGGGTTATTACTTCCGGGGTCAAGGCTGCCACATGACCGGAAGCAAGGTGTGTCATGTGACACCCACCCCACCCCTTGACCCCTTTAGCCCCACCCCTTGACCTCTGCCCCCCCCACCGGAAGTCCTGCCCCATGGGGTATTACTTCCAGGGTCAAGGCTGCCACGTGACCGGAAGCAAGGTATGTCATGTGAACCCTCTAACAACTCCTCCCACTGCCCTCTACCAATCAGGATGGGTTTCGCCCCGTAGGACTTCCCCCCCAAGAGGAGCTTTGACCAATCAGGGCGAGTTCCGGAGGGGGGTGTCCTCTCCGGAAGTGGGTCTTGTGACCCCTCTAACAACTCCTCCCCCCCCCCACCAATCAGGATGGGTTTTGCCCCGTAGGACCTCCCAGAGAGGAGCTTTGACCAATCAGGGCGAATTCCGGGGTGGGGGTGTCCTCTCTGGAAGTGGGTCTTGTGACCCCTCTAACAACTCCTCCCCCCACCCCGCTACCAATCAGGAGGGGTTTTGTTCCGATAGGACCAAGAGGAGATTTGACCAATTAGGATGAGTTCCGGGGGCGGGGTGACCCGTCCGGAAATGATTCGTGTGACCCCTCTAACAACTCCTCCCACCAACCTCTACCAATCAGGCTGGCCCGAGAGCAGATTTGACCAAAATAGGGCAGGTTCTGGCATGGGGTGAACCACCCAGAAGAGGGGCGTATGACCCCTCTGCCAATCAGAGCGCAGCACCATCACCCCATAAGGCCCAGCGTCAGGCAGAAGAGGCTGTCTTTTACCAAGAGCGCGTGTTTTAGAAATCGTGGAAACATGGACTCCTTCACCACCC
Source organism: Natator depressus (assembly GCF_965152275.1). Lineage (NCBI taxonomy): Eukaryota > Metazoa > Chordata > Testudines > Cheloniidae > Natator > Natator depressus. The sequence goes on from NC_134236.1 coordinate 21,740,140, forward strand.
CCGTGAGAACTTCGGACTTTGTTTTAGACCCGAAGGCCTTTGGACTTGTATGGAGAAAGCGCTACATCAGCGAGAGTTCTGAGGAGGGCCCTTTGGCCCAGCCGTTGATGGACACACCGGAAACCGACCCCGAAACCCAGCTGCTTGTGAGGCCCCACGATGAGCGTGATGGCCTCTTGTTGTCCACCCCCCGAGAGGTGGAAGGTGATCACGGCTTGGGGGAGTTACGGGCGGACAAGGTGAATGAAAAAGACGTGGCTCAGGTAAATGAATGTTTAAGAAGTGACGGTCGGGGTGGGGGTGTGTAATGGGGGTGGGGGGGGGGGCTAGGAACCAGGGATTGTGTAAATCAAAAACCAAGCAGTGGTGTGCTTACGCTGTTTCTTTTTTGAAAAAAAAAAATCTCTCAACAGCTCGATGATGCCTTTCTGGAGGCCTTTGAGAACTTACACATCGGTAGCCCTGTGGGAGTAAATGTATCATGCGTCAGCTGTTTTTGCTCATGTCTGAGACACAGATCTCAAGAGGAAAAGGACAAAATGGAAGAATGAACCAGCACAGACACCCTCATGTTAGGAGTCATGGCGTCCATTTTTACAGGCGGTTGTAAAAGGTTGTGTTAAACCAGGCAATTAATAAAACTTATTTAAACGTGTTAATATGAATGTTGTCCCCCACCCACACTTGTGTTAGTAAAAGATGGTACCAGTAACAGTCATGTCTCCACAGGCGGCTCTTTTAAAGAAAATATATTACAACCCCGGGGAAGTTGGGAGCTCTGGCGGGGTGAACCCTCTTTTTCAAGTGGCCAAAAAGCATAGTAAAACTTTAAATAGAAGACAAGTAACAGCTTGGCTTTCAGACCAGGATGCTTATACTTTACACAAACCGGCTCGAATACATTTTAAAAGAAACAAGACCATTGTTTCAGATGTGGATGCGCAATGGCAGGCAGATTTGGTGGATATGCACCAGTTCTCCAAACAGAACAGCAATTTTAAGTACATCTTAACAGTGGTAGACATTCTATCCAAATATGCCTGGGCCTTAGGCCTAAGGGACAAGACGAGTGGTGAGGTATGCAAGGCCTTTAAAGCTATTTTTAGCGAAGGGCGTGTGCCTCAAAAATTACAAACCGATCGGGGGAAAGAATTTTTAAACAAACCCTTAAGCAGATTGTTAAAACGGCATGGCATTCACCATTTTGTTACTAATAATGAAGTCAAAGCAGGGGTTGTGGAGCGGTTTAACAGAACTTTAAAAACTAGGATGTGGAGATATTTTACAGCCCATAACACCTTTCGCTACATCGATGTGTTACCTGACTTTATAAAGAGTTACAACCAGAGCTTTCACAGAACTATACATACCAGACCCGCTGATGTTAACCCTTCAAATTCTCTGAAGGTATGGAAAATGGTTTATGGAGATGATTTTAAAATAAAACCGGTTGTTGCCCCTTTTCGAAAAGGCGACCACGTGAGACTATCTAAAACCAAAGGAGCTTTTGAAAAAGGTTATGAACAGACATTTACCGATGAGATATTCATAGTGGATGAAGCCTTAACCAGGGGTCAGAGACCTGTATACCGATTAAAAGACTACGAGGGTGAGACAGTTACTGGATCTTTTTACCTTGAAGAATTACAAAAAGTAAACCCCAAACGAGACAGGATTTACAGGGTTGAAAAAGTTCTAGCGGAGAAAGGAAAAGGGAGAAAAAAGCAACTACTGGTAAAATGGTTGGGGTGGCCTGATAAGTTTAACAGCTGGGTGAAAGCTTCTCAACTCTGTGACATTTAGACGCAAACAACAAACAAACAAAAGTTATTCCTCCCCGCAAAGTCAGAGAAGATGAGCGACGGCGGGTTTTACATTACTTTGCCCAGCAACGCCAGCGCTGCAGTTTTTCCCCAAAACACCAGCTCGAACTTTACAATACGGCTAATTAAGCCCTTGGATCTCCGGGGTGCCTGGGAGGTGGGGTTAGTGGAAATACAATACCCGCACAGCTGGAACACTATCAACGAAGACACCCCTTTTGAAGTCACCTTTGGAGATATGGCATGGAGTTTCATCCTACGACGAGGTTATTACGCGTCCATACCCGAATTACTGGATCATATGAACAGTATCATAGCTCGTCACCCCGGACCGCCTGAGATGGTCATGAACTATGACCCTGTGGGTAGAAAAATTAGACTTAAATCCGCCGCTTTTACTTATATGTTTTCTACCAGCGGGGAGCTAGCTAACATTCTGGGCTTGGGCCCCAAACACAGCGTCCAAAAATTCCCTTTCTCGGCAGACATTACAGGGGGTTTTAATTCCTTGTATCTGTACACGGATATCGTAGAACATCAGTTTGTGGGGGATTTTTCTGTTCCCCTGTTACGTTGTGTCCCCGTCCAAGGAAGGAACAACGAGTTTGTCACCATCACCTACGATAAACCTCATTACGTCCCTATCAGTAAACACCACATTGACACAATTACCATTGAAATAAAGACAGATCAGAACAAAAGCGTCTCATTTCGCTTTGGCAAGGTGATCATCAAGCTACACCTGCGCCCCCGGAGAGAGCGAGTTTTCTAAAAAAGCAAAACAGTATTATGGCGATCCTAAAAAATTACGGCGACCCCAACGTCTACAGAAACTATTACAAAGCCCAGGCGGGATACGCCCTTCCCGGATATCATGGGGCCCCCGTGATGTATGGGGCAGGCGTGGGTGGAATATTCCGTAGCCTCTTTCGAAAAGCCGTACCGCTTTTGAGGAGGGGGCTAGAGATTATTAAACCCCACGTAAAAACCGCCGCTCAAAACATAGCTAAAGACGTGGTAGGTCACGTCTCCCGCGCTGTTCTGGAGAAGGTGGGGAACACAGCTTCACAGGAAGGATCGGGGCTGATGTACATTAAAAGGAGGAAGAAGAGAAAGAGAAATGCGTCATACCCGCGACGCGCAGGTCCCCCGAAACCCTTTAAAAGAAGGGCTTTGACCCGCAGGGTCGGCCATAAGCGAAAGTCCAAGAGGAAGCCTGGGCGAAAGAGGAAACACTCGCCGGCTGATACAAGAGATATATTTTAATCAACATGGCTTTCGTTCACTGCGGGTCTGAAGAATGCACCAAATCCGAACTAGACTTGTTCCAAATAGCCCCTACGCAGACCAGCATTGAGAAAAGCATCTACATTGAGGTGCCACCTCTGTCGGCCGTTACGGAGTCTGCCCCCATTGACTTCTTTATAGCAGGGAATGGCGTAGATTATATGGATTTAAACAACACACTGCTGTACCTGTGTTGCAAGATTGTAAAAGGAGACGGAACTGAACTCAACGCGGGTGCCGAGGTGGGCCTGGTGAATTACCCAGTGGCCTCTATTTTTAGTCAGCTGGATGTCACGCTCGGAGACCGTCTTGTAAGCCAAAGCAACAACTGTTACCCTTACAGGGCCTTTATAGAATCGGTGCTCAATTACAGCAACGACACCCTCGCCACGCAATTTTCCGCTGGCCTCTTTTACAAAGACACTGCCGGACAACAGGAAGACACAGACTTGGATGGCGAGAATCTAGGGTTTGTGAGGCGTGCAAAGCTGACCGCTCAAAGCAGAACAGTAGAGCTTCTGGGTCATCTACACAGCGACCTGTTTTTTCAAGAAAAACTATTGTTGAACGGAGTGGATGTGAAAATTAAACTGACGCGCAGTAAAGATCCTTTCTGTTTAATGGGCAGCGGAACCGAAGGCTTTAAACTGCGCATTCTATCAGCATCCCTTTTTGTGAAGAAAGTACGTGTGGCCCCGAGCGTCCGTCTGGGGCATGCCGAGGCCCTGCTTACCGCTAATGCCAAATACCCCGTGGACCGTGTGGGAATGAAAGTGTTTAGCATCCCTGCGGGCAGCAGGGTCAGTAACCAGGAGAACCTGTTCTTGGGACAGTTGCCCAAAATGCTTGTCCTGGGGTTCGTGGATAACGATGCCTTTAGCGGAAGTTACGCTAAAAATCCCTTTCATTTTAAGCATTACGATATTAATTTTGTGGCCTTGTATGTGGATGGTGAGCAGATACCGACCAAGCCTCTGCAACCAGACTTCGAGGCAGGACGCTGCGTGAGAGAATACATGAATCTGGTACAGACGGCCGGTAAACACATGAAAGATCGTTCTCTGTTAATCGACCGTGAGGAGTTTGCACAGGGTTACACCATGTTTGCCTTTGACCTGTCCCCCGACCAGGAATGCGCCGATCACTATTCCCTGATTAAAACCGGGAACCTGAGAGCAGAAATTCGTTTTGGGAAGGCTTTAACCATTACCGTCAATATGATCGTGTATGGGGTTTTTGACAACGTCATAGAGATAAATCAGAGGAGAAATGTTCTGTTTGACTACATGTGAACATGGACACCGTGCAGCTCTCACGTGTCTTATCAACAGACCCTTACACGAAAAAGAATTTCTTAGACGTATTTCCCTGCGATTGGCTCCCTGGCGGCAAGCTGTCTCAGAGACCCCTAGGTTTGGTAGTCAACACACATCCACACAGCCGACCGGGTGAACACTGGCTTGCCGTGTATCTGGTGGAGCGTAACCTTGGAGAGTTTTTTGACTCATACGGGCATCCCCCGAACAGTGTGTTCTTTCCTAAAAGCATTATGAAATTTTTAAACAAAAATGCCACAGACATTGTGTTTCACAACAGACAATTACAAGACCCCAGCTCCGTTGCCTGCGGCTATCACTGCGTGTTTTTCTTACACCATCGTAGCAAGGGTTTATCTTTTGACCGGATTTTAAAATTGTATTCTAATGACTTAGTGCAAAACGACCGGATGGTGATGAATTTTGTAAAAAATAAATTTAAATACTTGGCCATGCCTAGCCTTGCTCAAAGCATGTTTCAACAAGCCCAGACATGCGTATCTTGCAACGATTTTCATAGTCATGTTACCCAATAAAGCACCCCAGGTGGGGAGTTTAAAGACAATCGATGTTTGGCGTGGTTTTTTTTTAAAAAAAACAAAACACAATGACCCAATTCAGAAATGTTTTATTTAAAGCAAAACATTACCAGTTTTAAAAAAAAATGGAACGTGAAAAAGATCACAAACTGAGCCATTCGGCTCTTTTAGCCAATTTTCGTTTTTTAGATGGCAAAAAAGGGGTCACTGTTTCTTGGTCCACACCGGTGTCGGCGATTGAGGCCTTGAGGCGTTCCAAAAGATCTCTGTTGGTCGCGTTGCCCATGATGGAAGATGGCATGTTCAGTTCCGCCATGGCATTCATAAACACATCCCATCCTTTAGGTACATGTCTGCTAGGAACAGAGCGCGTCTGGGTGATGGCCCTGACTAAGTCGAGCATGTTAGAACCATTAACCACAGAGCCTTTGTACACAAAAGACCCTTTATCGGTCCATGAAGAAATGTTTTTATCTTGGCCCAGCTTATTTAGCAATACTGATGCATTTTTCTTATAACGCTTATTCACGTTATCCAACACCTCCTGAGCAACAGAGTCTGAGGTCTTTGGTGTTTCGGAGGGTTTGGCAGTCACACTCTGTTCCTGTTCTGGTAGAAACAGACTTAGTTTTCCTTTGTCCACATCGCTCTGCTTCACGTACGTTAGGTACCTTTGAAGCACGGTGCTGTAAAGTTTAGCCTTTTCATATTCACCTAAGTCAGTTCTTTGAAGAACAGATTTCATTTCAGCATCCAGTAAGCGAGTTGCAGTCGTTCTGATATTTTCCTCTGCCGGAGGGGGAGCACTTAATTGCTCCAACTGCCGGCTGGGCACCAGGTACATTTTTTCTGCATACTCCATTATCGATTAGTTAAAAGCCCCGTTATCAGAGGGATAGCAAAACTTAACAGGGGTCCTATAAACCCCCCAGACTGCTTCACCAGACGCTTCTTTCTTTTAAGTGAAACCCTTTTATTACACAAAGTTTTTATAAGCGTGTGTTTCTTTTTCAGCACACGCACTTGCTTCGGTGTTAAAGGTACGTTTCCTTTTAAGGTGTTGAGCGCTATTTCTGAGATGGCTGCTACTAGATCGTCAGAGGCCGAGCACAGTATAGCCCTCCTTTGCTGTGGGGACGATTTGCTAAGTAATTTTAAAAGGCCCAGGTTTCTTTTCACGCAGCTAGACATGTTTTCAGTCAGCAACCCCGGCTGCTAAAAAGGGACCTGCCAATAATTCATCTCTTTTTATACAGGGCTGTTGTTCTTTTTAAAGTATAAACTGCCGGCCAGTCTGGAGGGAAAAGACCAGTTCTTAGCCTATAAGCTTCTGGTGTGGAAGCATTTAAATCCACCACCAGGTAGCCATAAGGCCTTTTGGTAGCATCCTCAAAAGCTTCTAGAAAGAACTGAGCTTTGCCGGGGTACATTTGCCGAGCGAGTGTAGCAATTTGTAATCTGTCCCTGGGGTTTTTGAACAGAACCATGTATTTTGTGTTTAGGTTAATAGTGCGACTCTTTTTTCCCTGGCAAAATACGTTCTGAACTATATACATAATGCTCAGGTTCCTGTGATGCACGTACTTGGTAAAGGCTTTCTCGATTTCATCGCTTTCACAAGCGGAGTTCATCAGATCGTCTATGATAATCATGTTCACTTTATTGGTAGGAAACAAACGGTCATCGTCAAAAGCATCAGGCAGACCCTCCACAAAATTGATAAAGGGGTATTTACAGAGCAGTTCTTTATACAAGGGTTGCCAACAACTGTAACACCACACAATATTCTCAGGCGTAACAGACAATGTTTGTTTGGCATTATCCAATACATTTTTTATAAAGTAACTTTTCCCGCAGTTGCTAGGCCCCGCGAGAATTGCAGAAAAGGGGTGTCTCCACCTCGTATCCATTTTTCAAAAACCGTAGGGCAGGGTTTTAAACCCTTCTCCTAGGACCCTCTTGTTGTAAACGACTTTCTGTGTTTTTTTAAGGGTTTTTGTCTCTATTTGCCACTGATTTTTGTTTCTTACAACAGAGGGTTGCTGCACCTCTATCTTTTTTGAGGGGTTCTCTCGCAGACCCGTGCAATAGTCCAGGACTAGATCTTTCAAACTGTCAAAGTTGATCTTTTCACAGTTTGCTACGTTCAGGGTAATACCTTTGACCTTCATACAAGCCTTTCCTCCCGACAGTTTGTACCCGTATGTTTTTGGGCCTGCCGACACAAACTCGGTGATGTTTTGATCTGGTGGGATCTCGCTCGTGAGGTCCCCTAAATAATCCCCCAGAGGGGGATTCCAGGCCCCCTCCCTTTTCACAAATATCACAGAGTCAGTGTCGTGGTACAGGCACCGCTCTTGCAATCCGTCTAGGAGGTTGTATAGTTCTAAGCGGGCATAAGCGGTGGTGAAACAGGCTATGAAAACATTGGTATTGCCAGAGACAGAATAACGGTCTTTTGCGTGCTTCCAAGATACGCACGCTGTTTCATCGTCGATAAACTCACAGGATGAAACCTCGTAGTTGGGGGAAAATAGGTACTGAAAGAGTTCGTCAGGGTCTCTCACGATGCTGGTATTGGGTAGGTTGGTTCTTTGGCCGAATTTACCCCACAGAGAATTTAAAAACAGTTTAGCAATTTGGCGTTTAGCGGGGTTTAGCCTGATCTCGTGTCGGCGTAAAAGCACGCCTTCTTTCTGGTAGAAATCGTTAACATACTTATTTTGTTTGTCTTCGTCTGTGCACCAGCTGGGATACCCTGAAGCCTCTTGTTTCTGGCGGAGGTGTAATTTTATGTACTCCGAAAAGAGTTTATCAGATTTTTCATTAAAATGCCAGATTTCATAGATTTTAGCCACCACGTACCCCTTCGCTATGGCTGCATTCAATTCCACAGTGCACCAAGTCCCCAGGATGGCCCTCTCCTCGTCAGTGTGGGTGCACGTCTCCCGCTGCACGGTTTCCGCGCAGGTTCGGCATAGCGGGAACATAAGCTTGCCGCCCACTCTGACAGGTAACAATGGGAAAAAGAGGCCTCGTGGGGGGTACACTTTAACTTTTGCAATTCCAAAATAATTTGCAAGGGGTCCAAATTTGTCATAAACTATATCGGGGTGCCCGATAGGGTAGTCTTTCGTTTTGTTTACAAAAGGGTACAAGCTGGTAAAATCATAATAGTGGATTTCTTCCCCGGGCTTAGGTTTATAATATAGACGGATGGCGTTCGTCCTCCCCCCAAAAAGAGCATCCCTAGGCATGAGAGGCTGGGGTAACTGGGCTCGGTTTAAAAAGCTCGCAAGCTCCCTGTCTGTTTCTTTCATCACCACCCACTCGTGCTCCCAAAGAGTCCTCACTACAAAACCAAGCCGTTTTAGATAGTCGGTCTTGAGCTGCGTCTTGTAATAAAGAAACCCAAAAGTTGTCCCCGTCATAGGATTTTGTGCTTTTTCACAATGACAGGCGACACAGCCGTGAAAAAAACACCCATTAAACTCAAAGGCTATGTGTACCCCGTCAATATTGGCATAACCGTCTAAAAAGTAGGGGCCTACCTGTAGTTCCCCACCCTGTAAAGCGTGCCGTATTTGTATATGTTCTTTTTGAGAGATATACAACAGCCACTGGATAGATGGGGTCGAATATCTCTTTTTCTGTCTGTGATAGTTGTCTGGAGGGAGAAGAGCTACCGTGTTAGGCTCCAAAAACATAAACCTGTACATAGCCATGCAGACGGATGCCAGCGTTATGTACCGGAACGGATCTATACACAGTTTTATCTCAGTGAATTTACCGGGTTCTCTCTCTACTAGATCAACCTTCTCCGTCATATTCATAATTTCTTTTCTGTATAGGATACAAGCCTGTCTCAAAATTTTTACATCCTGCTGGCAGTAATACGCAAGCTCTTTCTGCAGGTCAAAAGTCTCAGAGCTGTGGTCTTGATACCAGTCGAGAAACTCTGCTTTTTCCCTGGGCATCATGCTTTCTACACCGTAGTGCTCCACACCGGGCATAGGCCCCACATAATTTTGATTTTCTAAAGTGTTAAAAAAATGTGGAAAATACCCTTTGCAACCTTCAAACCCCATTGCCTGTGGGAGCTTGCTAAGCTTCATGGGCAAGAAGTTTAAAGAGTCTATAAAACGAATGCCAAGGGCCTTAACTTCCACACACATTAGTTTACTGCCCTGAGTGATCAGTTCTATGCACATCTTTTCCTTCAGTAACTGTCTAACGCAGAAATACGCATCATAACCTTTGGAATTGTGTGCTAGGAACGTGTAGTCCCGGAACTCTTTGCCAATAAAGGTCTTAACAAACATAGAAAGACATTCGTCACCCTTAAATTCCCAGGATTTTTCCGGCTTTAGGGACATTGCAAAAATATAATTGGGAGTGTGCAACCCAGTCTCCTGCATGCATTCAAAATCATAAAAAATATACTTTTCTGATGATTCGGGCTTTCTAAGGCTGTCCATAAAACAGAGGTGAATGTCTACATCTCCAACGATCAAACCCTGACACTGCTTACAGCGCCTCCCTTTACACCTGTGCTGCTTGTCCACGTACGCCTGACACTTACCGCACAAAGTTTTAGACAGGCATTCAACTTGGTTTTTTGACGCACAGTTGACATGTCTGTCTAAACACTCTTTGGACCGACAATACAGTTTACAGCTAGGACACCTCAGCTGCACACCCATGTTGTCAGAGCATGTTGCGCTCAAGCAGAGACGGCAACGATACCTGCAAGAATGGTCGTGACTGTACACCGTGTGGCAAAACTCACAGTAATTTTTTGCTCCGAACAACTTTTTCACATCCAGAACCCCATAGTAATGTTCATTGTGCAACAGGATGAAATAAGTCTTAGGGTACACGGGGCCCCCCGTTTTAAAAAAACCCCAGCCACCTTTCACCGCATACAGCACCACCTGTATGTTAACTCCTAAATGCTGTTCAAACTTTGCTACATCAGTGAGCATAACCTTTTTTTGATCTGACCACCCCAGTTTCTCGTGCAACTTTCTCGCCTCTGCTAACAATTCTGCATCTGTAGGTTTATGACCGGCCATGACAGCCAAGAGCCCTCCCGCAAAACATAGATTGGTACCGGTGTAAGTCAGGTCTACTAAACATTGTCTCTTTTTATGAATAATCTGACTACTAAGGATAGAATTTAAAACTCTTCGAGCGCCCCCACCCCTATTTTTTACAACTGTCACAACAAGGCGCAACGTCCCATCGAAATGCAATTCTCTATTGCTCTGAAGCAGCTTTGAGGTCTGGTTCAAGAAATCCTCAGCGGACAGCTCATCCCTAGTTCTTCTGACTGAAAACAAAGGGTTAGTTAAACGACGGCTCTCTAAACGTAACTGTACGTAATCATCAGGGCCTACCCTACCATTAACATCATCAAGAACTAGCTGTATCCCTCTGTGTATGGCTTCAACAGCCTGTTGAGCTGAATTTATTTGCTCAAGATGGACAAAACGAAACTCCTCACAATACACCGACCCCCCAAATCTAGGTAATTCACGTTGCCAACTTCTCACTCTCTCCATATACACCTCTGCATTTTCAGGGCTACTTGGGGGTTCCTCTACGGAACCATCAGTGGCATCTTCTACATCCGATAATAATTGAGAGTCAGACTCTGAGACGCCTCCGTGAGGGGCATTGGGAGTCGATGGGCCTCCGTCTAGAGAGCACTCTGGGGAATTTTCTAAACCAGAGTCTGATTTCGCCTCCCCATTTTCAGACATGCCAGTTTGAGAGCCTCTGGTAGGGGGCATCTCTTTTTGTTTTTTTTCCCTCATTACCTCTTTAGCCCTTTTTAAAATTTTTACAGCGACCCTGGCCTGGAATTTTTTGGCAGCCATCTGTTTATCCCCCAAGCGCCGTCCGCCCTTTTGTTTACACACGAGCTGATGTGCACCCTTGAGGGTACCCCTTTCCACACCTAGTCATGCCTGATCAGAGCCACCCTTTCCAGCCCCCCTTTCTTTTAGGCCCCCTGAGGATTCAGCGTCCATCAGTTTTCTGAACAAAGCGTCGTATTTTTTCCAAATCTTTTTAGAATGCCGTAGTTTTAGACTCCCCGAAGATACAGCGTCCATCAGTTTTCTGAATGAAGCATCAAACTCTTCCCAAATACTAGAATATGGGGGATCTTTGTCAGTCCTTAGTTTTTTATTCACAACCCCTAGAGTGCCTGCTCTGGGTTTGTGAATGTGTTTGTTTCTGCACACATTCAGAGCCCCTAGAGTGCCTACTCCGGGTTTGTGAATGTGGACGTTTTCGCTCACAGTTTTCTCAGGGCTTGGTGCGGCGGTGGCCACTGAGGAACTGGAGTTGTGTTTGCATGGTTGCAATACCTTGGCATCGCAGGTGTTTTCAATCCTTGGTTTTTTATTCACAATCCCTAGAGCGCCTGTTCCGGGTTTGTGAATGTGGGCGTTTTCGCTCACAGTTTTCTCAGGGCTTGGCGTGGCGGTGGCCGCTGAGGAACTGGAGTTGTCTTTGCATGGATGTTTTTTACCAGAGTGTTTTGTTTTGTCCTTGGGTTTGACGTAAATGAGGTTTGGACTGGGCTGATGCTTCATCTGCACTCTTGTGCTGTTTTGCGTTGATAAAGGTCTCAAAGCAGATTCCTGGTTCTTTGGTGGTTCTCGGGGAGGGGTCCTTGTAGCTCCCACTACAGCCTTGTCAGAAGGGCTGCATATGCCTGCTTGGGGCAGGAGGGGGGAAAAAAAGCATTTTACAAAAATGTAACTTTGCCAGCTTTCTCACCCACACCTATGTATGTACTTAAAATACAAAACCTCATAAATTAACCAGACTAATAAGCAAAATATATTTACCCGGCTTCATCCATCCATCTGTCACTGATACTTGTGAATTTTTCTTTTCAATTGTCTCTTTCCTTTTTCTTTTGAGCATTTTTACCCGCTCAAGTTTTGACCATGCTGTAAAGCAAACAACATTCTAATAAAACACATGAAACTGTCTAGTAAACTTTAAAATAAAATAAAATAATATCCATTAGAGTGTTTTTTCTATTTAAAAAAGTCATAGCTTTAAAACAAAATAATCCATTTCAGGCTGTACAACAATCACAGGTTTTGAGTTTATTTCTACCACTTTGAAAACAACCCCCACAAATATTTTTTTTTTTTAAAATACATCTCATTTTGCAAAGTAAAAACCCTGCTAATTGGAAACACACCATCACCATCAGTTTGTAGACATATACTTTTTAAAAACCGCCTATGTTTTACACACACACACACACACACACACACACACACACACACACACACAGAGTTTAAAACACTGTTTGCAACAAAATACTTTTCAATAAACCCACATGCTTTTAAAAAGATCCCTGGTTGTTCTGGCCCCCGCCCTGCCCCAGCCATGTGTGCTTGGGGTCTTTGGGGTAAGAAAAACAAGCCAAAATGTTAGTTAGTATTAGCTCCCAAATCCCTATTCAACCTATGTAATACCTGAAGTTATTAAGCACAACTACAGTTAAAAATGGTTTTTACCTTGGCCTGGTGATGAACTGCAACTTAAAGTTACTGGCTCCATGCTAAACAGACCACACTGCAATACAGATATGCACCATTATTTACTAAGATAGCATGGCCAAAAAATGGCATTATATAATATATATATATTTTCAGAGTAAAAAAAAAAAACCAGGGAACATACCTCCACTTGCAGCCCAGCAGCAATTCAAGAGAGTTTCTGTTGAAAGAGACAGTCTCCAAGCTACCTGAGGTTTTGTTGTTTTTTTTTTACACCATCCTAACTCTTTTGTTTCAAAATAGTTAGCAGGTTGATTGGATCACCCCTCCCTAGCATTCCCTTTTGTGATCGGGGGTGGGGAATAAGTTTTTCTGCACAATTGGGCTGCTTTTCTTTTTTAAGTTCAAATACTTTTTGTTCCCCCCACCCTGTAGGTGTAGGCCTTCTTACAGTAACCATTTCAAGTGAGGGGCCCTTTGCAGCTATCAATGAATGTCTTGGGGCTTGTTTTTGTTTTTAAAAACATGTTCTTTCATGCTTAAAGTTTGGTGGAACGGGGGGTGATTTCTAGAAAAAGTGCCCCGTGGCCTTCAACCAACTCCTGGGCCATATTTAGACTGGCCTATAGCGTTCCACCAACTCCAGGGGTTATATTTAAACTGCCCAATAGCATCTGCAAACTCCTGAGGTTTTATTTCATTTCATATTAATCAGAACTCACCATCCTCACCCACCCACCTCCCTTACTATGGGTGCACCCCCATCAAAATTAACCCTATGGCAACAAGGGTGAGTAATCACAGTCACCCTGGCTATTCAGTGAGGGGGGGGGTGGTTAAACCCGTTCAGTTCAACAGAATAAGTCAACTCTATTGTACTCAACCATATGTCTGAACCATCCCCGTTTGTTTTATTGTAAACACATTTTTAGGGTATTTTTCCCCCTCCCACAACATACATTTCAGCTTTTTTTTTTTTTTTTGCTGTAAATGGGTCTCTCTTACACAAAAGACACAAGAGCTAGGTTCTCACAAACAATTTTTTTTATTTAAAAGACATACAGCTCCTTCAAAACAAACCAAGATGCGCCATTAAAAAAAGAAAGAAAGAAAAAAAGACTTTAAGCTCCCTTAAGGGCCAGAGACCTTTTAACAGAAATACAAATAGTCACAAAGCCCTTTTCAATAGATTTTTTTTTTAAAATTTACAGCTACCAAGTTTTATATCGCATGTTTGGCACCTCACCATTTTCTAACTTAATCCTTTTAGATTTCTTACAAATAGCCTTTTTCTTAAGCAGGGTTCTGTAACTTTTTGTGCGGACCAGACGGTCAATATAACGCTCTAAGCAGGCATCTTCCGGTTTGGTCATTTTCTTTAAAACATGGTCAGGGTCTCCACTGAATTGCACAGCATTTATCAAGGTCACCCCTTGTGCTAAATGTTCTTGGGTTAGGCATAGACATTGCATAGCATAACCTATGGCAATCACAGTGTTTAATAAGCTTTCCAAACACAGCTCAGCACACAGGCCCCGGAGCTTGCAGTTTATATCCACTGAAGTCCAAGTCACACAGTCATGGTGCCGCTGGCCTGGTGCATCTATGACACAGCCCTCACAATCTTCAAAAAGCTTTTCCCTAAGACAGTGATTAAGAACAGAATAAACAGCAACGCGTACAATAGTCTGCATGACTTTGTTACGCTCACGACGTGGCACTGGCTCAGTCAGTTCCATGCCAAGCCTCCTCCTAAACTCCTCATAGCCGTCATCCTCGGAGTCCTCTTCAACATTTTGTATTGGCGTTGAGCAAAAACAAGGTGGGCCCGGTTCATCTTCGCTGCTTGGTGCAACGCTGTCTAGAGTCTCCGGGTCCTCTAGAAAAGCATCATTGAGCTGTTGAGAGATTTTTTTCAAAAAAGAAACAGCGTAAGCACCCCACTGCTCGGTTTTTGATTTACACAATCCCTGGTTCCTAGCCCCGTTACAACCCCATCCCGACCGTCACTTCTTAAGCATTCATTTACCTGAGCATTCATCTTGTCCACTAGTGACTTCCCCGAGCTGCGATCACCTTCCTCCTCCCGGGGGGTGGCCAACAAGAGGCCATCACGCTCATCGTGGGGCCCCACAAGCGGCTGGGTTTCAGGGTCCGGGGTATCCATCAATGGCTGGGCCAAAGGGCTCCCCTGAATTGCCCCCTCCTCCTCCTCGGAACTGTCGCTGATGTAGCGCTTTCTCCGCGGTTTGTTGAAGGCCCTCGGGGCTAAAACAAAGTCCGAAGTTCTCACGGGGGTGGTGAAGGAGTCCATGTTTCCACGATTTCTAAAACACGCGCTCTTGGTAAAAGACAGCCTCTTCTGCCCGACGCTGGGCCTTATGGGGTGATGGTGCTGCGCTCTGATTGGCAGAGGGGTCATACGCCCCTCTTCTGGGTGGTTCACCCCATGCCAGAACCTGCCCTATTTTGGTCAAATCTGCTCTCGGGCCGGCCTGATTGGTAGAGGTTGGTGGGAGGAGTTGTTAGAGGGGTCACACGAATCATTTCCGGACGGGTCACCCCGCCCCCGGAACTCATCCTAATTGGTCAAATCTCCTCTTGGTCCTATCGGAACAAAACCCCTCCTGATTGGTAGCGGGGTGGGGGGAGGAGTTGTTAGAGGGGTCACAAGACCCACTTCCAGAGAGGACACCCCCACCCCAGAACTCGCCCTGATTGGTCAAAGCTCCTCTCTGGGAGGTCCTACGGGGCAAAACCCATCCTGATTGGTGGGGGGGGGGGGAGGAGTTGTTAGAGGGGTCACAAGACCCACTTCCGGAGAGGACACCCCCCTCCGGAACTCGCCCTGATTGGTCAAAGCTCCTCTTGGGGGGGAAGTCCTACGGGGCGAAACCCATCCTGATTGGTAGAGGGCAGTGGGAGGAGTTGTTAGAGGGTTCACATGACATACCTTGCTTCCGGTCACGTGGCAGCCTTGACCCTGGAAGTAATACCCCATGGGGCAGGACTTCCGGTGGGGGGGGCAGAGGTCAAGGGGTGGGGCTAAAGGGGTCAAGGGGTGGGGTGGGTGTCACATGACACACCTTGCTTCCGGTCATGTGGCAGCCTTGACCCCGGAAGTAATAACCCATGGGGTGGGACTTCCGGTGGGTGGGGCTAAGAGGTCAAGGGGCGGGGCTGAGGGGTCAAGGGGGCGGGGCTAAGGGGTCAAGGGGCGGGGTCAGGGTTTGATTGATGGTAGGGCCCTTACCTCCAAGCTACCTGAGGTTTTGTTGTTTTTTTTTTACACCATCCTAACTCTTTTGTTTCAAAATAGTTAGCAGGTTGATTGGATCACCCCTCCCTAGCATTCCCTTTTGTGATCGGGGGTGGGGAATAAGTTTTTCTGCACAATTGGGCTGCTTTTCTTTTTTAAGTTCAAATACTTTTTGTTCCCCCCACCCTGTAGGTGTAGGCCTTCTTACAGTAACCATTTCAAGTGAGGGGCCCTTTGCAGCTATCAATGAATGTCTTGGGGCTTGTTTTTGTTTTTAAAAACATGTTCTTTCATGCTTAAAGTTTGGTGGAACGGGGGGTGATTTCTAGAAAAAGTGCCCCGTGGCCTTCAACCAACTCCTGGGCCATATTTAGACTGGCCTATAGCGTTCCACCAACTCCAGGGGTTATATTTAAACTGCCCAATAGCATCTGCAAACTCCTGAGGTTTTATTTCATTTCATATTAATCAGAACTCACCATCCTCACCCACCCACCTCCCTTACTATGGGTGCACCCCCATCAAAATTAACCCTATGGCAACAAGGGTGAGTAATCACAGTCACCCTGGCTATTCAGTGAGGGGGGGGGTGGTTAAACCCGTTCAGTTCAACAGAATAAGTCAACTCTATTGTACTCAACCATATGTCTGAACCATCCCCGTTTGTTTTATTGTAAACACATTTTTAGGGTATTTTTCCCCCTCCCACAACATACATTTCAGCTTTTTTTTTTTTTTTTGCTGTAAATGGGTCTCTCTTACACAAAAGACACAAGAGCTAGGTTCTCACAAACAATTTTTTTTATTTAAAAGACATACAGCTCCTTCAAAACAAACCAAGATGCGCCATTAAAAAAAGAAAGAAAGAAAAAAAGACTTTAAGCTCCCTTAAGGGCCAGAGACCTTTTAACAGAAATACAAATAGTCACAAAGCCCTTTTCAATAGATTTTTTTTTTAAAATTTACAGCTACCAAGTTTTATATCGCATGTTTGGCACCTCACCATTTTCTAACTTAATCCTTTTAGATTTCTTACAAATAGCCTTTTTCTTAAGCAGGGTTCTGTAACTTTTTGTGCGGACCAGACGGTCAATATAACGCTCTAAGCAGGCATCTTCCGGTTTGGTCATTTTCTTTAAAACATGGTCAGGGTCTCCACTGAATTGCACAGCATTTATCAAGGTCACCCCTTGTGCTAAATGTTCTTGGGTTAGGCATAGACATTGCATAGCATAACCTATGGCAATCACAGTGTTTAATAAGCTTTCCAAACACAGCTCAGCACACAGGCCCCGGAGCTTGCAGTTTATATCCACTGAAGTCCAAGTCACACAGTCATGGTGCCGCTGGCCTGGTGCATCTATGACACAGCCCTCACAATCTTCAAAAAGCTTTTCCCTAAGACAGTGATTAAGAACAGAATAAACAGCAACGCGTACAATAGTCTGCATGACTTTGTTACGCTCACGACGTGGCACTGGCTCAGTCAGTTCCATGCCAAGCCTCCTCCTAAACTCCTCATAGCCGTCATCCTCGGAGTCCTCTTCAACATTTTGTATTGGCGTTGAGCAAAAACAAGGTGGGCCCGGTTCATCTTCGCTGCTTGGTGCAACGCTGTCTAGAGTCTCCGGGTCCTCTAGAAAAGCATCATTGAGCTGTTGAGAGATTTTTTTCAAAAAAGAAACAGCGTAAGCACCCCACTGCTCGGTTTTTGATTTACACAATCCCTGGTTCCTAGCCCCGTTACAACCCCATCCCGACCGTCACTTCTTAAGCATTCATTTACCTGAGCATTCATCTTGTCCACTAGTGACTTCCCCGAGCTGCGATCACCTTCCTCCTCCCGGGGGGTGGCCAACAAGAGGCCATCACGCTCATCGTGGGGCCCCACAAGCGGCTGGGTTTCAGGGTCCGGGGTATCCATCAATGGCTGGGCCAAAGGGCTCCCCTGAATTGCCCCCTCCTCCTCCTCGGAACTGTCGCTGATGTAGCGCTTTCTCCGCGGTTTGTTGAAGGCCCTCGGGGCTAAAACAAAGTCCGAAGTTCTCACGGGGGTGGTGAAGGAGTCCATGTTTCCACGATTTCTAAAACACGCGCTCTTGGTAAAAGACAGCCTCTTCTGCCCGACGCTGGGCCTTATGGGGTGATGGTGCTGCGCTCTGATTGGCAGAGGGGTCATACGCCCCTCTTCTGGGTGGTTCACCCCATGCCAGAACCTGCCCTATTTTGGTCAAATCTGCTCTCGGGCCGGCCTGATTGGTAGAGGTTGGTGGGAGGAGTTGTTAGAGGGGTCACACGAATCATTTCCGGACGGGTCACCCCGCCCCCGGAACTCATCCTAATTGGTCAAATCTCCTCTTGGTCCTATCGGAACAAAACCCCTCCTGATTGGTAGCGGGGTGGGGGGAGGAGTTGTTAGAGGGGTCACAAGACCCACTTCCAGAGAGGACACCCCCACCCCAGAACTCGCCCTGATTGGTCAAAGCTCCTCTCTGGGAGGTCCTACGGGGCAAAACCCATCCTGATTGGTGGGGGGGGGGGGAGGAGTTGTTAGAGGGGTCACAAGACCCACTTCCGGAGAGGACACCCCCCTCCGGAACTCGCCCTGATTGGTCAAAGCTCCTCTTGGGGGGGAAGTCCTACGGGGCGAAACCCATCCTGATTGGTAGAGGGCAGTGGGAGGAGTTGTTAGAGGGTTCACATGACATACCTTGCTTCCGGTCACGTGGCAGCCTTGACCCTGGAAGTAATACCCCATGGGGCAGGACTTCCGGTGGGGGGGGCAGAGGTCAAGGGGTGGGGCTAAAGGGGTCAAGGGGTGGGGTGGGTGTCACATGACACACCTTGCTTCCGGTCATGTGGCAGCCTTGACCCCGGAAGTAATAACCCATGGGGTGGGACTTCCGGTGGGTGGGGCTAAGAGGTCAAGGGGCGGGGCTGAGGGGTCAAGGGGGCGGGGCTAAGGGGTCAAGGGGCGGGGTCAGGGTTTGATTGATGGTAGGGCCCTTATACTACTGATGTCTTTCTTAAAGCCTCAGCTCCTGGAGGCATGTGATTAGATGAGAAACTCAATTTTTAACCCTCATGGTTTCAGCAAAAACCTTTTAAACATGACCAGAGTGTACTGTAAAAACTCAGAAACCAGAAGGTGAATAAAATATATTCCTTTACAAAAAAAAATCTCATTTTTAAGGCAATCTGATTATTTTGGGGGCCTTATTCGTGAATTTTGAATGCTTGGGATTACTAATGCTGTTTTTACCAGTGGAGAATAAGACTTATATATATATATATAGTATGTATTTCTACTGCATGCCTCGCATGCTTCTGGGCACTGTTGAAGTAGTAATAGTAATAATAATAATTAATTAGTTGCACAGTAAAATCAGCGGGAAACACTTGATGTCTATTTCATTAGTGAGCCTGAAGCTGAGTAACAAACACACAGGTGTATCTTACTCACAACACATCAGATTTGTGGTTAGGCAAGATAGCTTCCTCCCCACTGCCCCACCTAGGACATGAGGTTGATACTCCAGTGACACATGCTGTAATGTGTTCTTTGAGGATGAAGACTCCAGGGTGGCATATTTGACTGCACTGTCTGAGAGCATCCACTCATCTTTGTGAAGTGAGATATATTGACTTTCAGAGCCATAAATAAGTGGAAGGAAGAAGGAGTTGTCTATTGGTATACAAGCTGAATATTTCATTATTTCACCTGTGGCAGAACTCTCTTTCACTCACCTGAGGGGACAGGTGTCCCTGCTACTCCTGCTTTAATAAGGGTGAGTATAGAGGGAGGCATGTTTTTGCTGCACTATTATGTAGAGAAAAAAATTGCTGGTTGCCTCCATTTTATCTGTAAAATATATTTTAAAAGTAAAAATAACAAACCCATAAATATTGTTGTTGTCTTTGGTGAAGTGAGGGACTGGAGCACGGCCATCAAATTAAATCAGTTTTTTTAAACTATTTTACATTCTTACGAGAGAGAGAGTCAAAGTTTTACATCAAGTTCTGTAAATGGGGACTCTGAAACAGGAGACCTTTAAAACCACTCATGATTATTGTTACCTACACCAGTGTGTCAAGAATAAGATTTAAAAAATCTGCACTGTTATTCTCAATTTGGCTCTCAATAAGAGGTTCATGAATGACCCCTCAATCTGTTACAAACACAGGATACCTAGAGTTTGTCGAAAATATTTTATCAATTTTTTGTTGATGGAAAATGGCTTTTTGGTGAAACTAAAATATTCATGAACAAAAATCTGTTTTCATCAATGTTTGGGTTTTTGTTGAACCCCTAATCCTGAAAACGGAAAATAAAAATGATGAAGGCCCTCAAAAAACTGTTGAAAAACATGTTAATCATTTTTGACAATCTTTTCACAGGAAAAACAAAAATTCCTACCAGCTCTAATGAAACCCCTAGAGATTCCTATGACACTGTTAGAACCAGCCTTCAGTGCTCAAGAAGCAAAATCTCTGCTGGTAAACCTCTATTGACATCTGTGGAGTAATTCCAACAGAGAATTTGACCCCAAATATTTACAGTGGCAGTGAACAGAAATATTTCACTAATTTCCATTAATATTGGATTGCTCTTATTTATTTTTTTGTATTGCAGTAGTAACTAGAAGCTCCAACCAAGTCAGGAACCACACTGTGCTAGTGGTTGACAAGCATCAAGTAGCAAAGAGGCCTGTGGCACCTTATAGACTAACAGACGTATTGGTTAGTCTATAAGGTGCCACAGGACTCTTTGCCGCTTTTACAGATCCAGACTAACACGGCTACCCCTCTGATGCTAAGCATCAAGTAGAAGACTCAGAGTTTACAATCAAAATACATAAGACGTACAAAGTGTGGAAGACAAGAAGTTTTATTACCTTCATTTTACAGATAAGAGATTAGGAGATTTGCAGTCACACACGAAACCTCTGGAAGAGTCAGGAATTGAATCCAGATTAACTAAATTCCAGCCTCAATCCCCAAACCATCCTTTCTCCCTTGGTTATTTAGTGTCATAGATAAAAGAGTAGGAAACAAACAATGTTGATTAGTTAAAATTCAGACACTGAATGAAGCAGACCTCTGTCAGAGTCATTGTCATGCGGTGATTACTGAACACAGCACTGACATGGACTGGTTCTAGTCTGCAGTATAATGCAACACAGTGATTCTGCCCTACAGCTACTGATAGATTACTGGAAATTATGTCACCCAGTCCCATACGTTGTAGGATTTAGGGATGCTTCAGTCTGGTAAAGAAGACCATGAAGATAAAATTCCTTGAATTTAATCCTCCAGGTGTGGAGAAGCAACAGATTGCCAGTCATCTACGGAATCCAAGTAGAAGAAAGCAAAATACAATAGTAGTTGGGCCTAGCATTCAATACAAATAGATGTGGGTCATAAGAGAAGAGTTAGAAACATATTCCCAAATGCTTCACAGCCTTTTTATTATTTCTGTCACGCATTATGACCAAGCGATATTATATCTGTATTTTCCATAGATGTGGGGAGAAAATCCTGTTTTGTGCATGAGTGACTTGTTATCTGGAAAGCTCATTTCTGCACTGCTATGTATGCTGCATTTCAGTGAAATGTGCAGTTATGAATACACACCAAACAGACAACTCTTGCAAACAACAAAACATGCCACTCTGTTTAAGGGGTCAAGTGCTATATAATTCACTGACATAAATCAGCAGATAGCACAGTGGAAGCAGTGTACATCACCTTGTGACATGGTTACAGTATATTCTGAATAGCAGTATTGCAATGTTTTTGAAAAGCTAATTTACCCAGACATGGCATGCTACAAACCACCAGAACACTACTGAAAATAAAAGGGTAATTTGTATGGGGAGTCAAGGCTGGAAACCAGTCTCAAGATTCCATTCTGCATATCTCATGGTTGACAAAGTACCAGGAGTTTTCCAGTCAACCTTTCTTCAATTCCAACTTTCCTTTCATTTACAAGTCTAGTACTTTGTGCTTCCACAATTACATGCAACATTAAAGATAATTTCTTATCATTAAGAGATCGTAGCTTTTCAAAAGCTTCCACTTGATCCATCATAAAGTAAAATACCTGTTTCATATATTAGGACTGTCAGCCTTAATAATCTGTTATCTTGTAGGTTACCACACTAACTGTGTAAGGAAAGTCTTCTGTAATTCACACACGAATATAGAAACTTTAGCATTTCCTCTTGGTTTGTTTTTTTTTTCCAGTCAGTGCCATTGTAGTCTCTCATTTAGGCCTTTGTAAACATTTTCATTATATTTCCCTATGCACCCTCTCATCAAGATACAGATGTTTCCTTCCCATCTTCCCATCAGTTTCCTCTCCTCTGGTCTTTTGACTTCTCAGGATTCTCTCATGGACTTTGCGGTGGTTACAGGTAAGGTATCAGATCTCTGTTATGGCTCCAGACATATTGACCGAATTGTGACCTCAGCCACTGGGCACTGGTTATAACAAAAAAATAAGACCTAAAGGTATATAACTATGAGCTTTACTGATCATGGGTAGATCCTCACTCTGGCCCCTTTATGTGTGGTGAAGGGACATGAGCAGAGTAAAGGGGATCTAAAAGCCCCATAACCAGCTGGGGGAAGATTCCCTGGCACAGGCATGGTATTGGGCACCCTTGAAGACCTTCATGCTGGGGGTTGGGAGGTATACTGGTAGCAGGTGTGGTGGGGTGGGCCTGCAGCACACAGCACTCTGGGCATTCCAAGCCTATAAAGCATCCTGGAGAGACTTCCATAGCAGGAAGATCTAAGTTGCATTGGGGCTGCTCAGGCCCCTGAAACAACCCAGGTTCAGAAGTGAGAAAAGGTGGCTTCAAACCTCCTTTCCTCTAAGAGACACAGCAAAGAATCTCACCCCATGTCTGCTTTGAGATGGGTATCCATACATTAGAAGGCTTGCCCTGAGATTTCTGGATTATGTTTTTGCACAGTGGCTTGAACGGCTCTATTTGCGTGCCTATAGGTTGGGCTGCAGTAAATCTTCAGGTGTTTGGGGGTTGTTTTTTTGCATTGCATGTGGTTTAGGATCTTTTCTGGTCATTGAAAAATAATTTTGTCACTTAATTCACTCCTTAGTGTGGCACCCTTGATATTATTTTCTCTCGGTTTTCTCTTAGCTTCTTCAAACTCCCTTTGATTGCATTCGATCTCCACTTTGATGTCAGGATAAAAGAATAAAGCATGCTATGTTGAGGTTTAGTGTGGGATTTTCCTCCGGCAAATCACAGCATTGTGTCCTTCTACTTGTAGTTTATATCACAGAAGATCAAGGTGTTGAGTATCCAAGTGGGGCCATTTTTCCTGGTGGGAATTTTATCTTGTGGGGATCTTTCAATAATGGAGCTTTGCCCTTTTTAAGAGATTTTGCACCCACAGGTAGGCCTGCTATTCTGGTATTATTTCTTCCTGACCTGTTTTCCAGTTCCTCTAGTTTCAACAATGTAATTTCCTTACGTGTTTATCTGTGGAGCCCAGGTTTTGTGCTTGGTCACTTGCCTATCCTCACTTCACCATCTGCAAGAAGGTCAGTTTGGTGTCTAAATTGTATAATTACTTTCTGTGAAATCCAATTTCTCCTCAGCCTCATTCTCTTCAATAGCACCCAGAATCTCTAGTTCTGGGCGCTCCAGGGTAGGTTGCTCTGATGTTAATGCTGCAGAAACTGCTGTCTTTGTGTTCAATGTGGCTTTCTTGAGTGCTGGGGAAGATCACTTTGTGATTAGTCCATGGAGAGCCTGGTTTAGTTTTTGGATCATTTTTCTGGTTCCATTTCTGTCCCATGAACATCTGTCCTTCACGGATCAGAAAAAGATTTCTGAGGAAGACTTTTCAACCAAGACTGTGGTCCATAAGAACTGGATTCCATAAAGCTCAGCCTTGGATTAAGGCATTGATCAACCTTATCTATGTATTTGTACAGCTCCCATCTTGTGGTATCTGCTGATCAGCCCAGTATAGTACTAACGAGGGCAGTGCAAGGTCACAAGGTGAAGTGTAACATTTGTTCAATTAATCAGCAAAAACAACAGACAAAATGTTACCTCAAGGAGGTTCAAGACCACCCATTGACTGTTGTTGATGAGTATCAGGAGAGAGAGGTCTGATGTTGTGCAAGAACATAGAGTTCTGATGTTTGAATCAACCCTAGAAAAATATATTAGAAATATTAGAACACTATTGAATGTTCTGTGCTTTCAGGGGTCAGATAAGGTTAAAGAAGTTAAAGGCCACAATCCAGCAAATTGCCAAGTGACCTCAATCCCCAGTGATGTCCATGCAGAGTCAGTGCTCAAGAAGCACTGAGTCCTTTGCAATATCAGGGCCAAACTGATGAAAAAGGCTGGGGAATTCATTTTGATGGTTGGTCTTTGTTGTGCAATCCACACTTCCACAAAGTGACTCTCTGTTCCCTTTAGTGGCTGGGACACATAGAAGGTTGAGTCAACTACAGACGTTGAGTCCTTTAGCTCATGCTTTTGAAGTGGCAATCCCCACTGCCAGTGACTCCTTCAGGGGCATCACATCATAGCTATAATATTGATTGAAATGTGATGTATTCAGATTGAAATTATGTTACCAGACTGTTCCAGGAAAACTATTTGAAAATGAACTGGAAACAAACATATTATTTATCTGTATTAAGGCAGCAACTAGCTACGGGTAGGGCCCCCATTACAGTAGGTCCCATACACATATATAGTAAGAGATAGTTCCTGCCTTGAAGAGCTTTCAATTTAAATAGACAAAAAAGATACAGGAAGTTGTTCTCTTATTCCCATTTTACAGATGTGGAAATGAAACAGAGAGAGTACATGACTTGCGTAGGGTCACACAGGAAGGCTGTGGCAGAACCAAGAATTGAGTTCAAATCCCCTGAGTGGTAGGCCAAGACCCTACTCACAAAATCATCCTTCCTGTCATTCAAGGAACACATTGTTTTCTTCCCTAAACACCAGCTAGTCTAAATGTGAATGAATTCAAGATGACCAGTCCTCAAAACCTTTGGCTCATGAATGGCTTTTATTTTTTGGTAAAATCAGAAAAAAAGACTATGGAACAATTAGGCCAGATTAGCATGCACATTTTTTCTTTGGGAGTAGAAATAAAATAAGCATAAAATATTTCTTATGATTATTAATTTGGATGAAGGTTAAATAAAAGCCAAGCTGTGTTATAGTAGCTCCATCTTAGAATATACAGGGTAATCAGTACAATTAATCAGGAATGACTTAAGGTCTATCTATAAGTATAAGGTACTTATATAGTCCCCATTATCTGAGCAGGGACCAGTCTTTAATATATTATCCATACAATATCTTATGAAGTAAGGAAGTACTGCAGTAAGGCGACAAGTCAGTCACAGACGTCATGGATTCCGTGATTTTACAAGACCTCCATGACTTCCTCAAAATTCTACTAATTTAGCACCTGGTGGTGGGACTTGGGCTTAAGCCCCGCCACCTAGGGCTGAAGCCCGAGACCCACCACCCCTAACTTAGCTTTGAGGAACCCGCTCTGGCGTGGGCCCCGGGCAGTTGCCAGACCTGTGTGTATTTCCATGATTTTATTTTTTATTGTCCTTGTCCTGTCTGACTTTTAATAAAAACACCCATATTAAAATCTTAGCTTTACTTATGAGCCAGGCAGAGGGGAGAGTGTGGTCTTATCTCAAGTGGCCAAATAGGACCAGGTTACAATCAACACCCTTCGTAAATATAGAAATAAATATTACAAACTAGGAGAAAATTGTAGAGCTGGAAATTATTCTGGGTTATTTGCATGGTCCAACTGAAGGGTGTGATTGGAGAAGATAATTAATCATTAGTGATCTGTTGCTTCAGATTATAGATGGTGACAAATATGTGATTTAGTGGTGATTTTTTTTGTTTTCTTTATGCCGTACTGAAGATAAATGTTTCAACTATAAAATTAGGCACCATTCTGGAAACAGATGGGGTTTGAAATTAACAATAATAAAGTTAACTTCCTGCATGGAATGGCAGCATGTTTGCAGTCTATCCAATTTTTGTAGGCTGATTATTAATAATATTAATTAATTACTAAATAAATACAAAATAAGAACATTATCAAATGTGCTATTCCATTGCATCATAACTTTCCATTTGTGTCTTCTATGATGAGAGCTTTGTGGGTCAAGCACTTTTGATATTCGTGGATTGTCCAATGTTGAGAAAATTGTTGTTATTTAACACAATACTAGAAAAATATTTTGGAGTGTTTCTTTACAGGCATTAGGTTGCAGATTGATGTAGAGTATGGACTAGACCCTTTCACATTTGAGGCTTTGCAGGATCAGCTTTTTACATGACTCCCTGAACTTGCTAGAGTGTTTTGGGCTCATTTGAACACACAGAATGAAGGAGTTTGTGAAGGGAATCCTGTGATTTGACTTACAGGTCCTGGAAGCCACCTGGTTCCATCTGGATAAATGTCAGCCCCTATTCTGCAAAGCACTTGATCATGTGCTTAGCTTTGCTCATCATGTGATTAGCCCCATGGACTCATTGGTGTTAGTCATGTTGTTGGGGGAAAAGGAATGTCTGTTTGGTGGAGAGAGGTTGGCCAGTTTCCCAAGCCATGCAAAGAGTGTCACTATTTTGTTTTCTGTAAGCATGGGCTAATTTTCACAAATGCATCAAAGCTCAGTTTCAAGGCTCACTTCAAATGGGTTTAAGGCTTGATACAAGTATTTCATACTGCTCTAGTTTTTGCATGAACTCTCCCCCAAATAAAAATCCTGAAGAAAATAAATTATTTCCTGAGACTAGGTCTTTGGACTCCAGGAGAGGACTATAGGGGGACTCTAGCTATTTCTCAACACTAATAATAACAAACGCCTTTTAGGAATCCAATGCATTAGCGACATTTAACACGCTTGGCTAGCAAACAGGAGTAGCTAACAGGGGACTTATGTGAGGAAGTTCTCCAGGTGAAGGAGGAGCGATTACATGACCCTTGGGGTAAGTTCATTGTCTGTAGTGTTTGTGTTTTGTGGTGTGTTTGCTGCTCGACTGAAATATACTATGTAGTCTGTTTATTTGGGGTACCATGTGCTGACCATGTGGGTGCTGAGCCTAGCGGCCTGCTAGGCAAGGCTTACAGCTGAGAGCTTCTTGATGAGGCTTTGGTCCCTAAGCCCTTTAGCACCCATCAACCCTTAACTGGGGGGTGGGGCTATTCAGGAAGACCAGGGCTTTAAAGAGCCCGCTTCTGAGAGACCAGAGGAGCTAGCGAACAGGAGTGGCTAACAGGGGAGTTTTGTGAGGGAGTTTACAGGGAGAGTATGAGGGGAGCTAGATACACTTAACATTCCTTAAACTTTTTTAAACTTAAAGCCAAAAACACCCCCAATAAAAACAAAGGAACAACAAAGGAACGAGCTTCAGGAGTTAAAAGCTAATGCAGGCAGAAGTCCAGCAACGGAGTGTGGGCTATCTAGTTTATTGCACCCAATGCAGCATGTATGATTACCTGCCCTATGGGCAGGTGGCATATGTGTGCATTCAGCACAAGGAGCTCCTGGCCCTCAGAAACCGCGAATGGGCTTTGGAGACCAGAGTGGCTGAACTGGAGGAGCTAAGGGAGACAGAGAGGTACATAGATGAGACTTTCTGGGACACAGTAGGATGGTCCCACCCCCGGTCTGACAGCCTCTGTGCTGTTGAAGAGGATGAAAGTCTCAGGGAAGGAGAACATCCAACTGGAGCAGAGGGAAAAGATCTCATAGTTGGGACCCTCCTTCCAAATGACGTTGTGGTTTCCTCTCGCACTGAGGATACCTCTCCAGGGGAGGGAAGTTATTAGGAAGAGACAGGTATTAGTAACGGGCAATTTGATCATTAGAAACACAGATAGCTGGGTTTGCGATGACCGGGAGAACCTCATGGTGACAAAGGTTGCAGATCTCTTGAGACATCTAGCTAGACTTCTGTGTAGTGCTGGGAAGGAGCTGGTGGTCATAGTACATGTAGGTACCAATGACATAGGGAAGGATAGGAGACAGGTCCTGAAGACCAAATTTGGACTACTATGTAAGAGATTGAAGTCCAGGACCTCTATGGTAGCATTCTCTGAAATACTTCCACTTCCACGTGCAGGGCCAATAAGACAGGCAGAACTGCAGAGTCTCAATATGTGGATGAGATGATGGTATAGGGAGGAGGGGTTTAGATTTATTGGGAACTGGAGAATTTTTAAAAAGGGCTCCAGAGGTGATCCTGGCAATTACAGGCTGGTAAGCCTGACTTCAGTACTAGGCAAACTGGTTGAAACTATAGTAAAGAACAAAACTGTCAGACACATAGATGGCCATAATTTGTTGGGGAAGAGTCAACATGGTTTTTGTAAAGGGAAATCATGCCTCACCAATCTACTAGAATTCTTTGAGGAGGTCAACAAGCATGTAGACAAGGGGGACCCAGTGGCTATAATGTAATTAGATTTTCAGAAAGCCTTTGTCAAGGTCCCTCACCAAAGGCTCTTACACAAAGTAAACTGTCATGGGATAAGAGGGAAGGTCCTCTCATGGATCAGTAACTAGTTAAAAGATAGGAAACAAAGAGTAGGAATAAATGGTTAGTTTTTAGAATAGGGAGAGGTAAATAGTGGTGTCCCCCAGGGGTCTGAACTGGGACCAGTCATATTCAACATATTCATAAATGATCTGGAAAAGGGGGTAAACAGCGAGGTGGAAAAATTTGCAGATGATACAAAACTACGCAAGATAGTTAAGTCCCAGGCAGACTGAGAAGAGCTACAAAAGAATCTCTCAAAACTGTGTGACTGGGCAACAAAATGGCAGATGAAATTCAATGTTGATAAATGCAAAGTAATGCACATTGGGAAACATAATCCCTAATATACATATAAAATGATGGGTCTAAATTACCACTCAAGAAAGAGATCTTGGAGTCACTGTGGATTGTTCTCTGAAAACATCCACTCAATGTGCAGCGGCAGTTAAAAAAGCGAACAAAATGTTGGGAATCATTATGAAAGGGATAGATAATAAGACAGAAAATATCATATTGCCTCTATATAAATCCATGGTACGCCCACATCTTGAATATTCTGTGCAGATGTGGTCACCTCATCTCAAAAAAGATATATTGGAGTTGGAAAAGGTTCAGAAAAGGGCAACAAAAATGATTAAGGGTATGAAATGGCTGCCATATGAGGAGAGATTAATACAACTGGGACTTTTTAGCGTGGAAAAGAGACGACTAAGGGGGGATATGATAGAGGTCTACGAAATCATGACTGGTGTGGAGAAAGTAAAAAAGGAAGTGTTATTTACTCCTTCTCATAACGAAAGAACTAGGGATCACCAAATGAAATTAATAGGCAGCAGATTTAAAACAAAAGGAAGTATTCTTTTTCACAATGCACAGTCAACCTGTGGAACTCCTTGCTAGACGATGTTGTGAAGTCCAAGACTACAATAGGATTCAGAAAAGAACTAGATTAGTTCATGGAGGAGAGATCTATCAATGGCTATTAGCCAGGATGGACAGGGATGGTGTCCTTAGCCTCTTTTTTTGTTTGCCAGAAGCTGGGAATGGGCAACAGGGGATGGATCACTTGATGACTACCTGTTCTGTTCATTCCCTCTGGGGTACCTGGCTTTGGCTGCTGTCCAAAGACATGATAATGGGCTACCTGGACCTTTGGTCTGACCCAGTATGGCTGTTCTTATGTTCTAACACATACCACTCAACTTATAAAAACCTTTAACAGAGTTACAGCTTGTGGATAGAAGAAGCAAAACAATGAACCACGGAAATATAAGAACTACAGAAACAAGCTCCCTAACCAGTATGGAAAGAAGATATTTTTGAAGAGCTATAACAAAGGCAAGTAAGCGATCAAAACAAGTATTTTTGAAGGAGAACAGCATACTGAAGGAAATATCCCTGGTGCTAAATCAAAGTAAAAGGCTGCCTGAGTCACCAAAGAATAACTTCAGCCTTTAATTTATTTTCCAGTCATCTTAAAAAACAGAAGTCCATAGGACTCTCCACATACAGTGGTTTGTTTGCTGGATCTGCACTGTGAAAATAATCAAAAGGCAGAATACTCATGGGTAGCTACAGAACAACAGAATATTTCTTCTTTTAAAAAAAATGAGAAAAGCAAATTTTAATCAGAAGAAAATTTCAATACTTTTTTATTTTTCATGATAGAAAAGAAACAAGTTATCAGCTGTCATTTGGGTCAGGGTAAATTACAACTGCATTAACCTTCTTTTCTGTGCCCTGGAATGTATGTTTCCCCATAAAATTACAGGGGAGATACTGGATACTCTGCTACTGCTGGATTCATTTCTAAAGCACTTTCTAAATCAAATGCTCATTATTATTATTTACATTACAGTCATGCCTAGAGGCCCCAAATGAGGTCAAAGCCCCATTTTGTTACTGTATATTATTGTTTATTATTTGTATTGTGGTAGCACCTATTCCCAGTCATGGATCAGAACCCGGTTGTGGTAGGCGCTCTACAAACATGGTCTCTCTCCCACAAAGAGTTTACAGGCTCAGTAATCCCATTGCGCAAGACACCATCCATACACATAGTAAGAGACCCTACTAATCTAAGCTCCACCACTGATTTGGTGTGCAACCTTGAGCAAGTCACTTCAGCTCTCTGCATCAGTTTCCCCAGCTGTAAAATGAGGTAATAATACTAGTCATTCTACCTCACAGGGCGTTAGAAGGATTAACTAGTTAATGCCTGTCCAGTGCTTTGAGCCTGTAAAACACTGCATAAATGTTATGTGTTATTGCTATACAGTTATTATTAATAACAGCAGTGGCAGTAGTTAGAGCTAGCTGGAAAACAGCAATTCTGTTTCGTGATCCATAGCATGGTTCTCAAATCGGTTTTCTTTCCTCTGCAGAATGGAACTTGTCTCAAAAAAGGAAAGAGAGAATTATTTAGAGGAGGGTCTTGAAACTTGCTATGCCACACCACATGCTAGTGCCCAAACCACTAGGTTATAGAGAGTCTCTCTGATTCTACCCCTTGACATTTCATCCTGAACAACAAAGCCTGCCTGAGAAAACTGTCATGGAAATGATATATTTTCACAAAATAGCATTTTTCAGTGCTATGCCATGTTAAGTCAGATCTTACAATGCAATGAAACATAGGCACTGCAGTGTACGTGCCACATGGCATAAGACTCTAAAAGAAACATTGATCTTTTTAAGTGATCTTGTAGTCACTGTGGAGGTTTTGGCATGCCCTTCTTCACAGTAGGATGATCTTTAATTCCAGTCCACACAAGATTCACTATTATAATTCAGACACTTGACAAGGAGATATAGTACATAGCCAACAACTTTTACCCAGCCGTAAAAAGTCTATATAGTTGACCTTCTCTCCAGTTTACCAGGGCTGCACAGATTTGTGTGTGTCAGCCAAAGTAAGGAGCTAGAGAAAAGGGATGTGGGGCAGCCCTCCTGCTTCCAGTAGTTATTCCCTTTTTACCTGAATTATTATATGGCAAATCAATTATAATTGATTACCCCCACTTAGTACTGAAAGGCCTTTAGGACATGTGCATCACTACACAGGGAAATCTGATTTGGAAATTAGCTCCCTGTTCATTGCAATAGGCAAAAATATGACTGTTGAATTTGAGCAGTGTTATTTATGCACTAATACAAAATTTACAAGTATGTGTTGCGGGTGTTGCTTCACAGTTAGAAATCAAATTACACTCCTGCTAAAATACTGGCAGGCTGGTATCAGCTACTGCTGCTGCTTTGCCTTCTCTGACTTTTCTCACTGTTGCTGCAAATTAAAAAGGAGGCCACTGCCGCTGTTTCTCTTACCAGCACCGTGTTCTCCTCCCTTGAAAGCAAGCAGACTGTCTGGGTTATCTCATGGCACAAAAAGAACAGAACACTTAATTGCTGCTGAAGTGCTCGTACAAAAGGTCACCAAACAATACGAGTTAGAATTATGGATTGTAGAGCAGGGTCCAGCAATTTGTTGGTGTACCAGATGTCTGATATATAGAAAATAAGGCGAAAGTAGGATAAACTTGATGGGAGAGGTCAGAAACGAGCTAACCAGCCATCCATAAAGCAGGTGTTCATGAAACAACTTGAAAGAAATCATTACAACACCTCATCTGTGTCCTAGAAAATGTGATCAGTGTTGTTACTGAGTATGCACCAACTGTGGGGCCTAATAGATCTGTTAAGAATGAGCCCAGCCTCCCACCTTGCACTTGAGGCGACAATGGAAAACTCAGTACTTCCTGCTATGTTGAAATAATCCACATTCCTTGTAGTGAATGATTGAATGGAAATGAGGTCTAGCTCAATGATGGGGAAATGAACATGCTGTATATGACAAATGATAAAGCTGAAGATATTTTACAAGCATGATCTTTTAAATAAAGTTGAACAAAAGGCTCTAACTCCTCTCTTGGGGCTTTATATTGCCTCCCATCACTATCACCTTCCATGTAAACTGAATAGCAATACTGAAGTCCCTGGTGGACTTCCTGGAGTCTCTTCCTCTCCTGTTTTTTGGGGTAAAAACCTAGTTTGAGGTATTTTTATTGTTATTGTTTTTGGTTTGTTTGGGTTGATTGATGTTTGTATGTTACAGGGCTTTTATTTATGTATGTATTTATTACATTTTTAGGGGGAGGATTTGGGTAGATGGGGGGTGTCAATGTTGGGTGAGAGTCATTTTTCCTACATTGCAAAGGTTTTTTCAAAGATGAAGGTTTTGCTGCATTTCCTAAAGAAGTTGTTCCATAGCTGGATCCCTCAACCAAGAACACTTTGTCCTTCCTCACATGCACTTCACCTTGGGCTTTGTGAGTTGCATTTTGTGTAGTGAGGAAATCTGTATTCGAATGAAATTCCAGTCTGCCTGAGCTTCTATATAAAACTTAAATCAAATTCAGTCTGTACTTTTAACAAAAAATTGTCTTTAACTCTCTTCAGTCCAGTGAGTCAGTCCTGCTCAGAACTGTGCCATCCTTCCTTTCTGCCCTCCCTATCTAGAGCAAGGCCCAGTCTACACTGCTGCTTACGCTGATGTAAGTTATGTCACTCGGGGGGGGGGGGGTGAAAAAATCACACATCCCCCGAGCGACGTAGATTACATTGACCTAATGCAATATCTACACCACTCTATGTTGGCAGGAGACTCTCTCCTCCTGACTTAGCTTCCACCTCTTGGGGAGGTGGAGTACTGAAGTCAACGGGAGAACGCTCTGCCATCAACTTATCACGTCTTCACCAGACCCGCTAAATCGTGACCACTGCATTGATCACAGCAGTGCTGATTTAGCGTGCCAGTGTTGACAAGCCCTGAATGTCTAAAGCTTTAAAGTCTATATGTGGGAAAGGTGTATTAAAGTACCAGTTACATGGGAAGCTTCATCAACACCTTTCTCCGTCCACATGGAGAGTCAGGATTACCTGATTTTAGGTGCTAATGCTGCCAGGGATGCATGCTGATTTCTTTAAAGCTAACAAGCCTTTGATTAGGATCTGAGAACCAAGGTAACAAGACAAGATTTTTTATTTTCCCATTGATTGATGAATTAATTAAAGACATCTAGATGGAATTCTTTAATGCTATAAATGTGCCATGTTGATTGTTTTTTAGCATTGTAGAAACATTTTCTGGATTAAGTATCAGTCCAACATTGTTTTCCAAAATAAAGCAATTAACACAATATTAGATTAGTAGGCAGGTGTCTATACATCTGTAGAAAACAGAGAGACTCTACCATGGTAAATAAACAGGCCTGCAAAATCCCTAGTAATGGACTGATTTTCTGAGATGACAAGCAACTGCACTTCCCATTGATTTCTTTGTTCATTCTAGGTGCTCACTACCTCTAAAAATCAGGCTGTATATACGCAAGAATCCAATGAGAAATATCAGTCTTAGCACAGCAGCAAAGACTACAGGGCCAGATCCGCAGCTGGTGTAAACTGACATCGCTGAACTGAAGTTAAAAAAGCTCTGTCAATGTACACCAACTAAGGATCTTGCACATATCTTTGCTTGTAACTGATCCAGGAACACTTTATTTTTTGGCTGGCTCACTTTAGTTTTTCTTTTTCAGTGTTCCCTTGGCAACAGACTGGCAAATTAACCAGCTGTATATTGGTGGAAAAAAGGGTTACAGATTGAAGGGAACCTATGAAGTCTGCTGCTTTCTGTTAAGAGGGACCCATGCCTGAAATAATTTTGTCCAGGAGAACCAAAATAAAAGCTACATAACTGCTCTGAAAATTAGGCCTGTTGTTTTTGCTATATTAAAGTAAGATGATGTATCAGCAGGTGCTAATTTTGCATTGGTAGCTAGCAACTTACCATGATAGGGCTGATTTGACTGACATGAAAAAAATGATGTACCTCTAAATCAATTTTTATAAAAGAATTGAAGCCAGTGGAAAATGAAGGATGGAAACTCAGCGGAATAGTCTGTTATTTAAAAAGGACTTGCTGAAATATTTTAAAGACTGTAGTGTTCTCTACACTTGTTCAGATGAGTGTAACTTTTCCTTTCATTGGTTTGACCATCCATGGCCGGAATTCCTTACAACGCTTACAGCTTTCTATTATTCCCAACGTATATTTTATTAAACTATGTTGGTTTTGGTGTAGACACTGTGGACATTTAAAACACATTGACCTTATACAGGAAATGTCCAGCATTTAAAAGAAACAGTTTTAGCAGGCCTAGAGTCCTAATCCTGCTTCCTAAAACCATTATAAGTCAATAGTAAGGGAAGCAAGAAGAACTCAGACTGGAAAAGTTAGCTTTTTGAGCTCATCAACAAACTGTTTAGGCAGCATTTGACTTGGGCTTGTATGGCTTCAGGGACTGGCAACAATGGATTAAGGACCTGACTCTCCATTGCCCTACACTTTGTGTTGTCATTCGTACAAATGCAAAGTGGGTACAGAATACTACCAATCAGTTTTCTAGCACTTTGCACTCAGTTTGCATTGGTATAAATGATGGTACAAGGTGGAAGACAACAGTGAATCAGGCATAGAGTCTGAGGGCATGTCTACATTTGCCATTTAAAGCAGAAAAAGTCCCTTTTTTGTGCAAAAACCATGGGAGTGTCTACACTTGCCAATGACTTTTTGCAGTGAAACTCAGAAGTTTCATCACAAAAAGAAAACCACCTCCACCAGAGGCATACAGCTCTTACCAGTGATGCTTTTGCAGTGATCTGCAAGTGAAGACATGTTCTTTCTGTTTACACAGCTTTTGGTCTCCTGAGGATATCCCACAGTGCCTAGGTGACCACTCTAGCCAGCAGCTCTGCTGCTCTGTTGCCTGGTAATCAGGCATCCACCCTTCCCCCTATAAATCCCTGGGAACTTGGAAACTCCCCTTCCTGCTTTCTTGGCAAATGGTCACTTATCTGGCCAGGTGACAATGCCTGCTCCACGGAGCAAACGATCCCCTGCTTGGAGCAACGCTGAGCTACTGGAGCTGATCAGTGTGTGGGGAGAGGAGGCTGTGCAGGGACCCAGGATGCCCCCCAATCAACCCACCCCCCTTCCCACAAGACCCATCGTCAAACTGGAGAGAGCTGCACTGTGGGATAGCTGCCCTAGAGCGCTGCTCTCATCATCCCTATCACCGGTGAAACTTACAGCGCAAAAACTCTGAAAGTGTAGACATAGCCTCGTATACCTAGGTCACTAGCTAAACAATATATCTGACCCTAGTAGTGGTTACTGGTAGCTGTAGACAGTATACATGTAACTAAGTGTGGAACTGCATAGAAGTTCGAAGAGAGAGCCATAAAAATGGACAAAAAAAACCCCTTGACTTTTTTGTGATATTTCATTTCAGGTTTTTGTTACAATTTTGTTTTTGTCATTTTTCATTTTCCAAGCAGCACCAATTAGACATGAAAAATACCTATTGGGTGTGTCTATCTTAGACATTTACAAAAGCTTCCATGATCATACTGTCTAGAGCCTCAGTTTGACTCCACTTGGAGTAGGGAGTAACAATTTGTAGGACCAGGCGCATGTGGGATTCCACTGTAAGAACAAACTAGGACCCTGATCCTGCAAAGACTTATTTTTGTACATGTTTAACTTTATACACTTCAGATATCCCACTGAGGTCAGTAGGACTATTCTCCCTGTGTATAGTTAAGCTCTTGTATAAATCGTTGCAAGATCAGGGCCTAAACTGTGTTTCTGAAAATCCAGACTAATCTTAATAGATGGGCATCACATATTGTTCATGATTGGCACACTGCAAAATGGGATGAGGTTGGTTTGGACGAGTAGTCAGAATTTTCAAATGATCATCCAAGATATTCTCTGAACTCTCTGCACCTCCTGAGGGTATAAAATTAGATTGGAAAATCTCACAAAACAAGCCTTCTTGTGATATTTTGGCATTCCAGTTATGGCTGGTATGGAATAATGTACAGACGTGTGGAAAAATAATAAATTAAAATAGGTAAATGGAACCTTGGAAAAATCTTAGTTCAGATTTGGTCTGAGTGTCTGCTTCACTTATCCAGTTATTATTTTTCTCAGCCATATTTTCCATCATAACATGCCATCATTGGCAGGTGCCCTTTTCACTGGCTAGATGCTACCTACATCTGAATGTCCTGGAATGGTTGCTACAATGGGAAGATTTTATATTAATGTTTTTTTAATGAGGTCATCCATCATAAAATGATCATATTGCCTTAGTTAGAAATCAATACTGATGGGACAATAAAGATGAAACATTATAATATAAGTCCTTAGTACATTACAGACTACAGTTAGCAACAGTAGCGATTGCTAATAGAAAATGAAAAATAGCTAATATAAAAAAAACTTGTTCACGTGAGATGATAGATCTCTCTATTTGGCAAGTACAGGGAACAGCAAATCATTTTTTTGATTGTAATGGGAGGAACTTTATACTAGTTTTTTATTAGCATTACAATCTTTGGCACTGGATAGAATAACTGTATAACACTATCTCTTCTTAGTAATGTCAGTGCATATATATATATACAGAGAGAGAGAGAGAGAGAGAGAGAGAGAGAGAAAATGAGACACACACACATAGGGATGAAATCCACCACCTGTACAGAGGCCCAACACAGTAATTATGCATCTCTTACATCCATTATTATTTTTATTACACCTAGATGCCCAAACCACAATTGGGGCCCATTTTTTGGTGCGAAAAATCACAATTTTGCAAATATCTGGCCTTCCTTCAATCTCTCATTATATTAAAAAGTGGCATTGCACACTCTTCAGCCATGTCACCAGAATGGACAAAACCATCCCAGCACGTCATGCTCTCAAACTTTCCATTGACACGTGAAGGGGTGCATGTGCTGACCCTACCTGGAGTGCCCCACACCCGGCCCCCACAAGAGATTTGTGGGTTTGTAGGAGTGAGCCAGGTCTGGGAACTTCACTACAAGATGTCTGGTGCAACGCCATCAACCATGGTTACTCTGGGTGGGTGCAATGTTTGAGGTTGATTTTTTAAACTTCTATTACTGTAGTAGCTCCTGTGATGCTGGCAGACAAGGTGCCAGCTCATGCCAAAGCGCCTAGATCTTAACTGAACACTGGCAAATATGTAGCTGGAACCAGTCTGGCTCACCTGTGTGTTAGTATTGTTAAAATAGGTAGTAGAGTTATAAAAATGTTACTAATGTTTAGACTTTATGGAATGCTTGTAAAAGTTGCTGCATGAATTAATCTCACTTCTAATATCTGTATCCCATGATATATGGTAATATTTGAGTGTTTGCTCTGTAACTGTGAATCACCAAGCAGGAGAGGAGCATTAATGAGTGTGAAATACTAGATTCAAACAGAAGGTGTTATCTTCTGCCCAACAAAAGAAGGCCCATCAACACCAGATGAACCATTGTGGAACATCAGAGGACAAAGTACTTTGTTGATTACTCACCCACACGCCCGTGAATAGGAGATGTGCAACTGAATTCCTCCCAACAGCTGAATTAGCAACTCGAAGCAGAAAGCGAGAAAGAATAAAAAGTCCTAACAAGGAGGAACTGTATTTTTTATGCTGCTTGGACTCTGAGGGGGCAAGGATTATTAAGCATAAGCCAATGTTCCTCGTGCTTAGCCTGGGTTAGCCCTAAAGGACATATAGAGTTTGCTTATTATAGAAGCTTCTATTACTTTTTTAAACTTAAGACTGGAATTCATTTGTGTGCATATATGTCTACATGCTTTAACCTTGTAAATACCTCTCATTTCTTTTTCCTAGTTAACAAAATTTTCAGATAGTTTATTATAGAATTGGCTAGAAGCATCTTCTGTGTGACATCAAAGATGTAATTGAACTAGGATAGGTGACTGGTCCTATAGGACTGGGAATAACTGAATATGGTTGTGATTTTTAGTGTAGGGGACCATCTATACCAGGGATCAGCAACTTTTGGCACGTGGCCCATCAGGAAAAGCTGCTGGCGGCCCGGGACGGTTTGTTTACCTGCAGTGTCCACAGGTTTGGCCAATCACAGCTCCCACTGGCTGCGGTGGGCCATTCCAGGCCAATGGGGGCTGTGGGAAGTGGCATGGGCAGGTAAACAAACCATCCCGGCCCTCCAGCAGATTTGCCTGACAGACCACATGCCAAAGGTTGCCAATCGCTGATCTATAACAAAGGCAGGCTTACCTGTGTGGCAAGATAGATCAGAGTACCCAAGGGGACTGTCTGTGACTTCATGTAAAGTCTGTTATAGTGCCTGAGGAGTTTACACTCTCTTGAGCCACTGCAGGACGACTTGACACCTCCAATCAAGAATGAAGTGGTGCCCAGTGCTCACACATACAAGGACCCTTTTGATAGTTAGCTCAGTTCATTTTTGTTGGTACTTTAGGAATAGTTTTGTCATTATTCTGATCTAATGAAAGTCACTGTACTTCATTTAAAAGGCATATTAGGATCACTGTATTTTCAGAAACAATTTTGGAACTCCAAATTTCAAACTCAATTTCATTGCTATCTGCAGGAGTATGCACCTTGCATTTTGCGGTGATGCTGGGAATCCCTTTCCCAAACTTCAAAAAGAGCTTTGTGTGGCTCAGAAGCTTGTCTCACCAACAGAATTTGGTCCAATAAAAGATATTTCCTCACCCACATTGTCGAATTAAATTTCAGGTTGTTTCATTTGATTTCAGTGAGAAACTTTACATCAGGCCAGATTCACTACAGGTTATGCCCTGTTTCACAAAAGACAAGAAGAACATTGATGACCTGGGTTGAGTTTTGTGTTTGGAAGGAAATCCAAAACTAATGCCTTGTGTAGTTCCAGAACTAAAGTCTTGCACACTTCTACCAGAAAACCAAATGAAATCCCCCCAAAATGTCCCAGCATCTTTCATTCTGGTGGTCTTTTAAACTGATATATCTGCTATTTGGGTGCTCAGCTACTATAGGACTGCCGGTAAGTACATACCTAGAATATAAATTTAATTTTTAGAGGAAGCTATTCTTTTCCCAGTTTATTCATAGTTTGAAGAAACCCTCTTTTTTGCTGATGTAAGAAATCCTCTGAGATAGAGCAGGAGTAATTTTATCATAATTAGGAAGACAAATCTGAGATGAGGTTCAATCCAAAGGTCTTTTAAATCTCCAAATATAACTTTGCCAGATAGTTTAACTCAGCATAACAGCTCAAGAGGTCCAGCCAGGAGGAATCTGTCATTTCCACCCAGATTATCACAGTTATAATACAAAAGTGGCATTATGCATGGAAATTAATTTTATCACATTGCAATATATGTTCTGATTCAGCAGCACTCTTCTCTACAATGTAATAAAGCAGGCAGAAGTGTAAATCATTTAGTAGACTATAAGCATAATGGGAGAAAGGACAAACCAATGTGCAGGGTGGATAAGAATGACATCAGTGCATTCTCCTTTGACAGATTAAATTTAGTAAAATATTGGAACTTGAAGTTATCATAAGTGTGATATGATCTCAGAAGGAAAAATGATTTTCTGAAACTGCAGGAAAGAGGTCAGTATGTTATTAGCAGTTCAGAACTAACCATTGCCATATAAAAGGAAAAGCATTTACGGCAAGATGATTGAACATCTCCTTTTAAAAGACCCAGTGTCAGGTATCTTTAATAACTTTAATGTTAAAATACTTTATTTGCTTTAAAAAATTCCAGAGGATATAGCTTCACTCCTTGTTTTACTGTATTCAAATCTCCCGTGTAGTTAATGAAGGTCAGTTTAGATGCACTATATTAATGAAAGAAATCCTAATTAGACCACAGAGGTCTATTTAAAAGGGCCCAAACCTACAGACCTTACTCCAGTAAAGCCCTCATTTAGGGCTAAATTGTGGGTACAAGAGATTTAGAATCCTAAGCCTCATTTTCAAATGTGATTTATGTACTTAAGAAATTAGGCACTTTTGCAAATGGCTCCTAAGTCACATAAGCACTCAAGAAAAAATTAACTGGTGTGTTTAAGGCACAGCCCTGGGTTGGGGGAGAAGTGAATATACAGGAGCACCGGGATCAGAGGATCACCAGACGGTATTGTGCCTCTGAGATTCAAGGCCCCAGTCCAGGATAAAGACCCTATTCTGTAACACAGGGGTCTCAAACACACGGCCCGCGGAGTTATTTGCTGTGGCCCACCACGCTCCCTGCGCCCCCCACCCCCGAGTTATTTCCTGTGGCCGCCAAGCTCCCCTCACCCGTCACTCCCCCTCCCCCCAGCATGCTGCATCCTCATTCCTCTACCTACCTCCAGGCACTTCCCATTGCCAAACAGCTGTTTGGTGGCACTTATCTCTTTCCAGGAGGGAGAGGGGAGGAGCGGAGAACTGTGCACTCAGGGGAGGAGGCAGAGAAGAGGCAGGGAAGGGGTGGGGATTTGGGGAAGGGGTTGGAATAGGGGCAGGGAGGGGGCGGAGTTGGGGTGGGCACTTTGGGGAAGGGGTTGGAATGGGGGCAGGGAAGGGGTGGGAAGAGGCAGGGAGGGGCGGGGCCTCATGGAAGGGTTGGAGTGGGGGCAGGGCTTTATATGAAAAGGTGTCCGTGATGCGGCCCTCGGGCCAATGTACTAGTCCTCATGTGGCCCTCATGGTGATTTGAGTTTGAGATCCCTGCTGTAACAGGAAGACAGTCCCTGAGTCAAATAATTTATTATCTAGGCTTATGATAAGATGCATCAGGTGGCTGAGACTAGCAGATGAGGAGCATGTGTGTGTTGGAGGAGTGGGTTCATGGCAGTAGTAAATGAGTTTTTTCTGCATAGGGCAGTGAGACAATCCTGTTTTGCAGATGTCATGGCAGAGCTGAGTCTTAAGGAGAGATATGAAGGAGAGTAGTGTGATGGTTTTACTGATTTTGATGAAGCTGCTATTTCTGCATTTGCCAGAGGGTTGCT
This sequence comes from Natator depressus, assembly GCF_965152275.1. Classification (NCBI taxonomy): domain Eukaryota; kingdom Metazoa; phylum Chordata; order Testudines; family Cheloniidae; genus Natator; species Natator depressus. The sequence continues at coordinate 21,781,394 of NC_134236.1, forward strand.
CTAGATCGTTTGTTATTCTGGTTTCTTGGGAAGGGGGAATCTCTCCCCACAAAGGGCCAGCTTTTGTCCCATTAACCAGGCTGAGCAGGACTTTCCTCAAGGAGAGTGGTCACTTTGGATAGGCTATTACCAGCAGGAGAGTGAGTTTGTGTGTGTGGCTTTTGGAGGGGGGTGAGGGGGTGAGAGCACCTGGATTTCTGCAGGAAATGGCCCACCTTGATTATCATACACATTGTGAAGAGAGTGGTCACTTTGGATGGGCTATTACCAGCAAGAGAGTGAGTTTGTCTATGGGGGGGGCGGAGGGTGAGAAAACCTGGATTTGTGCTGGAAATGGCCCATCTTGATGATCACTTTAGATAAGCTATTACCAGCAGGAGAGTGGGGTGGGAGGAGGTATTGTTTCATGGTGTCTGTGTATATAATAATGTCTTCTGCAATTTCCACAGTATGCATCCGATGAAGTGAGCTGTAGCTCATGAAAGCTCATGCTCAAATAAATTGGTTAGTCTCTAAGGTGCCACAAGTACTCCTTTTCTTTTTCCTCAAGAGTTCAGTGCAACTATCCAAGAAGTAAGTTACTATTCAACATGATGGGTCTGGCAGTGGGGGGAGAGGGAGAATTGGGTCCAAAGTGTTTCTAGGGAGAGGTTTCCATGAGGTCTGAAAGAAAGGAGGAGCAATTGTAATGCCAACACACCCCAGTCATCGGCGGGCGGGTAGGATCAAACCTGGGACCTCTGGAGTTAAATACACGAACCTCTATTGCATGAGATAAAAGCCATATGGCCTTTAGCTAAGGTGGTAGATCAGACTCATTAATCTCTTCCTAAGCGTTCTCAGTGCCATTAGAGGGGACAGAGCACCACACCCAGAAGATGTGTATGTTACATACTCCCCCTGGCTGAGAAGGTGCGTCCCGAGCTTCAGAGACTTCCCAGTTGAAATCCCAGATGAGCCCCCACTTGTAACGCTGACAGATCCCAGTCGTCAGTGGGCAGGATCGAAGCTCCGACTTCTGGAGCTAAATACATGAGCCTCAACTGCATGAGGGAAAAGCCATATGGCCTTTAGCTACGGCTGTAGAACAGACTCATTAATCTCTCTCTAAATGGTCTTGGTGCCACTAGATGGGACAGAACACTACACCCCAGAGGTGTGTGGGTTACACAATGTCCTGTTAATTCAGCTCCCTGCTGCCCACAGCCTTGAACTGTTTGCTACTGGTTTCATCTCGTCCTTAGCTAAAGTTGACCTTATGGTTCTAGGCGATGGAAAAAAAAATGAAAATGTGATTTATTTGTTATGCCTAAAGGTACTAACTAAGTATAACTAAAGTACAGGTTAAGTATAAGTACAACTAAACAAATAGACTGAAGAAAAAATAAAGATGGAATAGAGCAGAAGGTGTTAGATCAATTTCCCAATGGTTTTTCAACTGCTATCAAATTACAAGATCAGACAAGAAGTCAGATAAAATATTACAGCATAGAATGGGAAGTGAAGCATAAAAGTTAGAAATAACCAAAGTATTATATGAAAGCTTTTAAAATATGTATAAAGAACACTAAAATATGCTGACTGTCTGCTGTGCACACTTTGCATCCATTTACCTACCAGACATTAAGCTCTGTAAAGCAGAGTTTTGAATCTGAGTATGAAAACCAGCAGATCTTCATACCTGGTGTTTAAATCGATATTTGGGTATCTGTTTTGAAAGCACAGCTCCACTCTGAAAAGTGACTGTCTTAAGTACTGATATGGTTCCCCTTACTATAGTATATGTATGCCCCACACTCTTTAATGTATTTATCCTTGCTACACCCCTGTTATGTAGAGAAGTATTATTATCCTGATTTTACAATTGGGGAACTTATAAGACAGAGAGTGAAATCCTGGCCCAGCTGAAGCCAATGGCAAAGCTATTCACTTCAATGGGGCCAAGATTTCATCCAGAAAAACAAAGGCCAGGATTCACAAAGGGACTTAGGCATTTTGGCACTCAGGGTGGGGGTGGGGGGGGACACCTTTTAGGCACCTAGAACAATACTGGGATCCACGAAGTCAGAGTTAGGTGCCTGGGTTCCCTATACAATAAAGGGAGAGAGATAGGCACCTAAGAATGTGATCCACAAAAGTCAGCATGCGAGGAGGGGAGCCACCTAAGCTAGCTATGGGAGATGCTGAGCAGAGAGTGTGTTCTAAATCCCACCCATTTCACATCTACAGATGCCAGGCTACAGGGAGGCACCTATCTCCACTAGCTGTCCACTACAATTAAAGAGTCTTTGGGCCAGAGAGAAAACAAGAATGGCTCTGTAGCCTGGTGGTTAGGGCACCCAGGCGGGAAACTTGAAGTCCAGCCCCACTGCTCCAATGACTAATTATTTATTCACATTGCAACAGCTTCAACTGGGGATGGGGCTGGACTTGCTGTCCTCTCAGGGCCCCTTCCAGAATATCCCTTAGCTCAGTGGTTAGAGAACTCTCCTGAGAGGTAGGAGATCTCTGTTAAAATCCTTTACCCCCTCTGGAAGAGGAGTGAATTGAGTGCTGTAACCATTAGGCAAAGCCAGGTTGGGAATGGGATCCAATCTGGTAGGCGCCCTCTGAACACACCTATTAGATCAGGCCCTGAAAACAAGGTAGGTGTTTGCCCACCTAGCTTCCCCTGATTCACAGATCACTGTGGGCCTTAGCTGGAAGATACGTGCCCCTAGAGTGAGGCAGCAGTACACACGTCCAGAGGCAGAAATCTAAGTGCCAAGAGAGTTTAGGCACTGACAGGGTTCAACGGGAGTTTTATGTATCACAATGAAACCTAGGTACCAAGGTGAACCCCACCCTAAGTGAGTGGCCCAAGGTCACACAGAAGGTCTGTGGCAGAGGAGAGATTTGAACGTGGATTTCCTGAGTCCTAGAGTAGTGCCCCACCCTTCTCAGCTGTGAAAACTGGCACAACAGGGTTCCATGTTCAGTTCTCATGACTCAGTCCCATAATACATTTGTTCCATTTACTGGTAAAAGGATGTTTTTCTAACTGCTGGCTATGCAAAATCAGCACCCAATGTGAATGTCAGACTGTATTTTTTATGCTCTACATTATTGCTTGCCACCATTAATAATGATGGCTCGGTGGTGTCCCTACTCTCGGTTTGCCAGAAGCTGGGAATGGGCGACATAGGATGGATCACTTGATGATTTCCTGTTCTGTTCATTCACTCTGGAGCACCTGGCACTGGCCACTATTGGAAAACAGGATACTGGACTAGATTGACCTTTGGACTGACCCAATATGGCTGTTCTTATGTTATGATTACACAGCTGGGCCTAATTAGAAGTGAATGAGCCTGAGAAGAATCCAGCACATTCTCACAGAGCTGTGTTTGCAGTGCTAATAGGAGTGAGAAGATATTCAAAACCTCTTGTAGTCATGGTGGGCTAGATTGTTCTGCCTGGGCAAAGCCCAAAGTAAGGGGCTGCACATTGCTCTCCTGCCCTAGGAGCATCCCATGAAAGGAACTATGTCACACTGAGCCTGGATCTCTTCCCTGCTCTCCTTTTGCTGCAGGAATAATATAGCAGCCTGTGTTGACTCAGCTTTCCAGGCCAGTCCTTTGCAGAGAACAGGGGAAGAGGGAAAGTATGGAGACACATGGGAGAGGAGGATGCTTTTGGGAATTCCTCCAAACTTTATGGAAACCCTGAAAGTACTAGCCCACTCAGCCTCTATCCCAAGAAGACCAGAATGATCTTGGAGCAAGACATGTTGGGAAAAATTGGGCTATGTGGTGAAGACGAGAGCCAGGCCAAGACATGGCTGTGGGATGGGGGCTAATAAGGTTCATATGATTCAGATAAAAATCACAGGCCAGATTGCCAGCTGTTGTAAATTGGCATAGTTTATTGAAATCAATGGAGCTGCATTAATTTACACCAGTGGGGGGCCTGGCCCCCAAACCTTTAGGAGCATTAAAGTGAAACCTAAATGTTGAACCTTTTCCATTTTGTCAATTGCTAACTGAAATCTATTTTTATTACAATTCTCTCTTTCTTTGGGGGGGGGGGGAGGAGGAGGCAGGGCACCTGCGAGAAGGAGGGGCGAGGTTCTTAACTACAGTGCTAACAATACTAATTATCCCAATACCTCATTTGTCTGCATGGAGAGCTAGTATTTTTTAAACTATTTGGTCTTCTCAGTTTACTAGCTAAAGCAAATTTGCTCGCTCGTTCAGCTGCTTCTTTGTCATTTGTTCTATCGATAGGACAATTCAGCACAGCCGTTCAACAGCCACTCTTCCTCTTGTGGATCTAAATGAGTGTATTCCAGTCTGTCTGTAATGCACAAAAGTTTGGAAAGTACAGCTCACACACCAAACTCCCAGTATAAGGCTGAATTCTAATAAGGGTTCATGAATCATGTAGGCAACACAATGAGAACATTTGAAATGGTGTTTGCATTGGGTATAAGAGTTCAAATGTAATGGATTTTTAAGTAATTAGCGTGAGCTATTTATCACCCTGAGTTATACTGAAGTAGTAGCCGAATATAAAAATAATGATGATGATGTTGTGCATAAATTGTTCATTTCTTGCAGTGTTGTTTTTTTGTTTTTGTTTTTAAAGTCAGTGCCTAGGGAGGCTATCCAAACTGTCAGTGAGAATATGAAATATCTATGTGCTCTTTTTAAAATTTTTCTTTTGTCATTTACAAGATGACGGGCTACTTCAGTGCTAGCTTCGGTTGGGTATAATGCAGTGCATCCATAATGTAGCATGTCCAGGACATTTTAAAAACATACTGAACATGTTCAGCTAGTCTAGGGAGTCTCACCAGATGATTCCTTCCCTAGATTTCTCTATAGCAAGCCTATGAGTCTGTCATTAAGGCACAAGACTGGCTGTCAGGTTTTTACTTCTCGCTCTGCCATTGAATATGTTAAAGGGCTCTTTAATTTAGCAGGCTAAGGGATAACAACAGCCAATGCCTGAAAATTAGAGCCAGACAAATTCAAATGGAAACAAAGGCACAATTTTTAGCAGAGGGTGCGATGAACCATTAAAACAAACTATCAAGTGCAGTGGTGGGTTCTTCATCTCTTGATGTCTTCAAATCAAGACTGGGTGTCTTTTTATAAGAGGTCACAGCCTTATTATTGGGTAACTGACTCTTAGCCTGTAGGGGTTGCTGGATGACATTCTATGTCCCATGTTATACAGAAGGTCAGACTAGATGATCTAATTGTCCCTTTTAGCCTTAAATTTTATGAATCTATGCCTTCCTGTGAGACTTTAGGGAAGTTACTGATCCTCTCTGTGCCTTGCATCGGCACCGACTCGATAGGTGCTCCAGCGGAGCACCCACAGAAAAAAATAGGGGTGTTCAGCACCCACCAGCCACAGCTGTTTTGCAGACCCCCAATCAGCTGTTTGGGAGCACCCCTGATCAGCTGTTTGGTGATGCCTTCAATCAGCTATTTGGTGGCTGGGAGAGGGGATTTAGGGAGGGCTGAGAGCAGCAAGCGGGCAAGGCCCTCAGGGAGCAGGGGGAGTGGGGGTGGGGCAGCCCCTGGGAAAATAAAAACTGAGTGCCTAGGGTGCCTTGGTTTTCATCTCTGAACAAAATAAAAAGTACGTTGGGAAGCTTAATTCCTAACGTTCACGTAGTGGGTAGAGTTTGTCAGATGAAAACTGCTATAAAGGTGCCAAATAATATTTTAATGACTAAAACCCTGATTTACTGATAAAATTATTGGCCCTTATAAATCAATACTATAAAAATGAGGTGTTTGGGGAACTTTTTCTGAGAACAACTTGAAAATATAAGTTTTGAGTTTTCAGAAGAGCTCAGGGTTGGTCTGACTCTGCATCCTTGGAAGTGAAGGGTAAAACTCCAATTGGCCCCAATAGGAGCAGAATTAGGCCAATGCTGGATGCTTTTGAAAATGCCACACATACTATTTTAGAGCTAAATTTTGCTCCTGGATGTACCCAGGGCTCTCAGTGACTTCAATCTGACTTGCTTAAGGAGTAAACACCTTGCGCTGCCCTTCAGTGAGCACCTCTGACTGACATCAACAGTGACAATGATCAAATCCTGCAGCAGCTATTTCCTTCTTGATTTCCTCAGCTGTAAGGGCTGGGCTGCTGTGATGCAGGACCTTTGTGGGGGGGGGGGAAGGGGGAGAAGGAGAAATAAGAGTGGGATCACTCCAGAGAACCTTATCATGAAGATATACTCTGTTTTGATATTTCTCAAAAAAACCCACAATCAAAAGTGTAAATAACACTTAGAAATAATATGAAAAAAAGGACATTTACAAAACAAGAACTAACAGTTACCATCTACATGTCACTAATTAGTAAACCAAAAAATGAAGCATGACTATGTGGTCTAGAGTGCTGGAGAGCTATCCCGTGGTGAGTGTTGTGAGCCTGATGAGTCATCCCTGAGCCTGAGAGTTCTGAGTGCTCTGTGCCGGATGAGTCATCTGAGATAATTACCCATGAAACCTGAGGGCCCAGCCAATCCAGAAGCAAGGCTCTAAGCAGGTGACCTCAAAGAAGGTATATAGGCTTTTAATGAAAGCAGCCACTCCAGTCTGCTGAAGGTCACTACCTTGTTGAGAATGTGCCATGCTACGAGGTAGTTCTGACAGACTACTCCTGTTCCTGTTCCTGTTCCAGCCTCTGCCTGCTCCTGCTCATGCCACAGCCAGTCATCCAGCTGTCCTGGTAGTTTGAACAGACTGGTCCCTATATTCTTGGCTCCAGCAACCAAGATGGAAACCCCTGGCATGTCTGTCATTGAGATGACAGAGTTGGTCCACAACCTTCAGAATCAACATGTCCAGCTGCAATGGAAGAATGCTCCCTTCCCCTCACACATCCCAGCAGTTCCAGTACTGCCGCGTACAGTCCCTCTGGAACATGGCAGAAAGGTTCCACTGCTAGAAAGATTTGATGGGAACTGCCAGAAGTTCTGTAGTTTTATTAAATAACGCCGTGATGTATCTTGGTGACCAGACTAAAGTGGGGCTTATCATCAGTTTATTGACTGGTGAATCCCCAGACTGGGCCTCACCATTTCTGGAACAGGCAAGCCGACCCTTACTAATTTTGATCAATTCAGCCATGCTTTTTGCATCCTATTCAATTATCCAAATCGTACTTGGACTACAGAAACTGCCTTGCAGTTTCTCAGACAAGGCCATCATCCTATCTTGGCATACACTGCCCACTTTTAGTGTCTGGTTGCCAATGTGGCATGGAACGAGGCAGCCCATTTCCACCAGCATCTGGACAACAACATAAAAGATGAATTGGCCCAGGGCGAGCTCCTCACTATTCTGAACTCCTTATCAAATTGTGCAGCTGTATTGACAGTCCTCTGTCTGGAGGATGCCAAGAAAGAAGAGGGCACACACACAACCCCAGCCTAGGCCTGCTCAGTTTCAGCCATTCACACAGGCTGTTCCAGAGCTGGAGACTATGCAGAGTGATCCAGCATGAAGTATCTCACTGCTTAGGAACAGGAGTATTGGCAGCAGAATGGCCTGTGCCTATATTGTGGTGGCACTACTTTGCTACTGAGTGTCCCTGTAAATCCTGGCTGTTAGCAAATCTGGGAAACAATCACATCCAGAGGGGTTGCAGCTAGACATAACCATGAAATCAAGTACTCCACACACAGGGCCCTTCTTTCATCATGGCTTTGGCAGGCACAAACTGTCATCCTCCATTCCTGCAGGTCTTGCTCCGCCTCTGCGTCCCAGCTACACCTGAGGGGAGCTGTATCCAGATTCTGGTGCTTCTAGTAATTTAATGGATGTGGGGTTCGTGAAAGCTAACCAACTGCCAGTGCAGAAGAACCTCACCCCAGACCTAGTGGAGTCAATTGATGGCAGCGAGCGGTCCTGAGTTCCAGTCACCGATGAAACCTCACCCTTCCAGGTCAAAATCCAGGACCATCAGGAAACTCGCCACACTTCCTGATCAGGCTCAGCATTCCTTGGCTCTCTGTGCTTGATCCAGACATCTCTTGGAAGAGGAGAGATGATTCAAGATGAGCTACTCCTGTCAACTGTGCCTAGACAATCAGGAGTCCATAAAACAAGAAGTACAGGGGGAGAGAAAGGTCACTGCCACAAAATAAATGACAACATCTTATCCCTGTATAGACCTTATGATTGCCCTATCGACCTCCAGCCAGGGACCAGAATTCCATTTGGATGGATTTATCCCTTATCAGAACTAGAACTCGGGGCCTTACGAGAATACCTTGACAAGAATCTAGCAAAACATTTCATTAGTCTGTTCATGTCTCCCACTGAAGCTGTGATTTTGTTTGTTTAAAAAAAAATGGCTTCTTGCATCTTTGTGTAGTCTATTACGCATTGATCAAACTCAATATTAGGAACAAGCATCCTTGGCTTTTGATCAAAAGGGTGATTCAGGCAAGGCACTTAAAAAGCTCCATCTCTGTGGCACTTACAATCTAGTCCACATTTGGGATGGCAATGATTAGAAAACCACATTTCACGCTCCTCATGGCCATTTTGAGTACCTAGATACATCTTCCCATCTCTCCAGTGTCACAGCCCAACACTTGATCAATGATATTTTTTAGAAATGTCCTAGAGCAGTTTGTGGTGATCTGTCTGTCATGATCCACAGATCTCAAACTTGTCCTTCTCAAGCCTGTGTCTGATCCTACTGAAGCCGTGGCTGGTCCCTGGGCTGTCTGACATATGCTCTTCTAGATTCAGTCTAAGGTAGCCACCTTTCTACAACACTGTCTAGGTCTAGACTATGTTTGGACTATATGCCTGCACAGGGCAGTAAGAGCTCCCCTTCAACTCCAGTATGGACTTCCAGGACCTTGGGGCTGGACACAGAGGAAAAGTGGCAGCCACTCCAGAGCAGGTGGATGAGGAGTGGGCAGAGCCTTGGCTCCCCCAGCAATAAGCCAGCCAGCACTGCAAGCCAGCATATGATGGTGCTATAATTTATTACTGGCATAGGCCAGCAAATTACTTTCCCCCTGGAACAAGAAGGAAGCAAGGTAGGAACTATGGCCCAAAGAAAAATCTCACAGGCACAGTGCCTTCCAAAGCTACTCTTGCCTTAGGACTGTGCCTAGAGGTAAGCTCTAACCCTTACTCAGAAGGTGAGTTTTGCCATTGCCAGGGTTTCCTAAATGGTGTTAAACCAAGATGGTGATGATGTTGGAGGAAGTTTTTCTTCCAGTGATTTGCTTGAAGGGAGCAAGGGACTAGTTGGTGGAAAATCAGTATGGAAAGGGGCTCAGATAACATGGTGATGGGTGGCCTTATAAAAACTTGGCTAGCTCGATGGGGTGGTCAGGGGTAATGGTGGAGCTTTTCCATTCTCATCTAGGCCAGATAAATCCTCTGTGAGTTTGGCTGCTGCTCAAATGTGCTGTGTGTGTTTGCATGTGTGAGTGAGAGTGTGGAGGGCACTTCTTGCGCTGTGTACCTGCCTCACTGAATGCACCTGCACCATCTGTTTCCTCGGATACAGGAATCTGATCAAATACATACTGTGCTTCTGCTTTCTGAAAACCCTGCACTCAAGGATCATGTGACTCACAACCAGAGAATACATTAATTAGGTCAAACCAAACTTTCCTCTCCCCCCCCCCCCAGAAATCTCCTTCCTCACCAGGAGCAAAGTTCAACACTTTTTGTTTGCAAACAGAATTGCAGCACCTCTCTTGTCACGGGTTCTTTCCTAACTGGTTTTTGCAGTTGTTGCCATGGTAGCAGGGTGGTGACTTTTCTGACCCGAGAGAGAGACAGTAAAGTCTCAGTAGCTCTCAGGCTGGGGATTTGATTGATCTACTCTGTCCTGGAATTAATTCTTCCACTTATTAACGTTTTCTGTTGAATTAAAACTTTGAGACCTGATGAGCCTAAATTGATTCAGATTGAATGCAAGGCACAATTAAAAGGATGACTAGGGGCCTGATAGAAATAAAAAAAAGAGCTACAATGAAAACAGCAGCTGAACCTGAACCTGACAAGACCATACATATCAGATGATGGATCTGGGGGAATTACTCAAGGAATGTTCCATTTCCCCCCACCCCCCACACACTAGATATACTTAAAGGAACATTGTGGTGAGAAAAAAAGTGTAGGCCCAAATCCAGACCCACCTTGCACAGCCTTAGAAGCCCTGGGCCCAAAGTGCAACACGAACAATATGTTTCTGTTGTACAGAGCAGACAGCCCACAGAGGGGGCCCACCCACTGCTGTGCACTGTAAAGAGGAAGGCTGTCTGCAGTGGAATTCTGAAAAGGGACGGGGGTATGTTGGGACATGGTGAGGGCATAGTCAAGAGGTCAGTGAACAACAGTCATAGTTTGAGGCCAGGAGAGAGCATTAGATCATTTAGTCTGGCCTCCTGCCTAACACAGGCCATTACATTTTACCTAGTTACCTGTGTATTGAGCCCAATAACTCGCATTTGGCTAAAACATAGCTTCCAGAAAGGCATCTGGTCTTGATTTAAAGATTGCACAAGGTGGAGAATCTACTACTTTCCAATGGTTAATAACCCTTACTGTTCAAAATGTGTGCCAATTTTTTTCTTATTTGTATTTGACGGGGTTCAGCTTCCCCCAATGTCCTTTGCTATGCCTTTTCTGCTAAGTTAAGGAGCCTTTCAATACCTGGTATTTTCTCCCCATGAAGTACTTATACACTGTAATCAAGGCACCTCTGAATTTTTTTGATAAGTTAAACATATTGAGCTCTTTAAGACTTACTGTAAGGCATTTTTGCCAGCCCTCAAATAGTTTTGTGGATCTTTTCTTTACTCTAATTTTTCCACATTTTTAAAATGTGGACACCAGAACTGTACACAGCATTCTAGTATTGTCTCACCAGTCCTGTCTAAAGGTAAAGTCACCTCCCAGCTCCTTCCTACCCACCACTCCCCTGTTTATACATCCAAGGAATGCATTAGTGTTTTTGCCTTAGCATCACACTGGTACTTCATATTCAGTTGGTGGCTATGACCCCTAAAACCTCTTTTAGTCATTGCTTTCCAGACTGCAGTTTTTAAGAACAGGTTGTACATACACCTGTCAGGGATCGTCTAGGTATACTTCATCTTGCCTCAGCACAGGGCACTGTTCCAGCTGATCTTTCAAGGTGCCTTCTAGACTTACATTTCTATGTTTATGACTTTTTTATAGCCAACTCACAGGTTGTCTAACCTGCAATTGCTACAGTTGCCTTTCTAAGGGCTCAGTCCAAAGACCATTGAAGTCAGTGAAAAGACTCACTGGGCTTCAGCTCAATTCCACCTGGGAAGAAAAGGTGGGCAGCCTTGAATAGTTTTTAAAATGTACATTTTAAAAGACATTCCACACCTTGATTTGATTAAATGCAATGTTGCCTGCCTAGGTGGGAGCCTCAGTATATTTGGATTTGATTATTTATTCTAAGCCTGTACCTGAGCAAGAGAAAAAAAAATGAGGTGGAGACTCAATACCACCTTGTAGCAGGGTGGGACTCACCCCTGCGGTGCCTCTTGCTGGTCACCCAGGGAATTAGCATTTCCAGCCTCCAGAGCACCCTTTGCAGGCCGGTGTCCCACTTGCCACTGAGACCCTCCAGGACCCCAGTTGCCCCTTATCTTTGGGTGCTGTCCCCTGGTAGTACACCCACTCACTGGGTCTCCCCACCCAGGGGAACCCCCACCCACTATCCCCACCTCACCTCAGTCTTTGGCTACTGCAAGTCACCATCAAGCCCCTGCACACTGGGGCAGACTGAAGTGTATAAGCCAATCATCACAGGCACAGGGGGTTTGGACCAGCTGCCTCTGCCTACCCTGGGCTGCAACCTTGCACCCTAGTACCTTTCTGGCCTTTGACATGGCCGCAGCCTGGGGCTTTTCCAGGCAGGAGCTCCCCAGCCCTGCTCCCCTCAGGTACTCTGTTCAGCTTCCCAGCAGCCAGGGCCTTCTCCCTCTAGAGATAGAGAGAGACTGTCTGCTCCTGGCCCACTACCACCTTATAAGGGCCAGCTGGGTCCTGGTTGGGACATGGCCACAGCTGAGGCTGCTTCTCCATTCAGACTTCCCCAGCCATAGCCCTCCCCCGGGGCTGCTTTTAACCCCTCCGGGCAGGAGGGGGGTGACCACCCCATTACACACCTGTTGTATAATTAAATCAAATAGATCCTATGGGAAAAAAATAAACCTACATTGCCAGGGCACAAGGGGTCAAACAATAAAGTACCCATTGCTACCTGGCAAAGTAAATCACACTAACAGGCTGCTATGGCACAAGTAATAGCAATGTTTTAACAATGAGAACTCTATCGTACATCAGAGTAGGATCTGTACACTGAGAAATACTTATCTCAGCCTCTGAGTATAAGCAGACAAATGCCATGTGTGGCCCAGTATGTGACTTACATTTCCCTGGGGGCTGTCTTTCTGGTGGTAATTGTCAGGAATTTTTCCTTCCCCAAGCTGCCTATAAAGATATTGCTTGATAATGTCATCTGCTTTCATCCATTATCAGGGGGTAGCCGTGTTCGTCTGTATCCACAAAAAACAACAACAAGACTAACATTTATTTGGGCATAAGCTTTCGTGGGTAAAAAACCACTTCTTCAGATGCAACTGAAAAAGTGGGTTTTTTACCCACAAAAGCTTATGCCTAAATAAATCTGTTAGTCTTTAAGGTGCCAACGGACTCTGTTGTTTTCATCCATTATGTGAGTGGTGATAGCGGGTCAAGTCCTGCAGTTCTTTACTCAAGCAAACTCCTGCTGGGGGCGCAGTTGCGCCCTGAGCTGGGAGGGGGACAAAGCTGCACCTACCCAAGGGAAGCTCAGAGATGATTTATGCCTCCATGCATAACACCAACAGACCCCGGTCATCGGCGGGCGGGATCGAACCTGGGACCTCTGGAACTTAGTGCATGAGCCTCTGTCTACAGCATGAGCTAAAAGCCAACTGTAAGACTGTAGAGCAGACTCATTAAGCTCTCTCTTTAAGTGGTCTCAGTGCCACTATATGGGACAGAACACCACAGCCAGGAGGTGTGTGGGTTACACATGCTCATCTCTACACACTGGGAGTATACTGGGCCTCCTCTGTAGTCCAGTGTGGACTGGTGTGGGGCCATGGCCCTTTCTACTCCTCCTCTCTGCTTGCCATGACCTGTGGGATATAAAATAAGCAGGCTTTGTATTCCCACCAATGCAGGGATCCAAGTTGTCTCTGGGCCTTGCCTGAAGCATGAGAATGGTGGGGGAGGAAGGCTCATTCTGCCTTCCTCCTGTGCACAGGTAATCTGGCTCTGAAAAGTTCAAAGATGGGATGAAAGAAAAGGAGTACTTGTGGCACCTTAGAGACTAACCAATTTATTTGAGCATAAGCTTTCATGAGCTACAGCTCACTTCATCGGTTGCATCCAATGAAGTGAGCTGTAGCTCACGAAAGCTTATGCTCAAATAAATTGGTTAGTCGCTAAGGTGCCACAAGTACTCCTTTTCTTTTTGCGAATACAGACTAACACGGCTGTTACTCTGAAACAAGATGGGATGGTGTGGCGAGCAGGGGTGTGTGTGAGGGAGCTGGCTCCCTGATTCTGTGGGCAAGCACCACGCCAGAGCAACGTAAAACTGCTGACTTGCAGTTTTTACTTGTACAATAAACCCTGAACCTGTCCATGATTTCCATGTGAGGGTGGCGCTCTGGCACACCACCACCCCCAGACATCTCGCCTCTCCCACTCCCTGAAACATTCCCTACCTGACATGTCCTTGTATGTCAGAAGTGGGGAATCAAAGATGCAGAGCCCAGAGCTACCACAACTGTGCCAGCAGGGAGTAAATTCATCACGTCAGAGTGTGTCACTTTGTTGTTTGTACAGCACCCAGCATGACTGGGGTCCCAAGGCACTGCCATAATAATAATAGTTAATAATAAATAATCCTCTGCTGCTAAATTGTTGCCAGTTTCTGTCCCCTCAGTGCCTCTTGGCTGGTGCAAAGGAGCTGGATCTGATTGGAAAATCTGACCCAGTGTACTAACTTCAGGCTTTGGGCTATTCTGTACCTTGACAGATGGACCTCGGGTGGTTATGAGACTATTTCAGGGCAAAGAGGCAACAAATCAGCCAGCATGAATACCCAGATTTCCAGTTGGTAATTACACTCCTGCACCTGATAATTTGTTCCCTTCTTCTCTAGCTTTCTTTCTATACATTCTGCACTTTCACAATACCTTGGGTTCCGTAAAGCTTCACTGTAAGTGCTGAGGTCTCCCTTCTCCCACTCTACACTCTTGTAATCTGCCCGTTCGAGCAGAACCAGGGTCTGTGTTGCCAATGCAGCACACATGGAAATGAAAGACTTGTGATTTCTCTCACCCAGGCTTTTTAGCTGGAGTGCATCTGCTCACCAGTGTCTATTTGAGAATGCACAGCACCTCTTTCTTCTTTCCTAACAGCCAGGGAATGGGTTGAAATATTCAGATAGCACTTTTGAACTGAACCGTCACTCTTTATTAAATACAACAATTTGTTTCTTCTTCTGAGGCTAAAGAGGAGCTGCAAAGGAAAGAACTGGCCATTATCACAAGGAGGGCTAAATTTTCAGTGGTGAGCAAACCTTTACCTTTAGCACTGACTCCCACTGATAACTCCCACATATCTAAAGTTACCCATGTAACACTTTGAAAATGTCACCTTTGTTGATGCCCATTATGCTGTTAGAAAAAGAAAATCACATTATATCATTAATTTTTGAGCAGAACTGCTCATTTCATTGATTGGGTAGTTCTGCTTAAAAGCACAGGGCAGAACTGCAGAAGGTTTAGAAAGGTTAAATATCACTAAACCTAGGTTATTTCTTCATTTAGCAAAGAAATGTTGTATGATGTTTTACCCACAGCTAAATGTGAATGCAAAAATTGGCTGCAGGCTATTGCTTGGAAGGTAGAGGTGCTAGTCAATATGCATGCATTTAAACTGAAAACAGACAGAGCCATGGAAACACTATTTCCTATCACCATGTATCTCTTACCAGTCTATTGTAGTGCCATAGTGAACATTTTACAGCTCTCATACAGAAAAAAAGATAATTGACATTACACAAAGCAGCTGCTAGACACATTCATTTGCTGTCACTTTCACTTCCAATTGCCATGGCTGCTGTCATATTTTGCTGCTTTTAAAGGTGTGTGTCTATTGTGCATCTTCCTCTGCTGGATTTTTCGGAAGAGATGTAAAATCAGAAATCCTGAGCACTTGTTGTCCTGAAAGGTCTTATAAACCTGTATGTCCAGGTGCTATCGATGTCATGCATAACTCCTTCTGACCTAATGGTTTCTCGGGCACACCTGGAAGGGGCCTGAATTTCAGGATATTCTATGCACCCAAACTTTGAAAATCAACTTCTTTAAGATGTCTTGAGTGGGGCACCTGACGATCAAGGCATCCAAAATCAGTAATCACTTCGAAAATCTTGGCCTTGGTGCCTAATGTCAGACACCTAAATAAAAGTGGGCTAATTTGCTGAAGTACCAAGGACCTACACCAACTATGGATTTCTATGATAGCTGTAGGGATTTGCTCTCTTAACAAGGCCACTTATTTAGGTGCCTACATTTGGACTGAATCTATCCATCTCATCCACTCAGTCTATTTAATCTTATAAAGCTCTCATCACCACAGTATCTCGATCGGTTCCGTGTAGAGCTGGTCAGAAAAATAAAATAAAATCACAAAAATGTTCATTAACATTCTCCATCCAAATGTTGTTTTCACTGAAATTTTCCAGCCAGCTCTACTATTGCGCCACATGGCAACTCAATGACCCAGTCATGGAGTTTGAATTTGCAGCCAACCAGAACTCAGTATCAATAAAATAGAGAGCAAGGAACTGGATAGTAAATGATTGCAGCTCAGGTCTGAGGCTTGGATCCCAAGCAGAATACTTCTCCAGAGCTTCCTTCTCTTTCTTCAAGGCAGTAAACAAGTTCAAACTTACTTTAACACATGACAATTTGTAACCCTTCTTGTTTAGGGGCCTATATTTCTTCATCCACCATTTATACTCTGATTCACCCTGTACATGTACAGTGCCTTTCTAACTGTCTAATTTCGCTTCCTCACCTTGGGTCTGAGCCAGTGCCCAGTGAAGTCAGTGGAAAGACTCCCCCTGGTTTCCGTTAACTTTGGATCAGGCCTCTTACCCACTGTAGGTGAAAGTAATTTTCTCTATGTTCCTAATTGAACAATTGAGGCTTACTGTGTTTACATTATGACTGCTAACAACGGGACAGTGGAATTGTGTAACATGATGTGAACTTCTCTTTTATTCTGTTATTACCATTTTTGTGTGTTTGTCTACGTCACATGCAAACTGACAACACATTGACATGGTTAACATTGATGACTAACTGATAAAGAACAGGAGACATATTGCAGACAAATAATTTTCGGCCTTTGATGATCATTGCAGGAAAGCTTTTGAAGAGAATGTTTTGCATAAGTCACCACTTCTGAAAGCATTATCTTCTCACACTTTTGGCAGGCAGGGCATTGTCCAAGTTATTCACCTCACGAGTACATGATTCAGTGTGTCTTGTGCTCTATATGAATGTACATTAGCAGGGCACCATTACCCAAAGGCTTGAAAAAAGGCACTTAATTCTTAATAAGAGTGTGCACTTGATGGCCAGGGCTGGCCCACAACATTCTGGCACCTGAGGCAGGGATCTCAAATGACGCCCCCATGCCCCCTCGCTTGGGCCAAAACTTTGAAAGGTCTCAATTCTGCCTTCTTCCTCTTCTACTCTTCTCATGGTACTGCTCTGCTACCTACCCCAATAAAGGAGAACTAACAACTTAAAATGACTTATTCAAAAACTTTAAGTAACATTTAACTTTCAAATGCCTGAACAGCAAATGTAACTTTTCTTGTATGCATAGTAAATACTGGCATTTTTATCTGTTTGAATAATCAAAGTGGTGCATTCCGTGCTTTCTTGGTTGCAAAGATTTGAACTGCTTTCTGCTGAAGGTCCACAGTCTGGGCCAGCTCATGCTCTATTGAGATGGTTGGAAGGTCAACCAGCCTCTCCTATGTCATTGTGGAGCATAGATGTGTTTTTATTAACTTCAGCTTGGAGAAGCTGTGTTCTCCTCTGGCAGCTGTTACAGGAAGTGTTAGAAGTATGCGTAGAGAAACAAAAGCATTTGGAAAGAGGGTGGTCATCTTATTTGTGCACATGTATTCCAGAACAGCCTTTGGAGTTGATCCTGCTGAAATGTATCTTGAAGGGGCTTTCAGTTCATCACCTAAATCACTCACAGCAATATCATGCATGTCATCATGTTTCAACACTGTCTCTAGTGCCCGGCATTGCTGATGTAGGTCTTCTTCAGGTATAGTGAGGAGTTTTGGAATATCATACAACATCCCAAATACACTGCTGTGTTCCTTGAGCTGCATGAAACATTCTTCAACTGACTGTACTGCACAATCTAGCACCTGGTTAAATAATTCAACTTTGAATTGTTGTTTGGGGTCTCTTATGGGATTATCCCGTGCCTCGTAATCAAAATGTCTTCTTCTTCAGCGACTCTTGTATTCTTGAGTGCGTGGGAAAATAGCTTCAGTGTGAAGCTCCTCTGCCAGCTTCTGTGTGCTCTTCAGAACGTTTTGAAATCCCTCATCTGACCGGTAAGACTGTAGGTATGACTTTGCTTTGCCCAGTTGTTCCATTGCTCCAGATACATCAAGCTCAACACCTTGGAGTCTCTTGCTTAGAACATTTATTTCAAACAGTATGTCATGCCACAACACTAAGCCACACAGAAATGTGAAGTTATGTATGTTTCTGGTGATTCCATTTCCCTCTGCCACTGTTCTCCCACGAACAGTTCCTGTCAGAGCATTATCCTCCATAATGGCAACTATGGCATCATCTATCTTCCCAGTTTGGTGTTTGATAGGCTTTATCGCCTACACTCAACTTTCCCATCGTGTGGTACTCAGTGGTTTCAGTGTCAGAGAGGATGTTCCCAGATGTTGCTTCAAAATTTGCCATTGATGAGTTGATGCAGAGAAAAATACATAGATGCTTTGAATTACATTAAGAAATTCAGCAGCCTCACTAGAAGCTGATGCTGCATCACTGACCACCAAGTTCAATGAATGAGAACTGCATAGGACACTAAAAGCTCAAGGGTTTAACTCTCGGATCTGTGTCTGCACTCCTCTGCTCTTTCCTCTCATGTTGGCACCATTATCGTAGCCCTAACCTCTCATGTCAGCTATTGCAATTCCCGTATCTTCCAGCTTTTTAAGAAGCACATTTGTCATACCAGCTCCTTTAGTATCATCAATGATAATACATTCTAGAAAATGCTCTCTGACAGTCACCATTGCAGGGACATTTTCACTAGCTTCTGTTGTTGTCACAAAACACATAATTAAAGTCATTTGTTTCGTATGGCTGATGTCAGATGTGCAGTCCAGAACAACAGAGTAATATCTTGCTGACTTCAGATCTGCCACAATCTTCTGTTTGACTTTTGTAGCCAGTAACTGCATGATCTCATTTTGAATTGTTTTTCCAGGGTAGTGGTGTGTGTACATTTCTTAGGTGGTGACTCTTCTTAGATGCTCCTGGAGTACAACATCAAACTCAGCCATCAGCTCCACAGTTTTAAGGAAGTTTCCATTGTTTGGCACATACAGCTGATCTGAAGTGCCACGCAGTGCTAGGTTTTGGGTAGCAAGCATTCTCACAATGGCAATGAGCCTTTTCAGAACATTTTGCCAGTAAAGAGACTCTGAGGCAATCTTCTCTTGATGCTGATCATCTGTGGTGGCCTTTAACCATAGTCTCATCTCAAGCTCTTTCCACCTATGGAATGCTCTCTGGTGATTTGCTGCCTTCTCATGGCATGCCAGATTTCTAGCCAGATTTTCCCAGTCCTTTGTTCCTGTAGAACCCAATGTGGCTGGAACATTAGACTGGAAGAGTTTGCAACAAAAACAGTATGCAGCATTCTGGGTTTCTGAGCACATAAGCCACGGCCTCTCCACTTTGTCACCATTGGGGATTTCATGCCAGTAATGTGTTGGATGGAAACTTCTATTTTCATTATCTTTGGGGAACATGAAGTTTTTCACTTGCTGTGGCCCATGCAGTACAAGGAAGTCCCTCAGGCTACTGCTCAAGTGGGTCCACAGTCCTGGATCATCTAGACTTAAGGAACTAAACTCAGTAGCAGCTGTTTCTTCCGCTTCTACCACACTTTTCTCTGATCTACACGTTTCTTCAAGAATGTGCATGGTTACATCCATTTGAGATGGAGATATGGGTGCTGCAGTAGCTGCCAGGTCACCTGCACCCTGACTAACTGGAAGATCAGGCATCTCCTCACCATTCACATGCTCACTGGGGCCAGAAGGCTCACCGTGAATATTTGTGTCTATGTATCTCAGGAGAGCTCCTTCCTGCTTAGATAGAAAAGCTTCCTTTGCTTTCTTTCTTTTTCTGAATGCTGCCCCAGAGGGGTGTTTTCTTCTTTCACTCATGACTGCTGTTCTGTGCCAGCTATAGTGGCTCTCAACACTCAGTTGAAGGGGACAAATAAGCAGGCTGGTAGCAGGGCCTGAGTGAGGGAAGATATCAGCATCTTAAGGGGCCTAACTAGCTCCTATTACTTCAGTTGACTGCCTGTTCTCCTCAAGTGGGTTCAGGGAAGAAGTGGGGAACAGGAAGCTCCCTGAGAAGCTGGCGTTAATCAGTCCAGGCTCCTGGGGGTACTAGAGAGGTACATAAGAGGCTCCTCCTCCTCTCTCTCCCTGCAGCTCCTGCTGCTTTCTGTTATTCCCTCTCACCTTTTCTCCTGCCTGCCTGTTATGTCTCTTGTGACCTCCTTCCTCCAGCACAGCACTCCACCATCTCTTGACATCTAGAGCAGAGAGAATACATATGCACCAGCAACAGACACAATTTTCTACACTCTGGGTCCTAGTGGTGCCCCCCACAGTCCGGTACCTGAGGCGGCCACCTCAGTTCGCCTCATGGTAAGGCCCACCCTATTGATGGCTACCACTGGCAGCATAAAGATTCAGTGATAACACAGTACATAGGTTCAGATATGCAAGAGTAATAGCCAGAAGTATGGATTTGATTCTTAAAGACTTCCTTACTCTCCATATGAGGGAAGTTTTTGACTCCCCACCTTTCAATTACTGAATCAAAGATAGCTGCTCAGCATGTGCCTTGGCATTGCAAGCTGACCTATCAACCACACATGCTGAAAAATGAGCCTAGATTTCAGTAGACTTGTTCTTTGTCAGTCCAGATTTCTCAGAAGCAGAGGGAAACAGGCCTGTGAAACATCATTGCTGAAGAGTGAAAACTCCTGTTGCCTTGGTAATATATTGAAATTGTTGAAGGTGAAGAAATGGCCTGTAGGGGTCAGGCATAGGGCAGCCAGAGTGTCTTTTAAATAATATGGGATAATAATGTTACTTAGCATTTATAGAGCATATACATTTACAGGTGAAGCATGGCATTACATTTATTATTAATTAATTATTATTATTATTATTTATTATTGTTATTGTTATTATTCCAAAGGAAGAAACTGAGCCAGGGACACTGAGTAACTGAAGTGGGGCTCAAAAGTGCACACAAGCCATTGTATACACAAATAGAGGCTATGTTTTGAGATGTTAACCCTCTGTGAACTTCTGAGGAATTTAGTCATACATTTTCCACTCAACATAAAAAAAAGAAAAGAAAAAGAAATAGCGTGCCTAGACTTTACAAAGGGAGAAATAAGCCAAATCACATTTTCTTTGTTGGGATAGTAGGAATCTCTTAGAATCTGCCTGAGGGCCACCATCACCTCTTTATGCAGACATTAGCATGCCTTGCTGCCATGCTCTTCTCATTATTTGATTACTCTCATGGCACTTTTTTTTCTCTCAAGCCTTGTAGCCTGTTCTGAAGTCTTGGTCACTGACTGATGGAGAAGAATCTCAGAGTAGTGCAGCTAAGAATCCCAGCATGTTAACCTTTACTCAACAAACCCATGACAATGTACTTGGGGACAAATTTAAAGGTGACAGCTGGATAAATGGTTTTATGTGTTGCTTGTTAGTGTAAATTGGTTGGTGCAAATTATACACTGGTGGGACAGAAGACTAGAGCATGAAAAGCAATCATCGGGAGAATGTAAGAGAAAACCCTCTTGCATGTTGTTTATCCTTGTAAAAGTCTATTCCCTCATCTCTGCCGCATGTGAGTTATACTGTAGTACTCCAACTTAAACTCACTGACGCTGAATGACACCATCCTACTGAGTTTAACTGATACCACCATTTATGTGACTTCTGAGTTTGGGCTTTAGTGTCACACCAGGTAGCTCTTTGATCTGAATATTTTTCACATGGCAGAGAAGAGCTTTGCAGAACTAAAAGTCTAGTGGACTTTTTAATGTGAAAATTTTGCTTACAATGTAATGCTAGAGTGACTACTATGATTAGCATGACCAGTCCACTGCATTGTTGTGTGACACACTAAGGGCCTGGTTCTCATTTACAGAAGGTTTTTACATCAGTCCAACAGTGTAACATTGCATTTGCACCCACTTTACACTGTCAGAGTGCTGTATGTAAAGGGCTTTAGTGGAAATAAATATTAGGCCCCCTAGACTTTAAGAGCTTTTGTGAATTAGGCCAAAGGTGAAAAGTCACCATTTCATCCAGTAAACACAGTTCCCAGATCCTTAGCTGGTGTTAAAATTGAAGCCAATGGGACTTTGCTGATTTACAGAGCTGGGAATCTAGTCCATAATTTCTGTGGTGAGAAATCCACCATTGAACTAATCCGAGATCTGTGCCCTGTGAAAGTTAAAAATGAACTTCAGTGCTCACTGACTTCAATACTCAGCATCTTGAGGGTTTGCTGCTAGTTTCTTGTAGAGCACTTCTTGAAATAATCTTTTTTCCCCTTAAAGGGAAACTTTTCTCCTTTTCCCATTTGACTCACTAGGTGTCTAAGAATTCTTTTCAGAGGATGACATTTTGTTTTTCTCAATAGCTAACAGATTTTTATTCACTTATTATTCCTGTGAACTTTCAGTTCCTAGTCCTTATGGAACGAGCTGCCACTCATATTTTTAAATGACACTGCATAATAGATTCATTGTCTGCTGGTCTATTTCCTACACTGCTTGGTGCATCATAAGAATACAGTTACTTTCTTGTAGCTACATGTCATTTAACCTTCACAAAAATCCCTTTTCCCTGGTTTCTTTTAGTAAGAGAATTGTTTTTCCCCCTCTCTACACAAAATATTGTATACTTGTCCCAGAGATATTATGGAAGAGATTATAATTAACATCAGATTTGAGGATGTATATGAATGTTACCCAATTAGAGAGAAATCATCAGACAGTTTAGATTTCCTAATAGCAGGCTAAATGTGCGCACATCCATCATAGATGCAGTATACTGGTCAGTCTAATTTTTTGACGTGACTCCTTTCATTCTATTAATATTATATATTATTCATATAATAAATATCTGTATGATTATGAAAATAAAACACTGTCGCTTCCCATACTAGTTATATAATCCACCTCCTCATCAATGAGGCTGGTAGATTTATATGAAATAACTACCTGTGATTGATGTTCCCCGCTTCTGCTCTCTACAGGGCAAATTTTGATATAGACATTGTGCCCAATATTATTACAGCTATAAAAACAAATGTGTTCTACCTTGTGGTTATATGGCATATACTCAGTACTTACAGCACAAGGTCAGCGGTTATACAGTGATTACATGGTTATTTATGTCTAGCAGTATATAAAGTGCTAAGAAAAAGATATCCAAAAGGTAATTAATTCTAACCATTTTATTTGTATGATAAAAGAAATGAATCAGTCTGCAAAATAATGGTGCTGGAGAATTAGAGAAAAGGGGGAAAATAGCAAGACAAAATGTTAAACTGCTAAACTGTCTGGGCTAGAATGTGGCACTTTTTCTTCAGAGACACTGTTCTGAGGCACATTTCCCTCCCAGGCTTCCCCTTGTTCTGTGGGAGTAATATTGGCATATACCTATATTACAACAGCCTGTGAGTGTGGTTCTTTCCTGACCCTCTCTAACCACCTGCTCTGATGATGCGGGGAGTTAGTGAGAGTGCAGTGTTTGCTTACTCAAGTCTTACACCCCAACTCAAGATCCAGGGAGCTTGTGTAGGGTTGCTAGGGGGCTTCTTACTCCCCAGGAAGAAGTGTGTAGTCCATGGCACAATCTAGCCCTTCAGTAAGGAAAATATGAAGACACAATGTATTTAAGATGCATTTATAGGGACATGGCAGTAATTAAGAAATTGAGGAGTCATATGTTACAGTGAATCAGATTCAACATGACAAAGTATACTAACAAATATGAGCTAATGTATGAAGCATCCAGAAATATATCCCATTTTAGCCAAAATGTTTGTCATATCTCATTACGACATTAGAATCAACTCCAACCATCACTTTAAGTCTGAACCAAAACTTTTCTGTGGTTCAAACAATGCTACAATAATTTCCCCCCCACCCCATTTTACATACCTCTTCACTTCCTATCTCCATTTGGAAGTGGAAATACTTGAATGAGGTCAGCCCAGGATTTATATGATATGTTAGCATTAGAAAAATATGACAGCTAAAAAGGAATAAATAACTATAACTGAACTGTATACAGATGGTAAATTAGTATAATATAGTTTTTCAGAGACATGTCTTTACAGCAGTGTCCATTATGAAAGAAAAGTGCCTTTAACAAGTGTTTGTGTTTCTTCCTTCCAAATCATGTGCTAATATGAGTCCAAGGTGAAGGTTATTGCCCAGGGTGCAGTAAAACAGCACCATTATGAGTATTATTCTATTTTTAGCAACTGATATCTCTTGCCCTCCTATTCCCATCTTTTTTTCAGGATTAGCCTTGTTGTATGTACAGACTTGAATTTCTCCTCCTAGTTTGAATTTGATTCTTTTCCATCAACACTGCTGGAAGCCAACCCTATGGCTGTAGGATGAGAGTAGTGACAGAATGGCAGAATGGTGATAGCTGTTGGAAAAGTTAAAAAAATAATAGGGAGAGCCAAGGAGGAGGAGAAGAGAAAGAGAAGGGGCTTTTTACAGTTGATTTCAGTGGGATTTGGATCTGCCCTAATTCCTACTGAGGCTTACCACTTTGTATCTGCAGTGTTCTCAGCCTTTCTGGCTCATGGAGTAAATTGCTAACAGCAGTCTCTGGACGGAAACCCATTCCCCAACCAGTTGGAGCTTCTGAGCTATTACCATACTAGGCTGCAGGACTGGCTAATTGTACTGATGTTCATTTATTTGCATGTTGACCAAATTACCCAATTTTTAGAAACTGCTTACCATAAACCAAGTCTTGCTCTATATTCTCCTCACCTAACATCATTCTAAGGGTATGAAAACCCTACAATATACCCCAGTGCTGCATGTGTTCAAGGGCCACTTTGACTGTGGGGAACCCCATGTGGCCCACTCCATTGTAGTAATAGGAGCCGCATACTCTCCTCCATTATCTGGTGGGGCACAAATAGAGGGGAAAAGCCTTGCAATATGTGGAAGGGAGGGATAGACACTTTTTTCTTGATAGTCTCTCCTTCACAATCCCAAGAGATGGCAGAGACCCCACGGTGTGAATTCCATATGGTAAAGCCTTGCAGATGGGAGAATAGCTGCAGTTCAGGGAATGGGATTGTGCAGAGACTGCACACTTTTGAGGAGAAATCAGCAAGGGAACTATTCAATTCCTGTTGCAGTCAACGAGCTTTCGATTGGGCCCCTATTGCTGACCTGGCCAGCTGTGCCTGTCCTCCGAGCTGTGGTCCCTGCTTCAGAGAGGTCACAGGTGTCAGCTCCATAACTAATGGTGGCTCTTTAGGGTAGGCCCAATGGCAATTAACTGAATAATAATTAATAATGCACTCAGAGCTGGAATCCTCACTAAATCAAAATTCCTATTGCAGTAAATGGGAATCTAGCTCCTGATACACTCTCGTTTATGGATATGTTTACCTTTAAGCAAAAGTAGCTCCATTAACTTCAATATGTGTATTTGTAACTGATTGGCTGTTGTACTGATTTCAGTAGAACTACTCAGATGCTTAAACATAAGTGCATTTGCTGGATCAAGACATTAGATTGAGTAAGGGTTTAAGGATGGGGACCAAAAATAATAATAAATATAATAAAATATATAACTACAATAGTTACACTAAAGGTACAGCTAACTGAACACCACTGGCAGAGGTAGGGTTTCCATATGTCCAGATTTTCGCGGACAGAGCCCCTTTTTGGAGCCTGTTTTTCTGTCTGGGTGGGGTTTTCAGATAACAGCAAATGTCTAGGTTTTTGCAGAGCAGATATTGCAGCTCAGAAAGAGCTTCCATTGGTCTGCTTCCCGACTGGACCATTCCCCTGCTTCCACAGCTGATTGATCCATTCTGCTGTATCCGCAGCTGACTGGTCCATTCCCCTGCAAGCCACAACTTCAGGATCCTGTCCACGCAGGCCCCAGCTCTCCCACTGTGAGGGGGTCCTGCAAGAAGGCACTGACTGATGGTTGGCGCTGCGTCCCGGGCTTGTGCCAGCCACCCTGCCACCATGACAGGGATCGACACTGCGCTCCACCTCCAGTGAGTACCCCTGCCACAGGTACCCCCTCTCTAACTCCCCCTCTGACCCTCCACCTTCCCCAACTTCCCTCAACTCCCCCTCTCCCTCCACAGTGTCCTCTTTTTGGAAACCTGAAATATGTAAACCCTTGGCAAGGGTATGTAGGGTATGTGTAACTACACACTGCAGTGAAAGGCAGGCTTCGTTCACACTGTGGTGTAGCTACATTTGGCACTGAAAGGCTGTGGTAGGGGGAAGGCAACAGGGAAAGGCTCCAACAATAGGGAGCTGTCAGAGCCTTTCTCTGTGAAGAGGAAAGGCCCCAGCAGTTCCCTGCAGCAGGAAAGGCTCCAGCAATGGGGAGTGTAGATTTGGGAGGCACTAAAAATAGCGGTGTAGACATGAGAGACACTGATTGGGTGTGTAGAGGACTGTGTAGGGTGCATACCTTAAGGGTTATGGGGTGTGTGATGGGTTGAATCACAGAAACCCCCTTGGGAACTACCAACTGATGTACTAAGATTACTTGTGCTCCTGCTTTTCTGCCCTAGCAGCTTAGGACTTCAGTGCCCTGCCAGGTTTGAGACACACCCGCTAGCCTGCTGCAACCCAGACCCAGGTCTGAACCATGTTCCCTAACAGCTGTAGTCTTAAACTGAAAGCAATTTAAGAAGTGTTCCTGTCTTTAACACTCATATGCCCAACTCCCAATGGGGTCCAAACCCCAGATAAATCAGTTTTACCCTGTATAAAGCGTACACAGGGTAAACTCACAAATTGTTCGCCCTCTATAACACTGACAAAGAGATATGCACAGTTCCCCCCCCCAGGTATTAATACAAACTCTGGGTTAATTAATAAGTAAAAAGTGATTATTAAATACAGAAAGTAGGATTTAAGTGGTTCCAAGTAATAACAGACAGAACAAAGTGAATTACCAAGCAAAATAAAATAGAACATGCAAGTCTATGTCTAAGACTAAGAAAACTGAATACAGATAAAAACCTCACCCAGTAAGCTTCCTTTTACAGACTAGTCTCCTTCCAGTCTGGGTCCAGCAATCACTCACGCCCCCTGTAGTTACAGTCCTTTGTTCCAGTTTCTTTCAGGTATCCTTGGGGGTGGAGAGGCTATCTCTTGAGCAAGCTGAAGACAAAATGGAGGGATCTCCCAGGGGCTTAAATAGACTTTCTCTTGTGGGTGGAGACCCCCTCCTCTCTCCTATGCAAAGTCCAGCTACAAGATGGAGTTTTGGCATTACATGGGCAAGTCACTTGTCCATGCATGTGTAAGGGGACTGTTGCCCCCTTACTAACATTCAGTGGGGGTGTTTTGGTTTTCTAGTTCCCAGTACTAAAAAGGGGGAAGGGTCGATGGGGAATCAGGACCCTGAGACTGACAGCCTCTAGGAACAATGGGGAGAGGCCAATGCTCCAGGTCAGCCTGAATGACAGGGCGGGCAGGCTAATCAGGGAGTCAGGAAGCCAGGGAGGTCCCGTCTTCCGTGTGAGCTGGAATTGCCTGGGTCAGACAGAGTGGGGTCCAGCTAAGGAGAAAGCAGGGGCCCAAGCTGAGCTGGGGAGCAGAGCTGTGCCAGATCCCCAGAGAGAAGACCCTGTCCTGGGAGCAGAGCTGCAGCCCCAAAGCCAGAGGCACAGCCCAGAGAGAGCAGACTTGCCCTGGGAGCAGAGCTGCAGCAACCAGAGCCAGAGGGGCCAGAGAAGCAGCCCAGGAAGCAGGTCAGTGCTGGGAGCAGAGTCACAGAAGCAGCCTGCAGAGCAGAAGCAGCCCAGGGAGCTGGAGGCAGAGCAGCAGCAGCAGCAGTGCTGAGGCAGAGTGGTGGAGCTGGGGCTGGAGCAGTCTGGAGCTGGGTGCGGTGAGCAGCTGGGGAGAGCGAGTGGGACCCTGGGCAGCGGGCCCAGCACAGGGAGACGCCTCAGCCAAGAGGCTCTGCAGGCCAGGCTTGGATCGTAACCCCGACAGGCGGGGACAGCACTGGGAACAAGGGTCCTACCACTGAGAGCGTGTGGCCGCCACCAGAGCAAGTGTCCAACCCACAGCATCCCTGCAGCACAGCCAGGGCCTGAGCAGGAGGCCTGGGACTTACAAGGAACAGACTGTGAACTGCCCGGACATTCCAGAGACACTGTTTGTGATGTTCCCTGCCACAGAGCGGGGTGATGTGTTTCCTTTAACCTTTCCCATTATTCCTTATTCTTTTTAAAATTAAGTGTTGATTAAATAACTTGCATTTGCTTTAACTTGTATGTAATGGTCAGTGGGTCAGAGAAGTGCCCAGGGCAGAGAGAGTACCCCGGAGTGGGGACACCCTAGCCCCTGTCCTAGGTGACCACAGCAGGGTTAGAATACAAAATGGATATATGCATGCAAATAGGATTAATAGATTCAGTAGATCATAACCTTTACATAGATATGTTAAATGGCATATGTAGCATAAAAGATATTCCAGTTATATCATATATATATATATATATATATATATATATATATATATATTCATAAGCATATTTCCATAAAGCCTTATGGGGGGCACTGTCACAGTGTGTCTTTACAGTACTCGCCTAAGCAGTGCCTCACTGTCTACACAGCTATTTACACCCATGCTAGGGGAGCGTGCAATGTATGCACTCTACTTGCCACTGTGAGGATTGTGCAGCGTACACATACCCTTAGATCAGTGTTTCCCAAACTGGGGTTCGCGAAATGTTATAGGGGGTTCTCGGGAAAAAATTCCCTACTGGCAGACAGAGCTGTCCCTACGGACCCTGGGCAGCACGGGACCAGCAGCCCTGGAGCCCCTGGACTGCCAAGACCTAAGCAGATCAAAGCAAGCATATCTATCACACTGAGGAGATTTAAACTTCAAGACTCCTTATAAGAAATGGAGAGAGAAGTGGATATTTTTGGCTTTTTTAAAAATTAAATAGGAAGCTAGTATTGTTTTAAAAATTATTATGAAGAACAAGTTTAAACTTTGTTGTAACCTGTGTTGTTTGCCTGAAGACCTGAAGGTCCTCAAGACCTGAATGCTGTGTAGGAGGAACTGTTTGAGTTGGCTTCTTAAATACCTTCATGCTGTTTCACATCTGATACTCCTTGATGAAACATAGGAGCCTTGTCTTGTAACAGGCTTATTCAAAGTGATACAAGCCACGAAAGTGAGATCTTGGAAGAGTGTTGCTGTTTTCATAATGTAATAAAAATACTGTAATGATAAATAATAATTAATAATAAATAGTGTGAAATAAGCATGTCATAAAAACAAATTTTATATTTCCAAGGTCACTGCTTTTATAATTTATACTCAGGTAAAGGAGAAAATCCCTGGAACTATTCATTTTTAGGAGGGGGTTTGCGAGACTTGACATTTTACTGAAAGGGGTTCACAGGTTGTTAAAGTTTGGGAACCACTGCCTTAGATGGTTACCACTATAGCTTCAATGATGATATATGCCATAAGATAGGGCACAGTAACAGTAAATACATACATCTCTAATTTTTATTTTAATGCATGCTATACCCTAGTTTGACTTCCTTTTGATAGATATTAATCAAAGATACATCTGGTAATATTTACTTCCCTGATTTTTTTTTTAACAGGAACAAAGTTTATAAACATTTCCATTACTAATATGCAACCAGGAATTATGTCCGGGCCTGCATTTTGTAACTACAGTGGCTATAGTGGCCACTTATTGAAACAGCCTGCTTGAGACTGTCTTTCAGTCAGGGAAATTTCTACTAAGCCCTTCCCCTTACCCAAAGTTCTTCATATATCACTTTCATTGTCACACCCCTTCGAGCAGAGCTCATTATCTTCAAAGTCTAATCAATGTATATAATTGCAAACCAAACAATGCTGAGCTACCTCATTGTCTAACTAAACCCAATTTCCCCTAATGTAAATGTACTCAGAACACTAAGGCAATTTATATTAGAGGGGGCACCCAAGCAGCATTGTTACATTTGAGTGCTATTATTGCAGCCCTGTTTCTATCTATGGGGTTTATAATTCAACCATTTTAATTTGCTTTAGGCTGAGCAAAATTGGCATAGAAGCTCTTGAGCCAGATGCTGGGGTTTTTTGTGATATTTTTATTTCCCTGCAAAATTTAAATGCAATGGTTTTGGCTGTTTTCTACTTGTAGGGTGGCAAAGAGTTCTTTGTGCCAATTTGGGACATTTCACTAGTACACAGCCAATGAAAAAGTCCACTCATTTTTGATAAAACCATTAGACAAGCTATTCCATTGTATGGTGCAGTAGTGCTTTTTAGTATCTAACATGAAAGTTAGGATGGTATAGATATCTGTGCGGACTACGCTGATATAAAAGGTTGCAGCTCCATTGACGTCAGTAGAGTTTCATCCATTTACACCTGCAGAAAATTCAGCTCATCTAAATTTTTCTTCAGCCTTCTCCTTGTCGATATTTTGTGCTTATGTAACCCACACACCTCCTGGGTGTAGTGTTCTGTCCCATCTTGGAGCACTGAGACCACTTAGAGAGTTAAATGAGTCTGCTCTACAGCCTTAGTTAAGAGCCAGTTGGCTTTTAGCTCAGGCTGTAGAGGCTCATGCACTAAGCTCCAGAGGTCCCTGATTCGATCCTGCCCACCGGAGACTGGGGTCTGTCGGTGTTACACTTACTTGTTATTGTATTTCCTGAGATACACGTGGCTAAAGATTTTTTAAAGACCCATCTCTTTCTGACACTTGTAGTTATGTGCACATACGAGCATGAGGGCCCTTCAGAGGAAGCCCAAAGAAAACCAGACTGTTTGCACTGTAATTTAATGATTATAAAATTGTGGCCATAAATATTTGGGGGCACAAAGTTGGAGACCTGGTTGTCTTAGCTGGCATTGAACAGCTCTTTGCAGGGCTAACAATCACTCACTCCACCTTTCCGTGGTTCCAGGAAGGTAAGGTTCTATAAAGCACTTGAGCTGTAACTTACTTTCTGACTCTTTTTTGTTATTGATTCATCATTTAGGGCCAGAAGTGGCCATTAGATCATCTATACTGACCTCCAGCTGTGTGAATTCCATTTATGCATAGACTTTAGCTTTTAGAGTGTTTGTTTCCTTTTTTTGTTAGCTATAAGGAGGCAGTTTTTGGTACTCTTTTTATTTATTTGAACATATTCTAATTACTTCATTATAACTAATGGAAGTTTCAATAGATATATTTTGTTTACAACACATGTATTGACTGTCACGTGGAACGAATATTGCTATACAAAGCTCTTCTCTAGTAATGGATCAAATTCACCTGTATCTATATCAGCTTATATGGCTTTTTGGATCACAGAAAAAAGTCAATTACTAAACAAATTGCCCCTATACCCACTTCTTCTTTCAGACTTACTTTAGGGCTCAATGTATCACCTTTAGTCAGGCTGACTAGAACCTTACTACATCCGTAAATCCAATTTAAATCAATGAGATTATTGGTGTAGAAAGACACTTCTCAACATGATTTAGAAAGCCACAATTAGACCCTTAACATCAATTAGAAATATATATATATATATATATATATATATATATATATAACATTATGGATTTAGGCCTTGATCCTGCAAACACTTACACATATGCTTATCTTTAAGCAAGTTAGTAATCCAAGTGAAATCACTGGGTCTGCTCATGTTTGTGGAATCATAGTCATAGATAGATCTATAGCAATGTAGATACTGGCTATTGAAAGTCTAGAAACATGATTTTATTCCTTTTATAAATAACTGGATTTTTTATTCTAAAATATCTGACTTATAACATAGGATCAAATGGGAAGAAAATAATATTAGGGAAGTTAAAGAAAAAATGACAGTTTTGGAGACTCAGCAGTATGAAGGATTTTGCAATGCTGCCTGGGAAAACTGAATCATCTGAACACAGATTCACAGATTCATAGATACTAAGGTCAGAAGGGACCATTATGATCATCTAGTCTGACCTCCTGCACAACGCAGGCCACAGAATTTCACCCACCCACTCCTGCGAAAAACCTCACCTATGTCTGAGCTATTGAAGTCCTCAAATCGTGGTTTAAAGACTTCAAGGAGCAGAGAATCCTCCAGCAAGTGACCCGTGCCCCATGCTACCGAGGAAGGCAAAAAACCTCCAGGGCCTCTGCCAAACATTATGCTAGGAGTTGCAATATTTGTATTCTTGCCTTTCCTGAAGAGCTTTCGGCAAAGGACGTAGGCACAGACATGGAACTTGTATGTAATAATGTTATGAATACTCAGAACTAACCATTTTAATAACATTGTATATGACCTGGTCAGGGAGGTAAACCTACTGTATAACTAAAGTGGGTTATTAGAATTTCCTGTGTGTCTGTTGTGATGTAGTTTATATTGGGGATAGTAGAATGTTTATGATCTGCCCATAAAGTTCAAATTCAGAGTGGGGTCTATACAGCAAGATGACATCATGGTTTCCCTGATAAGAACAGCCAAGCACACACTTGGAAGACAATGACATCCTTCCAGACTTGTAGAAGAGACTGTAGGGAGCTAGTCCTACTAGGTCCCCATGTAGAAGATGGTTAAACCCCTGGTAAACTAGACAAGCATGTAGTGTGCTTTATTATTTTTTTAGATATGTGTTCTCTGAAATTCTTTTGTTCTAAATAAATAATAGTTTGCTTTAGAGAGGGCTGTCTGCATAGGTGCTGGAACTAAGGGTACTGGGGACCACCCTGGTTTAAAGTGGTTTCCATCATATATAGGGTTTACAGTTTGGTTCAATGGCTGTCAACACCCCCCAAATTATTCCAGCACCCGGGTTTTCTTGCTGTGTTAACCGGTCATTGCTCTCAGATACAGCTGATCAGGATTTTGTTTCACAAACCTCTGTTAGTCAAAAAATGCTGATTTGTCAAAACTGAAATTTTTTACAGGAATGGACAGGTTTCGACGAATGTCTCAACTTAAAAACAAATTGAAACAATGTTTTAAAACTGTCAAAACGTTTCATTTCAACTTTTTTAAAAACAAATAATATGGTTTTCTGGGTTGAAACAACTTTTGTTGCCTAGCTGAGCACTTAGGCCTGCAAATGCAAATCCTGGCAGATTCTATAGTGGATCAATATATACTAACATTACTTGGGCCTAAATTTTCTGCTGGCATAACTCCATTGACAGCAATGGATTTACACCAATAGAGAATTTCACCTTCATGTTTCTCAACAACAGGAGAGAGGTATCATTGCTACCATTGGGTACAAAAATACAAAACCATCTCTAATTCTTTAATATATATGACACCTTGTTCATCACCATTTTATCCTGTTTCCTCAATTAGACCTTTTTTTTTTTTTTTTGTCTTCCATCATGCTCCCCTGCATTCTAGCCAGACTTCTCCTCTGGAATTAACTAATCATATTTCTCTTTTGCTAGTGATAAAGGTTTGTTCACTAAGACTGCAACTTTTAATTAAAGGAAGCTTACAATGCTGGTGTCAATCACTCTGCTCTGAAACTGGATAGCTCTTACCTCAGTTATTTTCCGTTATACAGCATCTTTCAAACTATGATCAGGAAAGTAAGACTTTAGGGACCTGGATCTGTCTTGACCGGTAACTAAGGAATTAAATGTTGCTCAACCCTCTGTTTTGGAGGCATTCTTTTTTGTACTTTACACGGTAATAACCACAGATGAGGCGTATCCAGAAGAATAGGTCTATTTATTTTTGTCTAAATTTCCTTCCTTTTTCAGAACCTTGATTCTCCATCACTTTGTTCTTGGATTTGCTTATTAACAATGTATTCATTTTGACCTTATTAAAGAAAAAGAAGACTCTTATTTGATTTAATCCTTAAATGAATGTAAAAAACTAAAATAACATAGGATTCCTAAATCATTGCTTTCTCAATGCAGTTCATTGTTTATTTTGCAGCAGTACCCAATCCATAGGGATCAGGACCACAATGTGCTAGGCACTGTGCAAACAAAAAGGAATACTTCAGTGGTGTTACTCATCTGGATAATGTTCAGTATTACCAACCTCAAGCAAAGTTAAGCACATGCCTAACGTCAAGCTTAGGAGTAGTCCCGTGAAAGTAAATTGGACAATTTACATACTTAAAGTTAGGCAAATGCTTACGTATGTTTCTGAACTGGCATTATCCTAACAATCAATAAACCTTTTCTTGATTAATCCTTTGTGATAATGTCTTAGGCCTGGTCTATACTTAAAGGTTTCACTGGCATAGCTAAGTCGGTGCGGGTGTGTGTGATTTTTTTTACCGACCAAGCTATCACAGATCGTAAAACTCAGTTATATGAATATAAACACTTCTATACTAATATAAGTGCATCTACACTAGAGAGTTTTGCCAGAATAGCAATTCTGATATAACTAGAATGACAAAACACTCTTATAGTAGTCAAGGCCTTAGAGTAAATTGATAGTTACTCCTGACTTCATTTCATCCACTAAAATGGCACAGTAACTTGTCTTTTCAATGTAGGACTCATTTCCTTGCAATATATCTAAAACGGAATGATTTATTCCTTCTAGCATTCAGGTGCTATTTATCTGACTAGCAGAGGTGGTTGAAAAATGCCTTTTTGTTTTTTTTTATTTGGTTTGGTTTTGGTTTTAAATATTATTTGTTTAAAGCTTCCAGGGGGGAAATCATTTTTTAATGAAAAAACTGAAACTGAACATTTATCAAAACCAACATTTTTGATTAAAAAAATCCGTTTTCATTTAAAAAAATGCTTTTCTAAAACAAAAACCCAGAACTTTTTACAACAAACTGAATTGAAAATTGAAAATGTTTAGCAGAAAATGAATATTTTTATGAACATTTTTTTTCTTAGCAATTTTCTACCAACATGAAATTTTACTGTAAATTTGTTTGGTTTGGTCAAAACATCATTTGTAAAAAAAAAAAAAGAAAAAAAGGATTGATGATCTGCTCTTCTGAACAGCAGGTTAGATTCCACATCAGAACTAATGTCTGTTATTTATTATTGTTTATTATTTGTGTTGCAGTAGCACCAATGATCCCAGTCATCTAATTAATGTTTACTGTGGTAGTGTCTGAGGGCCAACCCAGAATGGGGACCTATTGTGTTAGGTGCTGTACAAACACAGAGAGGTAGATGGTTCCTGCCCAGAAGAGTTTATACTCTAAATAGATAAGACGGACACAGAGTGGAGGAAGAGGTCTAACACAGAAGCAGAGTGAACAATGTGATGGCAGCAAATGGCCTGTTAGTTCCATGATGGTAACTGATTATTATTATTTATTTTGTTGGTGGGTTCAGTTAGGAGGGGACCAGCTAAATGGGAAGAGAAGTGAAAGGAAGAGGGGACATTGGAGTGAAGAGAGATGAAGTGGGACTGCGCAGGGGCGAAGAGGATATGAATGGCAGGTGTGGAGTGAAGTGGTGGTGGAAAGACAATGAGGCAGGAGGAAGGTTGGGGCAAACAGCTAATCTGTACAGGGCAGAGAAAGTCCATTCAAAGCTGTAGACATTTCTCCAAATACCCAAAGAACCACAGCGCCCTGCTTTGCTGCTTCTGCAGCTTGTTCTACCAGCAGGAGTCTCTGACTGGCTTCTCTCTGCGGATTTCCTCCAAGGCCATGTGGTGGCGCGTGGGCAGAGGTACCACTTGAGTCCTAGTGTCTCCAGAATGGGAGGGGTCTTCCTTGGCACAGTTGTGGGTCTGGGAGGATGCTGGGGAGAGGGGTGGCTATAACAGGGCCCCATTTGACCCTCTCGCCCCCCCACAGCAGTCCCTACTTTGGCTGCTTCTGGTCCTACCATCTTCCACATCAGAACCGATGTCTCTATTATTTATTTATTTTATTGCTTGTATTGCGGTAGTACCTAGGAGCCCCAGGCCTGGCCCAAGACACCATTGTGACAGACGCACACAACAAAAAGATGGTGCCTGCCCTGACGAGCTTTGAATGCAATGCTGATAATTTTGCAAAGGCTGCTCTAACGTGCACTACCCCCCCTCCCCACAACCAGTCATGAACCAGTATCCCCTCCCTCAGCTGTGCCAAGCACTGCTACAATGCTTCTGAGTGATGGGGTCTGATTGGTGCCACAGTATCAGAGGCCACAGTATCAGAGGCTCATTCACCTGCACATCTACCAATGCGATATATGCCATCATATGCCAGCAATGCCCCTCTGCCATGTACGTTGGCCAAACTGAAGTCTCTACGTAAAAGAAAAAATGGACACAAATCAGACGTCAAGAATTATAACATTCAAAAACCAGTCAGAGAACACTTCAATCTCTCTGGTCACTCGATTACAGACCTAAAAGTGGCAATTCTTCAACAAAAAAACTTCAAAACCAGACTCCAATGAGAGACTGCTAAATTGGAATTAATTTGCAAACTGGACACCACTAAATTAGACCATTAAACTAGATGACCTCCTGAGGTCCCTTCCAACCCTGATATTCTATGAAATTAGGCTTGACTAAAGACTGGGAGTGGATGTGTCATTACACAAAGTACAACTATTTCTCCATGTTTATTCCTCCCCCCACAACTGTTCCTCACTAGTTCTTGTTAACTGCTGGAAATGGACCACCTTGATGATCACTACAAACGTTTTTTTGTTTTCTCTCCTGCTGGTAATAGCTCACCTTACCTGATCACTCTCCTTACAGTGTGTATGGTAACACCCATTGTTTTATGTTCTCTGTGTATATAAATCTCCCCACTGTATTTTCCACTGAATGCATCTGATGAAGTGAGCTGTAGCTCACAAAAACTTATGCTCAAATAAATGTGTTAGTCTCTAAGGTGCCACAAGTACTCCTTCTCTTTTTGCGAATACAGACTAACATGGCTGCTACTCTGAAACCTTTGATTTAAAAGTGGAACTTGAACAAATAGAACACTGATAGTGAAAACAATTTACTTGGCCAGTCATTTTACATATTCCCTTTACTAGCACTAAAGAAATTGTGGCAGTAATGGATAAGAACTCTCTTTCTATCAGCCCAATGACTTCTCTGCATTCATGTTGCAAGGAAGTCATTCAGTCTGTCTGTCTCTTTCTGTTGTTATTTTTATTTTATTATAGTAACCTATAAAGGCAGCAACTGAGCTGAAAGCCTCATTGTGCTGAGCTCTGAGTCTCTTCCCTGAAGAGCTTATCATTACAGCTAGCCAGGAAACAGAATTTCCGTCCAGGGAGATTTTTCAAGATTTCCCAAAAATGTTCCCCCTCTCGAATTGAGACACAAATACAAAATATTGAAAAGTTTTGGAAACCAAAATTCTGACAAAAAATAAGGATAGTGTCCATCAAAATGTATTGACAATTTCAGTGTTTCATTTCAGTTTTTATCTTTAATTTTTTACATTATTTTTACTATAATTTAATTTAAATTTCAAAATAAAAAGTCATTTTTATCTGAAAAACTGATTTTTTTTCATTTACAAAATGTCAAAATTGGATGTGTTGACAATTTCAAACTTTTTTTCAATTTTTTTTTCAAAAGGCAGAATGTGTCAAAACCAACACTTTCCTGCCAGTGGTTTTGATTTGGATGAACTGGCATTTTCTGATTAAAAGAATTTTTGCTGAAAAATTCCTGATTGCCTCTATTCACCATGTAAACAGAAAAGATAGTCAAAGGGTAGGAGAAAGGGGGCAGGGAGCATAGAAGCTTTTGCTCCCAAACCCCCATGCTCGTGGCTCTTTGTCAGCCTGTGCTCCCACGGTCTACAGCTCCAGGGCAGCCTGCATTGTACACTGTACATTGTAAATACAGTATTGTACAACCAGAAAACTGGGACCTAAGATAGAGTGCGAATGACTTGCCCAAGGTCACATCGGAAGTCCGTGGCAGAGCCAAGAATTAAACCCAAATCTTCTTAGACCGAGTCCAATGCCCCAACCAGAAGACCATCCAAAATATTTGTGTTTCTCTTTAGCCAAGTATTTCTTATGTCAAAGCCATGTTCCTTTGTTGGCAACATCACAGTCTGTCATTATACGGGTTGTGGTGAATATTCTATTCAAGTTACATTAGAACAAGCATCTGCTTATTCCAGAGAGTGTGTCCAATATTATTCTGGGAAGTAAATTGGTGTGAAAACCAAATAGCTGTACATGCCATTAACAGAATTTAAGGAAGGTTTTGCACCTCAAAACTGTAGCAAAGTTAAAAAAAATCACCAATTAAAAACTTAAACATTAAAAGTATTCAAAGTTACTACTGCACAGAATGTATCCTATACACATAAGAGCTATAGGCTGCGACTTCAGACACGGTCCTGTGCAAGTTGCACCACCTTCAGGGTAGCCCTGGGAGACACTGTGCCTTTGACTCACAGTGTCTCCCCATATTCCTCCTTGCTCCTGCATGTGGGGTAAGATGGAGAAAGGGGAGTAATTTCTGGCTATTTTGTACTAACAGCAAATTATGACACCCACCTACTCGCACTGGCAGGTGAGTAGTGATTTGTGGAGCCAAAGCTCCACTTATTGCCTCCCCTTCTCCGCCCACCAGCTCAGAGAGACAGGTGCACCTACACATCTGGACCCAAGGTTCAGGTATTCTGTGCAAGTGTGTTAACACAGTTCTTCCTCTCTCCTCTGAATGTACCATCCAGGTCACAGCTTAGCTGTAACATGTGCAATATACCAATACTAACTACATATGGACAAATATACATACACACTAGTTTCAATTATGGGAGATTTCAGGTATAAAAAGCTAGTTTTGCAAAACCAAAACCATGGAGGGCTGAGTTCCAATTCCAACTTTTCTGCAGCCCCCAGGCTGAGAGAGAGTTGGGATATGTTATTTGTTTTTTCAGTTTATCTGTTTACAGAGAGGGAGTGGGAGTTCATGTTACAAGACTCCTTGTTGTTCTGTTTCTTGTTTTGGGAAACTAAAGCCAGGATTGTTTCATATTTTGGTTGTATTTAGCTGAAGCCTTTTCTCAACTTAAATCTTTTTATTAATAGTAAGGTGTTACGTGGAAGTCTAGTTTTAATTCCAAAGCTCTGAGGGTGTTCAGATCCTGGGCTTTCTTTCAAACCCAGCTTTGTATAGAATCAAAGAGATTAGAGATCAAAACAGATAAACTAACTACTATCTTTGCCTGCCAGTGCAGGGTTGTTCCTTCACTCAGGAAAGACCCATATTCCATCCTTTTCCAACACAATGGCCTACATCTGTGCAACTGCAACTGAGTGAATTATATATTACACTTCAGTGAGGGCAAAACATACCCCATTACTTAACCAGAAACTTTACGGAAAACAAGGGGAAGATAACTGGGGTCACAGTCAACTATGTATGAAAGTTTCCCACCCAACCCCAAATATGATGATTCTTTAAGCTTGTCAAGGTTCCTTCCCCACTCTGAACTCCAGGGTATAGATGTGGGGACCTGCATGAAAACCCCCCTAAACATATTCTTACCAGCTTAGGTTAAAAACTTCCCCAAGGTACAAACTTTGCCTTGTCCTTGAACAGTATGCTGCCACCACCAAGCGTTTTAAACAAAGAACAGGGAAAGAGACCACTTGGAGACGTCTTCCCCCAAAATATCCCCCCAAGCCCTACACCCCCTTTCCTGGGGAAGGCTTGATAATAATCCTCACCAATTGGTACAGGTGAACATAGACCCAAACCTTTAGATCTTAAGAACAATGAAAAAGCAATCAGGTTCTTAAAAGAAGAATTTTAATTAAAAAAAAGGTAAAAGAATCACCTCGGTAAAATCAGGATGGTAAATACCTTACAGGGTAATCAGATTCAAAACACAGAGAATCCCTCTAGGCAAAACCTTAAGTTACAAAAAGACACAAGAACAGGAATATACATTCCCTCCAGCACAGCTTATTTTACAGCCATTAAACAAAAGAAAATCTAACGCATTTTCTAGCTAGATTACTTACTAATTTAAAAGGAGTTGGAAGGCTTGCATTTCTGATCTGTTCGCGGCAAAAGCATCGCACAGACAGACAGACCCTTTGTTCCCCCACCCCTCCAGATTTTAAAGTATCTTGTCCCCTCATTGGCCATTTTGGGTCAGGTGCCAGCGAGGCTACCTTAGCTTCTCAACCCTTTACAGGTGAAAGGGTTCTGCCTCTGGCCAGGAGGGATTTTATAGCACTGTATACAGAAAGGTGGTTACCCTTCCCTTTATATTTATGACAAAGCTACTAAACAGCCCCATGTTTGCCTTCTGCTGTTTTCATGACAGCATCATTAACAGAGCCCTGTGTTAACCAAGACTCCAACTGGTGCCAATTCCATTCTTTCATTGCCTGCCTTTTATAGCCATTGCTAATTTTCTGAGCTCATAACTTCTAATTCTACAGTTGCTTGATAACCTCACAACAGCTTTCGCTACCATATTTGCATACAAATATATGATTTAGAAAGACAGTTTGATCCCATTAGACATACTTGCCTTGCCCACAATTGTTTTATGTTTTAATCTACTAATCAAATGGGGATGCTAAAGTAACAGGAGCACTGTGATGTTCTGAGGTATATTATATTACTTGTACCTGTGGTATAACGGTGCAACACTTGCCATATTAAATTAAAAACTCTTTAATATTAAATTTCAAAGAGAATATAGTTATACTGGGTATGAAGATTACTGTGGAGAATTCCAAATATTTTTAATATTATGTACAAGAATAACTACCACCACCCAGCACCCCACACTATTCCCACATAACTCTGTTAAGGGACCATTAAAAATCCATTAAACTTGTTAGTTTGTATAAGCTTTCAGGGAATCCTACTGCAAGTTTTGTTATTTCAACACTTATTGAATTATATTAGGGAAAACAATCTCTGAGCTATGAGACTTTACTGGAATGGCTTAAGTGAGAGATATCTGGGGTGGTTTTGGGGACTGGTGGGTGGGTTATAATAGCAATTGTGTGATTGTATTTTGCTTTATGGATTGTTTTTAAAGGAAATTGCTATTTCTGTCCCCTAAGGAAGCTCATATTAGAATTACCAAAATGTTAAAAAGAGAGGACAGTTTTATGGTAAAGACAAGGCTAGAGGATTCGGGAAATCTGCATTCACTTCCTGGATTGGACGTGGACGTCAGCCAAGTCAGGTAGGGTCTACTTCTGGAAGTGCATAACACTTGCAATTAATGTCAATTTCAGTTGGAGTCGCCGGTGCTCAGTACCTCTGAAACATCAAGCTCTTAATCTCTCTGTGCATCAATTCCCATCTGTAAAATGGGGATCATAATACTTACTTCCTCTATTTTGATACTAAGCACTTTGAAGCAAGGGCAGTCCATTACTTTGAGTTCGTACAGTGCTTAGTATAATTTGACCCCAAACTCACTTTGGTCCTCTAAGTGCTTTTATGATAAAAGAATAAATAAATAACAACAACACTAATAATGAAGGAATGTATCTATGGAAAATTCTCTTTTCTGGCTTCATTGGTATTTGTCACAAAGTCTTCCATTAAACTAGCTGGACACTCGTTTCACCAGGAGGAGGTGTAACGCTTTCATTGAGGAGCTGTAATGCTTCCATAGATTGCAGAAGGAACCGGGGATTTGGTAGGGGTGAAGTCCTGGGGACAAGGAGATGCCTTTTACTGTGCTCATGTCCTCAATTCATTCAGATCTGACTGAGTTATAACCTGCTAAATCCCACGGTTTCCTTGCTGGAGCTTTCTAGAGACTGACTGCTAAAATCCATTAGCATTCTATCAGACCTGTGCATGAACTGCCCCTGCATCTCATTTCAACATGCCACACTAAATTGAATCTCAGAATGAGAAACAGGCAAAATGGAGCCCTCTCTAGCTGCTACTTCTGCTGTTTGGAATGGACTTTAGTCTAGCAGACTGTGAGCTAGACTAAGAACGAGGGTGTCATGAATTCAAATCTTGCTTCTTCTGCTGACTGTTGTTAATAATTCTGTACCTTTTATTGTTCTTATTGTTGGGCAAGGCCTCATACCCTATTGAGAGATTAGTAAAGCTGGAAACAGAACCCAGATCTCTAAAATGTGGACCCAAAATTTAGCCACACTGTCTATCAGGAAGAATCTGCCAAATCTAAGTACTTGTCTGCCTGCAGGGATTTCCCTACATCCCAGTTGAACTCCCCATTCCCCCCGACCCCATGGTCAACTACTTGGAGCAGTGTTGCCAATTTAGTCATTTTCCACCCCTCAGCCCCCTGTAAATTTGAACACCCTCTCTCATTTCAATTCCTGGCAGGGGTGGCAAGTTATATGGGTCTGTGGTGCCCGGGCTCCAGCAATATTCAGAGACTGATGGCTTGGCTCCACCAATGTTTGGGGCCGGGTCTCTCCTCTGGCCCCGCCTGCCACCCCCACACACCTCCCCCAAGTGTCCCCTGGCCCCCACTTGCTGCCCCCATGCATCTCCCCTGGGCTCTGGAGCATCCCTGCCTCTCCCCTGCAGCTCCCTGCTGCCTCTGCTCTGCTGGTTCCCGGCATCAACTGCCACTGCAGGATCCTAGAGCCCCCAATTCACTAGTGCCAGGACGGGCTGACCCTGCCACTGCCCTTCTGCCTTGGACCCTTCTCTTTTCCGATGGGACCCTCCACCAGCACAGCCCCCCCCCCCCGCCGCCCGCAGTCACTGCTCCTGCCCCATGCTGGGCAAGGGGCAGCCCCATTCCCCACCCCCAGTGAGGCTACAGTGAGGGGCAGCAGCAGGGGAGGAGGTGCACATGTGATGGCAGCCCCCCCACACCCACCACAGGAAAGGCAAGAGGGCTTCCTGGATCTGAGAGGAGCCCTAGGAGCACATGCAATGACAGTGGTGCGAGGTGAGTGTGCTGCCGGGAGGGAGAGGGGGGCTCCTCCTCTCTGGCCTGCCTGCACCCGAAACTCCTCATCCCCACCCCTGCCTCACCCCAAAGCCCGCACCCCCAGCCAGAGCCCTCACCCCCACACCCCAACCCTCTGCCCCAGCCCTGAGTCCCCTCCTGCATCGTGAATCCCTCATCCCTGGCCCCACCCCACAGCCCTCACCCCACACACCAAACCCCTCATCCCCAGCCCCAGCCAGAGCCCTCATCCCCCCTGCACCCTAACCCTCTGCCCCAGCCCTGAGTCCCCTCCTGCATCGTGAATCCCTCATCCCTGGCCCCACCCCACAGCCCTCACCCCACACCCCAAAACCCTCATCCCCAGCCCCACCCCACAATCCTCACCGCTGCACCCCAACCTTCTACCTGAGCCTCTCTCACACCCCAAACGCCTCATCATCAGCTCCACCCTGAGCGCTCACATTTTTACATTATTTTAAAAAATATATATTGGCTTACAAGGCAGGTATGCAGGGGTGGGCGGGGGGAGGGCAGGACTTGGACCTGTTCTGGGCACCACCAAGAATTATACAAACCTTCCGACCCTGATTCCTGGGGACAAATACAAGTGTGTTGTCTATATAATGGGGCTAGTCATATATGATCATTGTTAGGATATAGATATTCAGGCCTGTCTGTAAAGGCTTATACTTTAAGAATGTAGGTATATGTTTATCATTTAGCTAGTAATAGAGGTATACAAGAAAGAATCTGTGTAAGGGCCTTCTCTCACTGTGACAGTCTGAGGCCCTGTTCTTAGGCTAAGGCCTTTGGCTAAGCAGCAGGGGCAGCCATAAGCTGGGAAGTGACCGGTCACATCCTCACATTCCAAACTAGTCAATATGGGGCTATTAGGAAGGTGATTCGATCTATCACCTCCAGAGAAAGGGAAGAGCCTAGAAGATGTAAAAGGAAATTTAGGTTGATAGTTTTCTGTCTAGTAAGAACTCACTTATCGATAGACACAGCTGGGAAACCCTTATGTCTTTATAGATGTAGTTGTGAAATCCTCACTTCTGTATTGTTTTGTCATTATAGTTCCCACTTTGCTATTGTTTATTTGCGTGGTCGCTGTCTGGTTCTGTGATTGTTTCTGTCTGCTGTATAATTAATTTTGTTGGGTGTAAACTAATTAAGGTGGTGGGATATAATTGGTTAGCTAATCATGTTACAATATGTTAGGATTGGTTAGTTAAATTTCAAGTAGAATGATTGGTTAAGGTATAGCTAAGAATATTACTATATAAATTAGGGGCAAACAGGAAGTAGGTTGGGATGCAAAAATAAGGAACTTGTATTTAAGCTTGCTGGAAGTTCACCCCAATAAACATCGAATTGTTTGCACCTTCGGGCTTCAGGTATTGTTGCTCTCTGTTCATGCGAGAAGGACCAGGGAAGTGGGAGAGTGAAGGAATAAGCTCTCTAACAATTATCTAATTAAAGAGGGAGATTTGCAAAGTCACAAATGGCAATGAGGTCAACACAAAGCACATGCACAAGGGGACAGCATTAAGAGAATTTCAGCAGTAACCTTAATTCTGACATTCACTGCCTTTGAACGTTTGGCTTTGCAACCTCACTAGCATTCATTCTATATAATGACTAGACGCATCACACGCTCCTTGCACTAAATATAATAATAATCTTTAGTGTCTCTTGCAGCAACTTTTCACAGGTTGGAGATGAGAAGGATTTTCTTAACAACTATTAGACACTGGAATGTTCGACACAGGGAGGGGAAGACACTTCAGGTGAATTTAAAATGCTTGAGAGATTAG
Source organism: Natator depressus (assembly GCF_965152275.1). Lineage (NCBI taxonomy): Eukaryota > Metazoa > Chordata > Testudines > Cheloniidae > Natator > Natator depressus. Next base: position 21,825,781 of record NC_134236.1, read on the forward strand.
CGCAGACGAAAATATTGCTGTTTGCAACTGGTTGCATAAGATGAGTTAGGAGGCCTTTTCAGCCTTTTTCCTCTACGATTTAATGTGAAGATTTTTTTTTCCCCTTTAGGTTATTCAGTAAAAAAAATAACTGCATTTTATTCGGAAGGTCGCAATTATTCTCTCTTTCTGCGGAACAATTAAGCTGAACTACCTGGTGCTGTGATTGCAGTAGGTTTCAGAAGCCACTGTAATGCATTTAGCTGGGTCAATACCTGGATAATAGACAAGATTCCTCAGAAAACAGTGCAGTAATTCTGAGGATGGTATTGCCTCCTCTGTGTCAGTGCACAAACAATGCTCCAGCAGGATGCTGGAGGGCACTGCCTTTCAGAAGTAAGGGCCTGGGCACTTGTACTAGTAATTAGGAACCCATGCCACTTTTCACAATAGGGAGTAGGATTTCTGGACAAATTTCAATTTGGCTAATTACATTCTGCCTACCTAAGTTCCCCCTACAAATTCAACGGATGGCATTCTTCATTCCCTGCCCTGCAGCAAACTGTTGTGTGCTGCTGCTCTGCGCTATTAAACAGCTGATGCAGTTCATTCTATAGGCATCTACGCTGCAATTGATGATGATAATATATCATTATGGTCCTGATCCTGAAAACACTTAAGCACGTGAATAACTTCAGTCACATGAGTAGCTCAAATGAGACTAATGTCTGTCAGCACTGACTCAGTGATGCCACTCATATGTAAAGTTACATTGGTGTTTGAGTTTTTAATCCTGACTGCTATACATTTAATAAGATTGCCTAAGTGGGAATTTTCTATAGAATGGGGGAATAGGCACTCAAATCCCAGGAGCATTCAGTGGGAGGCAGTGTGATCTAGTGGCTAAGAACTAGAATGGGACTCAGGAGACATGGATTCTATTCCTATGACTGCTACTGGGCTCACCTTTGGAAAGTCACCTTCCCTCTTTGGGCCTGAGTTTCCTCATCTGTAAAATAGGTCTAATGGTATTGATTTCATTTGTAAAGAGCTTTGAGATCTATAGATGAAAAACAATATGTCAGAGCTGCTGGGTATTATTATTATTACTTAACTCCCTTAGGCTTCTTTGAAAATCCCAGCTTTTGTCAATAAAAACCTCCCCCACAAAAATCTAGGATTTGTTTGACTGTTAAGACTTGCACTATATGTAAAAGAGCAGTATGATTGCTCAGAGCTCCAGTATGAAACTGGAGAAAAGCCTGTTGAGAGTCTTTGGGTTAAGTTTAGAGCCTAGAGCAGCAAGGGTGATGTCATGGTGAGCGTTTGCAAAAGACCACCAGACCAGGAGGATGAGGTAGACGAGGCTTTCTTTGGACAACAGAAGTTTCCAGATCATAGGCCCTGGTTCACATGGGGGACTTCAATTACCCTGACATCTGCTGGGAGAGCAATACAGCAGTGCACAGAAAATCCAGGAAGATTTTGGAAAGTATTGGGGACAACTTACTGGTGCAAGTGCTGGAGGAAACAACTAGGGGCCATGCTCCTCTTGACCTGCTGCTCACAAACAGGGAAGAATTGGTAGGGAAAGTAGAAGTGGGTGGCAACCTGGGCAGCAGTGACCATGAGATGGTTGAGTTCAGGATCCTGACGAAAGGAAGAAAGGAGAGCAGCAGAATACGGACCCTGGACTTCATAAAAGCAGACTTTGACTCCCTCAGGGAACTGATGGGCAGGAGCCCCAGGGAGGCTAATATGAGGGGGAAAGGAGTCCAGGAGAGTTGGCTGTATTTTAAAGAAGCCTTATTGAGGGCACAGGAACAAACCATCCTGATGTGTAGAAAGAATAGCAAATATGGAAAGTGACCAGCTTGGCTTAACAGAGAAATCTTTGGTGAGCTTAAACACAAAAAGGAAGCTTACAAGAAGTGGAAACTTGGACAGATGACTAGGGAGGAGTATAAAGATATTGCTCGAGCATGCAGTGGTGTAATCAGAAAGGCCAAAGAGAAACTGGAGTTGCAGCTAGCAAGGTATGTGAAGGGTAACAAGAAGGGTTTCTACAGGTATGTTAACAACAAAAAGAAGGTCAGGGAAAGTGTGGGACCCTTACTGAATGGGGGAGGCAACCTAGTGACAGATGATATGGAAAAAGTACTCAATGCTTTTTGTGCCTTGGTCTTCATAGATGAGATCAGCTCCCAGACTGCTGCACTGGGAAGCACAATATGCGGAGGAAGTGAGCAGCCCACAGTGGTGAAAGAACAGGTTAAGGACTATTTAGAAAAGCTGGACATGCACAAGTCCATGGGACTGGATCTAATGCATCCGAGGGTGCTGAGAGCATTGACTGATGTGATTGCAGAGCCATTGGCCATTATCTTTGAAAACTTGTGGCAATCGGGGGAGCTCCTGGACGATTGAAAAAAGGCAAATATAGTGCCCATCTATTAAAAAGGGAAGAAGGAGAATCTGGGGAACTATAGACCAGTCAGCCTCACCTCAGTCCCTGGAAAAATCATGGAGCAGGTCCTCAAGGAATCCATTTTGAAGCACTTGGAGGAGAGGAAGGTGATCAGGAACAGTCAACATGGATTCACCAAGGGCAAGTCATGCCTAACCAACCTGATTGCCTTCTATGATGAGATAACTGTCTCTGTAGATATGCGGAAAGTGGTGGACATTATATATCTTGACTTTAGCAAAGGTTTTGATACGGTCTCCCAGAGTATTCTTGCCAGCAAGTAAAAAAAGTATGGATTGGATGAATGGACTATAAGGTGGATAGAAAGCTGGCTAGATCGTTGGGCTCAACGGGTAGTGATCAACGGCTCGATGTCTAGCTGGCAGCTGGTATCAAGCGGAGTGCCCCAGGGATTGGTCCTGGGGCCGATTTTGTTCAACATCTTCCTTAATTATCTGGATGATGGGATGACCTGCACCCTCAGCAAGTTCTCAGATGACACTAAATTGGGGGAAGAGGTAGATACACTGGAGGGTAGGGATAGGGTCCAGAGTGACCTAGACAAATTGGAGGATTGGGCTAAAAGAAATCTGATGAGGTTCAACAAGGACAAGTGCAGAGTCCTGCACTTAGGACAGAAGAATCCCATGAACTGCTACAGGCTGGGGACCGACTGGCTAAGCAGCAGTTCTGCAGAAAATGACCTGGGGATTACAGTGGACGAGAAGCTGGATATGAGTGAACAGTGTGCCCTTGTTGACAAAAAGGCTAATGGCTGAATTAGTAAGAGCATTGCCAGCAGGTTGAGGGAAGTGATTATTCCCCTCTATTCGGCACTGGTGACGCCACAGCTGGAGTATTGTGTCCAGTTTTGCCCTCTCCCCTCCCTCCCCACTACAGAAAGGATGTGGACAAATTGGAGAGTCCAGCAGAGGGCAACGAAAATGATTAGTCATGGGACACATGACTTATGAGGAGAGGCTGAGGGAACTGGGCTTATTTAGTCTGCAGAAGAGAGAGTGAGGGGGGATTTGATAGCAGCCTTCAACTAATTGAAAGAGGGTTCCAAAGAGGATGGAGCTTGGCTGTTCTCAGTGGTGGCGGATGACAGAACAAGGAGCAATGGTCTCAAGTTGCAGTGGGGGAGGTCTAAGTTGGATATTAGGAAAAACTATTTCACTAGGAGGGTGGTGAAGCACTGGAATGGGTTACCTAGGAGGTGGTGGAATCTCCATCCTTAGAGGTTTTTAAGGCCTGTCTTGGACAAAGCCGTTGCTGGGATGATTTAGTTGGGGTTGGTCCTGCTTCGAGCAAGGGGTTGGACTAGATGACCTCGTGAGGTCTCTTCCAACCCTAATCTTCTATGATTCTATGACTCTGTTTGTGTGTAAACAGAAATAGAAAATGAGCAAATGTACATATGTCTGCAGCTCTTTAGGAATACTGGAATTGCCATTTTAAATTGGAGAAAGCAGAGAAAGGTATAACATAATCCAATGGCTGGAAGTTAAAGCCAGACCTATTCAGACTGGAAATAAGATTTAAATTTTTAACAGAGAGAGTAATTAACCACTGGAAGAATTCACCAAGAGTTGTGGTGGAGTCTCCATCACTGACCATTTTAAAATCAAGATTGGATGCTTTTCTGAAGGATACACTGTAGGAATTATTTTTGGGGAAGTTCTATGGCCTGTGCTATAGAGCACAGTCCCTTCTGGCTTCAGAATCTATGAACCTGTGGTCTATCTAATCTAATATCTCATCACTGTTGATGGCTAGAACCAGATATTTCACAAAAACGTGTGAGAAACTCTGCAATATAAGATCACCTACTCCCAGGGGAATTTCCTTCTAACCCCTAATAGGTAGAGATTGGCTGAAGCCCTGAATTGATTCGACTAATCCTATTTATTTTTATCTATTATTTATATTATTCTTTTTAATACTTACTATCATAAATCTTGATATTCTTGTAATCCATGTAAATATCTGATCCCCTGGAAGAATCCTGCTAAACTCTAAGGCTATGTCTACATTACAGACCTTGTAGACCTATGTCTACATTACAGAGTGTAGCTGCAGCACTCTGAGGTCTCCTGTGTAGCCGCTTTATGCCGGTGGGAGAGAGCTCCCTCTGGCAAAATTAAACCACCCTCAGTGAGCAGCTGTTGCTATGTCAGTGGGAGAACATCTTCCACTGACATAGCGCTGTCCACACCGGCGCTTTCATTGGTGAAACTTATGTCGGTCAGTGGGATGTTTTTATCACACCCCTGACCAACAAAAGTGCTAGCATAAAGAAAGCCTAAGCCTCTTATGGCAATGAGTTCCACAGCGTAACAGTGCATTGTGCAAAAAAGTATTTTTTGTGTCTCTTTTTAAATGGCTATCTTTCAATTTCATTGAACATCTCTTGCACTTGTGTTATGAGAATTATGAGTAAAATCAAATTCTAGAGTTACTTTCTCTATAGAGTTCAGTATTGTGTATTCTTCTCTTTCATCTGCTTGCAAAAGTAAACAATTCCAGTCATGACCTGGGAAGTTAAGGTCGGCTATAGTCTCTAAGGTGCCACAAGTACTCCTTTTCTTTTTGCGGATACAGACTAACACGGCTGCTATTCTGAAACCAGCTACTACAATGCATCTTTTGATGATCGTTAAAATATTACAGGTAACTTGGTGTTTGGGTGTAGTATGGAGGCACACTAAGTTTGTGGTCTCATCTTTTTCTTTATTGCACATTTGTTCATATCACAAAATCATCACATAATTTGTTACATTTGGTAGTCTTTACACAAGAGAGCTCCAAGATTCAAAGAATAAAATAATATTTTTCATTTATATAACACCTTTTGTAAGTATGAATAAAGGGACCACCTGCAGTACAATTTCACCCTCGACTGAAGTTCAGTCACCTTCTGAATGGAATGCCAGAGCTGTTTAGTACAGCCACACTACACAACACTATCACAGGAAGTAGCAATTACCCTCATCGAACTGAAACTGTGGTGAGAACTTTTGATAGGTAAAATATATTGATACGAGCTGGTCAGAGCTGGTCAGAGAAATTCCAGCAAAAGCTTTTTTGTCAGAATTTTCCAATTTTGTGATTGCATTAAGCTTCTCTGGAAACCAGCCAAGTTTTGAAACCTGCTCGCCAGGGTCTCTGACCCTGGAGCAGACAGACATGGGCAGGACTTTCAGGACTTTCAGGCCACCGAGCCACGTGGACCGTACTGGATTTGGGGACAGCAGCACTTCCAGCATCTCTGACTGGGGTGGCCAGCCTGGTGTCCTCTCTCTGAGTTGGGAACCCTGGAGCTTTATCTTTCATGGAGAATTTCAAAGATTTTGGGTTTTGTTCTGAATCAGAACTAAACCAAACTTCCAAATATTGAAATCCTCCATGAAACAGAATTACCTTTCTTCACACAGCTCCAGTAATGATGTAGAATTATAGAATTTCAGGGTTGGAAGGGACCTCAGGAGGTCATCTAGTCCAACCCCCTGCTCAAAGCAGGACCAATCCCCAATTTTTGCTCCAGGTCCCTAAATGGCCCCGGCAAGGATTGAACTCACAACCCTGGGTTTAGCAGGCCAAACCACTGAGCTATCCCTCCCCCCGCACTGTGAATGGAAGTAATGATTGTATAGGCAGGTCAGGACTAGATGCATTGTCGGAGCTGTGCAAACAACAATATCCCATCCACAGCAAGTGCTGCCAGGGTTTCAGTTTCATAAGCACCTAATTCACATACACAATTTGAAAGGAGGGGGAAAAACTCTCACCCCACAAAGCAGTATACGTATATCCAATAGACTATTTAAGCTTATTCTTCTCTCATCTCCTCTGAAACTTATGAGCTTTGCAAAGCTTTATGTCTCAGCTGGAAGATTCTTCTATTTACTATACCTCACATAAAAGTGGATTGCTTCTTCAAAGTGTCTGATCTTTGTATGTGAGAAACAGAATAGATTTGAAAGATGCTCATACTTTGTTTAATTTCAATTTCTTAAAATTCTTTTATCCAATATTCTAGATAAATAAATAAGTGAGGTAATCATTTCATGGGCTATATCATTTTCATTATTTCTTCTGTACACACAAAAGCCAAAGCTCTTTTCCTTTAACATCATGTTTTCTTATAGGCCATATAGGAATAATATTGGGAAATGTCCCTTTAGCCTTATGAGATTATTCCAGACAAAATTAGCCACTTTATGAAAAAAGCTGACAGGTAATTAAATCATATCATATTGAATACTCTCCAGCCGGTAAGAGCAGAAGCAACCAAACAGGGACTGCTGCACCTGGGGAGAAGGGGTAAAATGGGGCCCAGCCAGACGTAAAATGGGGTCAGTTTTCCCTCCTGCACTGCCCTGGACCTAGAACTGTGCATGGGAGATACCCCTGCCATATTCTGGGAACAATGGGTACCAGGTGGTGCCTCCATCCCCGCCATGTGGCTTTGCAAAGGAGAGCCAGCCAGAGATTCCAGTCAGGAGAAACACAAGCAGCCAAAGCTGGGACTTTTGGTCCTTTGGACATTTGGAGAACTTTCTATGGTTTTGAATGGACTTTTTCTGCCCTGTGCTGATGGGCAGTGTGCTCCAACCCTCCCGCTCTCCCGCTCCCCATGCCCTCTCTCACACTCCCTTCAGCTCAGCTTCACTTGACCCTGCCCCTCTTAGCCTCTTCTCCCCTGCCCTGTCCCCTTTGCCCACGTCCCTTCTCTTTTCTTTCCATTTAGCTGATCTCCTCCAATCTAAATCCACCAGCAAATACATAAATTAATTGAATAAATGATGAACTAATGTGATGTTTGCTGCCATCACATTGCTCACTCTGGGGAAGTGTTAGACCCGCTTCCCCACCCTCAGTCTGTCTTGTCTATTTACAGTGTAAGCTTGTAATAGTGTGGCTGCAGCAGTATCCCCTTGTGGACTTTCAACCACAGGTCTCCCGGGGGAAAAAGTCTCTGTCTCTGGTGTTCACTGAGTTGGGCTTCAGCCCACTGATTAATTATCCCTGGGGGTGGGGGTGGGGGGGCGGTGGGTTGGAGGGCCTTAGCCCTGAAGTGTCTTGAAACAAAAAGCAAATCCAACTCAATACTGGGCCACCCACCAGTCTTCCTATGGGGCATCCCTTTCTTTTCCTTCGAGCTTGCTTCCCAGACAGTCTCTTATTTGGCATTGCTCATGTCTTGGGGTCTAACTGCTCCATCCAAGTGGCTGCTCCAGCTAGAAGGATTGTTTCTCTTACCTCTGCAGGCAAAGTTCCCTTCAGGCAGAGAGGCAGAGCTCCATCCTCCTTCCTGGCTAGTCTGTCCTGAACCACTACTACTACTCCTTCATATTATGTTTTATGGTGAAGCATAACTGTCACCTATTTAATTCCTTATGCATTCATGCCACTACAATCTTTTACCCTGCTCTAAATGCTTAAGAAAATGTAGTAGAGTTTTTCTGTGTTACCCTACTTTCCTGAAACTCTCACTAAATTCAGCCTGTGAGCCTAAATTCTTCATAAAAAGCCTTTCTTTCCTGGAAACACTCCCTGCATTCCCATAGCGGATGATCAACCATTTCTTGAACTTACATATGTTACACAGCTCATCTTTGAGTCTATTCAAGAAATATAAATGATTATCCAAACCAGAGTTGCCAGTTACAGTCTAAATATGAGCACTTCACTGATCCTCTAATAACCTTGGAGTATCATATTATCCTCTATTTTGGGGCATACTTCATAGAATCTTCTTTCTCTTTTCGCCTTGCGCCTCATTTCTTGCCATTTCTGTTTTAAATCCTTTTTTAAACTAAATTTTAAATTTTGTTTCATTTTAAATTCCTATGTACTCAAATTAATTTTTGTATCAATTTTATTCATTTTTAAAAACACTTTTCACTTCCTTATCTGCCATTTCATTGACAGGGATGCCAGCAAGTCTGGGAATCTATGCGAATACTATGTCCATGGCCAAACATACGCACACTGTTGTCAAAAACAATATTTCATTTATTAGTCCACTCTGCTTTCTGAAGTACTCATTTTAATGGCCAATAATTCTTATAACAAATCAGAAAAGATAATAGCCACTGTAGGCTATAAGTCCTTTATCCTGTTCAGTGCTACCATTATTCCCATCAATTCAGCCATCATCATGGCTACACAATTAGATATTCTTTTAGATTTTTTAACTCTAATCTCAGGGATTCAAAAGGCTGTTCCCACTCTACCTGATTTTTCATCTTTAGGTCTGTCAGTGTATAGTTGGCAATTGTGACTCCATTTACCATATATGAACTCATAAACTTTATCCATCATATAGGACAACTCTTTCCCCCTCCCCCACTTTATTTTATTATATCATTCAATATACACAACTGGAGGCACTGAACTGAGTCAGACTTTCTTCTTTTAGTTCCATTCCAGGCTGGTATTGGCTCCAGATATAGTGAAGTGGGGTTAGCTGGGCCCACAGGCTCTCCTTAACCCATTCTCTGCTGGTTTGGGTCCTCTCTCCTCCATTACAATCCTTGAGGGGGCGCATTTAGGGATCAGGGCAAAAATTGGGGATTGGTCCTGCTTTGAGCATGGGGTTGGACTAGATGACCTCCTGAGGTCCCTTCCAACCCTGAAATTCTATGATTCTATGATCACACAGCTCTTAGGGGCAGGGCACATCTTCTATTACTGTGTGTTTGTACAGCACCTAGTACAATGGGACCTCACTCTTGGTTGTCCGTTAGCCTGTACACTAATAAACATATTTAATAATAATACAAACAAGGGGACAGATCTGTGTATCGATAACAAACTCTGACATTTCCTGATTTTTGAGTGCTTGACTTTGTAACCTTAACAATGTTCTATTCATGTAGTTTTTTGGTATGAACTACACAATTTGTTGAAAAGCAATGTTAGACTTCAGGCAAATATGGACATAAGTCAGAGCCAAGGGTGCTCCATGGGTACAAGCATCCTCTCTTGTAGCTTGGATTAGGGCCTGCAGAGGCATACAAAGCAAGATGTACTAGGAGGCTCAGAGTGCGATGCGAGTTAAATATATTTTTGTTGTTGTTGTTGTTACTATCTGTATCACTGAATCATTCAGAGACTTCAGTCAGGCCCAGGGCTCCATTATGCCAAGGCATTGCACAAGCCTATAGGAAGAGACAGTTCCTGCCTCAAAGAGCTTATAAATCTCCCCCCCACCTCTCTCCCACATACTCTCTAATGTGGGTTAAACTTTGTAGCCCTGTGATGCTATATACATGATCAATGATAATAAATAGAATGTATTCTGTATGCCATACAATTTTAGAAGTCTAAAGTATGAACTCCTGTCTTTTCATAATTACTGATAAAAGCCCCAATTTGCTCCAGTTTGAATGTAGTTAGGCTTAGGGGGTTAAGTCTATTCTGTTTTAAAAGAAGAAGAAAACAGAGGATTTGATTGTTCATGACATTTTGTTCAGAATCAATCATTGTCGGCTCAGGTTAGACTGATTTACTATGAGCCTGCCATAGAAAAGATTTGCCACAAATGCCAAGGCTCTGAGCTATTTCCACTGCGCTGAACATAATGATGGATTTATCATTGCAATCAAGATGGTAAAACAGCATGGTCCCCTGAATAGAGCACCAGGCAAATTGATCACAACAGCCCTGAAGTTATATAAGGGCTTTGTTTATCTGATCTCAGTCTTCTGGAATAGTAATCCAACATAAGATAAAACACTCTGATCTTTACAGAAGTTTGGACAGGTTTTATCTCCCCAAAAACATATATAGTGGAATAGTATTTACCAGGGAGTAAAATAACTACCCATTAAAAAAAGTATATAATAAAATCCAGTCCAACATATTGTCCAGTGGTAGGAAATACCATTATTACCATGGACAGTAACCACCAATCTTACAGCATTCTCTCAAACCATAATTGAATATGCTGTAATAGCTTAGTATGAAAGTGAATAATGTGGGAACCAGAACATTTGCTTTTAATGCATTACCTTTTCATTACAAGCATTCTTTCCTAATTCAATAAAAAGATGGTGACAACAGGAAGTGCTTCCAGACCCTAAGTACATTAAAACTAAAATGAAATATTGGCCCTTTCATGATTATGCAGCAGCAAACTTGGCTTTTGCACCAAGGTGACAGAAATAATCAGTCTTTAGCTAACACTTTTCAGTCATAGATCTCAAAGCACTTTGCAAAGTAGTGTAAACATTATTATCCATTTAACAGATGAGGACTCTGTGCCACAGATCTTGGTATGATCCCGGATTTCCTAATATTCCTTCTACTCTATTGCAACTCACTGTCCCGCAAAGGTACCAAGAAACTCGGATAAAACAAAGGAAGGAACTCACATGAGCTCTCTCTACTCTTCACTGAATATCCATCTATCTGGGACTCCAGCTATCTCAGAGATTTTTTCTGCCTCTGGGAATCACAGTGGCTGATGTATAAACTGGAACAAGGGCATTCTGGGTAAAGAGTATCTTCTCACCCACAGCCAAAATTAGCCAAAAATATATCCCATCTTCCTTCATCTTGCTCCTGTGAAAATAGATGGGATTTGATGTGTGGGCTGAAGATGAATAGAATAGGACTATTCTGGACCAAGAGCAGACAGAGTCCCAAGGTTGAGGACCCCTCATAGTTATCAACTGATGCCCTAAAGCATGACATTTGGTTAGCTCTATGCTACAGAGCAAAACTAACATTGCTGGGGCAGATCCACTTCTAGATCATCCAGGTCCTTTACATTGCCACAGCACTGTCCAGGTGTAATATAGTGCTGGGATAGCCAGCTCTGCCCTTTCAGTCCCAAGTCAAGTGTTTGTGTTGGGATGAGTGGAGTGTGGCTGCGGTGCTACTGCACTTCAGCTGTTATCTGCTAGAGTAATGGTACCTAGACTACTTTAAAGAATGCAGGGATAATGTAGAACAGGTTCCTTTTCAGCCCTCGCTCTCCAGGACTGCCAGCAGACAATGTGCATAGCTGAAAAGTCCAGTCCATAATCATTAAATTGTATTTCTCCTTCCCTCTCCAGCTCCTGCTGCTGCTGCTGTGATTCTGCTGTCTCCTATTTCTCTTTCCATCTCTAGCTCTCTTTCTCTCTTTGGAGGTTAATAGGATGTAGCCCATCAATGATCTTGGGCCAAACTGTTTGGCCATCCCTGATCTAGAATCCATCTAACGAGTGAACAAACTCTTTATGCTTGCAGCTATGGGCCAATCTGATTTTGTATTAACTTCAGGAAGGTCAACATGGTCTCTAAATGTGATAAATATCCCATTCCTCAAACTGCTGATGGAGAGCATAGACTAGGTGAAAGATCTAGGCTTGTGCAGAGACACAAATAGGTATTACAGTATAAAAGAAGTTAACTGTTAGACTCTCTCTCTCTCTCATTTTTAATGTCTTTTCCGTGCCAGTGTTGGTGCTCAAGGAGGAAACCAGTCTCTTCTGTCCTTCTCTGTCACTTCCTGCTGCTTCCTTTTTCTCTATGGTGTTGAGATTGGCAATTCTGGTCTCCTTGCTAAGGGTTCTCTTTAAAGTTTATCTTGGGTGCCCACATTTCCTCATACACGTTGGTATCCACATGATAGCACGTGACGTTATTGACATGAACTGGGACAGTATAGATTATTGTTGCAACCAAGGTCCTGTAGTGGCACCAAATCTTGTATAAAGGGGGTCAAATAAGGTGTCTAAGACAAGGTTATGGTTTGCTGGTTATGGTTATGCTATCTATATGTGTGTATCATTTTTGTAGTTGAAATTATGAATATTGGCTCTATACTGTCTGTAGTTCAAACTTACGCTATGCTTCTGGGTGACACCCCAGACAAGTTGGTGTCAGATCTGCCTAGCCTGCTTGATGGCCCATTAAGGACCATCGGCTATACAAATGACCCACTGAGAGAAGGCAGACACACCTTGTGACTCAGCAAGGTATGCAGGGACATGCCTATGGACAGAATACTGAGGTGTTTCCATGCCATGTGATGGACAGCTTGTCTTTGGGACAAAGAAAGAAAGACCACATGGCCAGAGACTATAAAAAGCTGCTGCAGCTCCTTCATCTGGTCTTCAATCCTGCTTCATATCTCTGGAGGGACTTTGCTACAAAAAGAAGCTTTACACAAAGGACTGATGACCCATCCTAGCTGTGGATGTACTCCAGAGACTTGATTTGAACCTGCAGCTTATTCCATCATTACTACAAGCCTGAACTAAGAACTTTGCCATTACTGTATGTAATTGATTCCATTTAACCAGTTTTAGCTGTCATCTATATCTTTTTCCTTTTATGAATAAACCTTTAGATTTTAGATTCTAAAGGATTGGCATGATTTGTGGGTAAGATCTAATTTATATATCGACCTGGGTGTGGGGTCTGGTCCTTTGGGATCAAGAGAACCGTTTTTCTTTTACTGGGCTTTTGGTTTTCATAACCATTTGTCCCCATAACGAGTGACACTGGTGGTGATATTGGGAAACTGGAGTGTCTAAGGGAATTGCTTGTGTGACTTGTGGTTAGCCAGTGGGGTAAAACCAAAGTCCTCTCTATTTGGCTGGTTTGGTTTGCCTTGGTGTGCAATAGAAACCCCAGCCTTGGACAGTAACTGCCCTGCTTTAAGCAACGTGTCCTGAATTGGCACTCTCAGTTGGGTCCCTCCAGAACCAGCATCATTACACAGCGTCATGTAGAAGTCTGTGTGTTGGTATCCAGAGTACATGCCCCAAATAAGTCTTGTGTTTCCTTATGATTCTGGTGGAAATGAGCGGCTGGGTGGTGATTTCCTGGATATCTTCGTTGGTGATTATATCTTTCCTACCAATGCCCAGAATGTTTTCTGTCTAACGTTTTAGTAGATCTCCAGCTCCTGCAGCTGTATGTTAACACCAAGATTACATCGGAACTGAAAATTCTCAGATTTGATTTGGTGCTGAATATTTTTGATTTCCATGTGCTGTTGAGTATAATGAATGCTGTGGACGCCTTTCCCATCCTTCCTATCCTCTTTTCCTTCTTGAGGTCTCTTTTGGCTAATATGGTGCTTCTGAGGTAGCTGGACTGTTCTACTTTCTTCATATTTTTGCCTTCTAACGTGATGTTACTGCTTGATGTCTGGCTTTCAGTGATGTTTGTTTTATCATAACTCATTTTAAGCCCTGCTTGGCCTGCTATTTTTATATAATAGTTATATATATATATATATATATATATATATATATATATATATATATATATATATATTATTACTTACTGAGTGTAACAACTGGAGAACAGTTACATTACTTGTTGTTGCAGGGAAAGCTGCAGCGTGATACTACACAGGATGAGAGAGGCAGTGGATTTAAAGCGTAGAGAAGAACTGGCTACATTCAGTCCCAGGAAACCCTATGTAGATCATCATAGAAGGGTATGTCTACACTGGAAACTTCAAAGCACTGCCGCGGGAACGCTCCCTTCAGCAGCGCTTTGAAGTGCGAGTATGGTCATGCACGAGCGCTGGGAGAGAGTTCTCCCAGCGCTCCTGGTAATCCACCTCCACGAGAGGATTAGCTCCGAGTGCTGGGAGTGTGTGGAATATTCTTCAGTCCTATGGGATCCCAGCTAAAGTCATTAACATCATCAAGGCCACATACAGACATGTGAAGCACTCTGTAAACTTAAGGTGAACAACAAGTGGTTCAGTGTGGACATTGGCACTGTTGTTTTGTATTGCCATAGACTGGATAATGGAGAAGTGTATTAGCAACACAAATACTGGTGTAACATGGGTAGATGGCAATTGCCTAGAAGACCTAGACTTTGCTGATGATTTTGCGTCTCTGAACGACAGCCCTGAAAAGTTACAGTTAAAGATAAAAAGAAAAAAGAAAAGGAGTACTTGTGGCACCTTAGAGACTAACCAGTTTATTTGAGCATGAGCTTTCGTGAGCTACAGCTCACTTCATCGGATGCATAGCATATCGTGGAAACTGCAGAAGACATTATATACACACAGAGACCATGAAACAAAACTTCCTCCCACCCCACTGTCCTGCTGCTAACAGCTTATCTAAAGTGATCATCAAGTGATCATCAAGGAAGGCCATTTCCAGCACAAATCAAGGTTTTCTCAATCTTCCCCCCCCACACACACACACACAGACACACATACAAACTCACTCTCCTGCTGGTAATAGCCCATCCCTCTTTGAAACCTCTCTTTCCACGATATGCTATGCATCCGATGAAGTGAGCTGTAGCTCACGAAAGCTCATGCTCAAATAAACTGGTTAGTCTCTAAGGTGCCACAAGTACTCCTTTTCTTTTTTCTTTTTACGAATACAGACTAACACGGCTGTTACTCTGAAACAGTTAAAGATAGACTCTGCATGGGCTCTATAAATTCATTTCTTTGCAACTCAGTTACAATTGAACACAAAACAAATGATGTATTTGACAAATTTAGTCTCTTTCTCTGCGCATGGACATTCTGTAAGCAGATTGTTATTTCTTCATTGTATTCATCATTTGAATGTATCCAATTAATATTATTTCAATTTTTTTCTCTATGGATTGGTCATAAATAGTTGAAATTTGAGCTGTATTGCTTATATCTCTGTGACTCAATTTCCCCATCTATAAAATGAGGATAATGATACTTTGCAAAGTGCTTTGAGTTCTTCTGCTGAAAAGCATTATATAAGAGCTGGGTATTATTAATTATTTATTATTAATTATTATTATTATTATTAAATCTGATAGGTTAGATAATAAACATGGCTTTGTCTCTCTTTTGTGACTGGACAAGCATGCAACAATTTCTGACATGAAAACTTGTGTGCTGAATGCAAAATAAAGTTTCTATGATTACTCACCCATGCAACTTTGAAATTTGCTTTCTGCAATTTTTGCTAGTATAATGCTATCACTTCAAGGTTTGAGGCAATAAAACACACAGGGTTTTGAAAAAAGCTGATGTAATAAATTTAAAACTCAGAGGAGTATTTGTGAACATTTTATTTGCATTATTCAGCCAGCTCTGTTTTTGGGTTGCATGGAAAACCTTCAGGCATAATGTTGGACCTTATTCAACAGGGATGTGATTATTTCTGCAGGTGCATAGACGGGTAATGTGGCTTTTAAAGAAAACGGATGTGACTCAACTAGAGGGTGTGTGAAGAGGATGCAGGATGCTAGCATAACACACAGTTTCATAAGTGTTTAAACTACTTCAGTAGTAAAATTACCAGGTTTATTCTGCCAGCGATAAGAGTGATCCAGAAACTACGTATTAGGATACTGGTGTTTCCCGTATTACATATTACAGCATATTTGACACTCATCTCTCATTCATATCTGTTCTTTAACCAGACCAATTTCCAAGACAACTGTATTCTCCCTTTTTAAAATTATCTACTCTGTGCTTCAGTTTTCTGTAACATTGAAATTTTGTACATACAGATCCTGTGTAGTTTTCTTAAATTTTATCACAAAAAGCACTTTGTAATATGACATGAACTGCCCTTTACTCAGTCCAGCGACTAAATGCCACCATTGTGGCCCTAAGGATGTTGACTGGGCCTGCAACTAGGAGTAATTCCCAGATAGAATAGATGGGCTTGAGCCAGCATGCTAAGAATAGTAGTGCAGCCTGGGTAGCACGGGCTCTGGCTCAGGATAGCCATCCGAGTAGAGTTCGGCCTACACCCCCTGAATACATATTTGAAGGGCTAGCTTGAGCTGTTTACTTGAGCTGAGAATCACATGCCCAACTCCAAGTGCAGACATATCCTTACTTCTGTGCATTAATGGCTGCATCAACATATATATCTCTACAATAAGGTTGCTCAAAAATTCTCCATCAAAACTGTTATTCTGCAGGAAGATTAGATTTTCAGTTAAAGGATTTGTGTGTGTGTGTGTGTGTGTGTGTGTGTGTGGAAAATATCTGCATTCTGTTGAAAATTTTGATTTGTTGTTGAAAAACAATGTCTGAAAACCCCCCAAAATGGGTTTTTCATTGGAAAATCAAAATATTGTGATTCTGAATCTTTCACAATGCCTCATGGGAGTTGTAGTTTGGGTGCTTCATGTTCCCATTCTCCCCTATTGGTCAGGCTCCCCAGCCTTACCTCATCTCACGTGACAATGCGACTACCATGATGTGTGGTGTCTCCTCACTAGAAAGTGAGACTATAGCACATCATGGGAGATATAATCCACCCAGGAAACTTTGCCTGTAGAGGAGAATGAGAACACGCGTTACTTGTACTACAACTTCCATCAGGCACCAGGGCACTATTTCACACTCAACATATTTCAGATTTTCAGCTGAAATATTTCACATTTCAATTTTTCACCAACAACTCGAAGGTTTCCATGGGGGAGGGGGGGAACCCCACATTTTCAAGCCAGCTCTAATTCACACACATACATATCTACCTTTCCATACACACAAACATATTATACCACAGACAACATGCCGGCCACGTACTTTGAGGCAAATGCGTGAAAGTGGAAGGTAGGCAAAGAAAACAACCACAGCACCACAGTTTAGGGATCTTTTTCCTCTTCACATCTCTCCGTTTGTCTCCACTCTTTATGTTCTGAATTCTCTCCTATGCACACTGGCAGCGGGGTTGAATTCTGATGAGACTATAATCGATGTAATGCTGGGCAGTATGTTGCCTCAAGGATTTAGCAGGAAAATAATAGTTGCCCACCACTTTCTCAGCTATCAGGAAGTTTGGGTAACTTGATTAAACAGGGGCATTTTGGCCGTTTCCAGACAGATTGCCTAGTCCAGGCAATTAGTTTATTTTCCACAAGGATAAAACACAATAGAAAAAAAACTGAATACCTTCCCCCCAAAATTGCTTACTCTATTTTGACATTCTGTTCTTGCATAGTGGGAACTAAATCTCAGTAATCTTGAACTGACTTCAGATTGACCTTGAAACTCACAAACTACATTACACAACGATGTGACCATGAGCAAACAGAAGAAAAGTGTTCACGAAGGCAGCAACAAGCCCAGAACGTACTCAGAGCAAACGGATATTAAGCAAAAAGAGCATTGTTTATATAGACAGTTCTTTTAATTTTGTGTAGGCTTTGGAGAACCAAGACTTACATAGGGAAAATAAATAATATTCAGCACTTAGCAGTCAGCTGTAAAACCTTGCAATTTTACCTTTGGGGTATTTGCTATATTCTTTCAACTTCCCTATAGTTACTATAGGAAATACCAAAATACAATATAATTAGGGTTGTTCAAGTGTGAAAATGTAATTGATTATCAGCTACTGATGATTGGACCCAAAAAGTAATCTCTTACATATAAATACATGTTTAAATCCATTCTAATTCAGCAAAGCACTTAAGGACATACTTAAGCCCCATTAAAGTCAAATAAGCACATGCCTAAAATGTTTAAATGCTTTGTTGAATAGATATGGCCTGCTAAATTGGGGGCTATGCTATTACTGGTTATTTTTACAGCTGTTTTTATTCAGATTGATTTTATTCTAGGATCACTAACTATTCAGAAGAACTAAATAAAAAAAATAGAACTAATTCTAATCAGCTTCTAACTCTTTATTTCCATTGCTGGAATGTATTGTCTTCATTGACTGACATTGGTTTTAGTTCCTGCTCCATTTTCCACTGTGCCAGGCATACATCTTGTTGAGATTGCAAAATGGTGTGTGATAACATTGCCACCTATTCCTACTTTGGTCCTATGGCCAATTATTCCCATTGTTAAGAATGTGCATAGTATTTCCGGTTTGAACTTTGCTGACTTCTACTTCCTGCTGTTGCTTCTTGTTATGCTTTTGTGTGCTACCTTAAAGAGCCCTGTAGTATCACTTTCTTGACCTATTCTCAATTCGTGATGAGCCAAGATTCAGAGAGGAAACATCTGGGCCAATGATGGCCTTCCATTGTGATTCAGCCAGACCTTGGTAATGTATGCAAAGTCAGGAACCCCATCAGAGATCAAATCCTGGATGGTGATAACCTTTTTAGCCACTGATTTTGCAGTTAAATAGCATGAATCAAAGTGTTGCATTTTTGTCAATCAACACTGTGTGCACTGAATAAGAGATACCAGCTGAAACCTGACATTACATACATCAAACATGGTCTGGACCTTAATCACTATCTCTTTTTGCGTTGGTTCTTTTTTCTCATCATTACATTATAAAGAACAATTGATTCCTTCCTGGGCTTCCATAAGCAGACCTCATGGAAACATTGAATGGGTGCAGGTTCTCAAATGGATGTGTGATTAGGGCTCGTGATGGCAGACTGCCAACTGTTTTATACATCTAGGTTCTTATGCTGAATCCCTCACTTCTTCAACTAACATCTTCCCCATTTTCCCCATGATTGAACTAGCACAATATTTCAAGGCATTAAAGCAGATTCTTATCTGAAAAATGTTATTTTTGCCCAAGAAAACAAATATGAAACGTTTGAGAAAGTGGAAAAATATTCTCCCTAAGTGGTGTTCCAATCTAAAGTTGACTCTATCTCTGGCCAAAGGGTAATTGTTTTGCAACTTTCAGATGTTCAGATATGTTATTGTCCACACAGCTCTCTCTAGAATAAATCCGAACTGTACCTGCTCCTTGAAAAAAGAAAAGGAAAGAGACAAGCTGAGTTAGAACTGTCAAGTTCCAAACCTTTTCCAAATGCTATAAACTGTTACATAGACTATCATTTTACTATTATTACCAGTTAAGACAAGGTGAAACACATGAAAAGATTTAACTGACGTCCTGAACTAGAGCAAATTAATTAGGAGGTTATTATTGGTGATGGTAAGTGTTTTATCATGAACACCTTTGTATTTGTTTTTGTTATTAGGTATTTGGTTATTCTTCAACTCAGATAAATCTGACCCCTCCCCAAGAACCAGGAAGAGAGATTTAGGGGCTCTCATCACTGATTCTGAGCTGCCATGCTTTCTCAGGTTTGCTTTGCTGTCCTCTAATGAGAATTTACTATGGAGTCCAAAAATATCACTTCCAGGATTTTCCATAGAATCATAGGCCTGGAAGGGACCTTCAGAGTACATGGCAGGACTAAGTATTGTCTAAACCATCCCTGACAGGTGTTTGTCTAAGCTACTTTTAAACATCTCCAACCATGGAGATTCCATAACCTCCCTAGGCAATTTATTCCAGTACTTAACCACCCTGACAGTCAGGAAGTTTTTCCTAGTGTCCAACCTAAACTGCCCTTGCTGCAATTTAAGCACATTGCTTCTTGTCCTATCCTCAGAGGTTAAGAACAATTTTTCTCCCTCCTCCTTGAAACAACCTTTTATGTACTTGAAAACTGTTATCATGTCCCCACCTCAGTCTTCTCTTCTCCAGACTAAACAACCCCATTTTTTTCAATCTTCCCTCATAGGTCATGTTTTCTAGATCTTTAATAATTTGTGTTGCTCTTCTCTGGACTTTCTCCAATTTGTGCACATCTTGTTATACCAATAAAATAAAAACCAGCAGGATCTTATTAAAGGGGAAAAGGCAAAATGCCACATTTATTGTGAATACAGAAAGAATCATAGTAAGCAGTTAGTTATAGCTATAACATTCCATTCAATCTCATATTTATTCACACATTCATCCATACACACACACACAAGGTTCTGCAAGGTTGTTATCATAGTTACCAGCCTTAGAGTTGCTCATGCCAAGCCACGGGCCAGGTGGCCTGAATATGAGGAAGGAGCAGGGCCTTGTCAGATGCTCATCTGATGCTCCTGGAAGTTGGTTTTTCAGAATCAGACCCCAAAGTTCTCACTTTCTAGAGTCCATTTTTATAGGAATTTCTTCCTATGCCAGTCTATGGGAATTGCTTCATCATGCTGTTGCTGAATCAATCAGCAGATGGCACATTCCTGACGGGTCTGCGCTGCCAGATGTTATCTTGTTCTTTGGTTCTCCCATCCTTGAGGCTGTTGGGTGGATTCCAGTCTGCCCTCCGGGGGTCCTCTGGTTGTTTCCACTTGACGCCTTCTTCAGCCGATGGACACTGGATTCATAGGCTGGCACCTCCCTGATCATTCAGTTATTATCCACACCAAGCATCCATCCACATACATCCTCTATCTCTATTTTAATCACAATTGTTAACAAAGCGAGATGAATAGAACAAAAGGGCAGGGAGTCTCTGGGTGCTGTTTCTGTTGTTACAGAGTATTGCTTTGAGTCTCTCTCTGTCTGAGTAGTTGTTGTTACAAAGAATTGCTTTGAGAACAAACTCTGTCTTAGAATGTACTAACACAATTAGCAGCTTGCAAGTTTCACACAGAGAAGGAGAGAAACAGTACCAAAAACCAAGAGACCTCTTAATTAGTAATACCCTGGAATTTAAACTATGGGGAATCAAACTCATTTCTGATTTTAATACAGAACTTCTTTAATATGATCCAACAATCTTTCCTGAAACATGGTGGCCAGAATTGAACACAATACTTCAGTTGAGGCCTAATCAGCACAGAGTAGAGCAGACAAATGACTTCTTGTGTCTTGCCTACAACACTCCTGCTAATACATCCCAGAATGATGTTTCCTTTTTTTGTAACAGTGTTGACTCATATTTAGCTTATGATCCACTGTATCCCAGATCCCTTTCCGCAGTACTCCTTCCTAGGTAATCATTTCCCATTTTGTATGTGTGCAACTGATTGTTCCTTCCTAAGTGGAGTACTTCGCATTTGTCCTTACTGAATTTCATCCTATTTACTTCAGACCATTTCTCCAGTTTGTCCAGATCATTTTGAATTTTAATCCTATCCTCCAAAGCACTTGCAAACCTCCCAGCTTGGTATCATCTGCAAACTTTACAAGTGTACTCTCTATGCCATTATCTAAATCATTGATGAAAATATTGAACAGAACCGGACCCAAAACTGATCCCCACTCGATATGCCCTTCCAGCTTGACTGTGAACCACTGATAACTGCTCTCTGGGAACAGTTTTCCAACCAGTTATGCAGCCACTTTATAGTAGCTCCATCTAGGTTATATTTCCCTACTTTATGGGAAGGTCATGTGAGACAGTATCAAAAGCCTTACTCAAGTCAAGATATACCACATAGCTTCTTCCCCACCTAGGAGGAGAATTCTAAATTGTGCCTTTACACTCATGATAGCACAAAGTGTTTTCGTGGTGGGTTTCCAGCACTGCCTGAAAACAGGAGGCCCTTCAGATGTGTAAAATAATTGTAAAAATAAAAAATAAACTGTAACCAGAATGCCTTCACCTTTCTTTAGAGCCTTCAGATTTGTCTATATATGCAGTTATTTAGCTGAACTGATTTTTGTTCTCTAATCAGCAATTAGATAACACAGCCTAAGAGCCAGATCCTCAACTGGCACAAATCGCACCATTGCATGATAATCAGTTGTGGGGTGCCTGCCTTGAGACCCCTGTCAGCCTGATTTTCAGAAGGTGGGTGCTTAGCTTAGATTGAAAGCTCTTGGGTGACAGGAACTATCTTTTTGTTCTGAGTTTATAAAGCACCTAGCTGAGGTCCCGTAAACCGAATAATAATATGCACTTTCTGAAAATCAGAGGATGAAATCCTGGCTCCACTGAAGTCAGTGGAAGATTTACTACTGGAACCAGGATTTCCCCCACCGTTTTTAAGGTGTCTTCATGGGTGGCGGGTGAACCGGTGGCTGGGGGAGACTCGTCCCTGGCCGGCCCTGCCCGAGGACTCACCCATTTCCCCACCATAGTCCATCCCTCCTCCCCATGACCAACAGCCTCCTCCCCCCACTCCCAGCCCCGGAGCGCCGGATGAGCGGGCGATGCATGCACCGCCCCCGCCAGCTCCCAGAGCAGGGCGGGCAGGTGGTGCACCCCCACCCCACCCCCCAGCCCCAGTGGCTCCATTTCCCCCTGCCCAGTGCTGGGTGGCATGGCCCCAGCACCTGGAGGCCCCCCAGTACGAGGCAGCGCCAGCCACCCAAAGTCCCAGTCGCCCCAGCCCCAGCCCCAGCAGGCTTCCCTGAAGAGGAGCAGCCTGCCTAGGCTGGGGCCAAGGGGGAAGGGCAAGCAGGAAGGGGCTTCAGGGAAGAGTGTAGGTGGGGCCATGCCAGGCTGTTTGGTGAGGCAGAGCCTTCCCCAGCCTATGCGACATATCGCCCATGGGTGTCTTGATTTGGGCAGTCCAAAACTGAAGTATCCAAAATCACTTGTCACTTGAAGTTTTAGGCCTGCAATAATTGGGGATGTACCAGAGAGTTATTTTCCTATTATATAAACAGATGATTAACATAAATGCTGTGACATGTTCATGGGGAAGGAAAAATAAGATTGTTACAAAATCCTTGGTGGTTATTGCAGTAGCTCTGCTCTTGAGACTATCCAAAGGACAAATTTTCATGCACATATCTGAGATCTGTCTCTTTTTTATTTCCTTTATTCATTCTTCTCCATAGCTGATGACATGGATATTATTTAGATATTATCATAATTATTACTAAGGCATGGACAATTTTATTATATAAGTTTCGAGTAATTTTTAAGGGACTAAAAGTGGTTCTCATTTAAATTCATTAGCTGTTAATATACTGCACATTTTGTAAGAAAATAGTTGAAGTCTAACTTCAGAGTGAAGCTGAAAATGCTTTAGCTTTTCAAGGCGGACTCATTTTCACATTACCTTTTGGTTTCAGCCAGTCAGGTTTATCAGAATTAGAAATGAGTGGTACATTAGTCTGAAAATCACCTTTTCAGACAACAATCATTGATTGTCTCACAGTCAGCTATATTAGATTCATTTTGCTAAGCAGCTGAGAAGGGGGGGGGACCCCCAAAGAATCTAACATCTTTGTCTGCTTAAGAGCTCCCAAGCTGTGAAACCATCGAGACCACCTACGCAGTGTGAACAATCAATCAGCCAGGCAAATTGCAGCTCATCTCAGGCAGTGAGGATTGAATAGGAATGTAGCTAGAGTTGAAGAACACTGATGGATTTCAGCTGGCCTTTCAGCTATCTCACATCACCATCTAATGTCTAAAACATATCTTACTAAAAAAAAAAAAGCTAGATGGATAGATACTCTTGAAGAAGTTAATGTCAAGGGCATCACCTTTCTTAAAGTGTCCCCTGATAATCCTCACTATTGACTTGGAAAGCTTGGCAGAGTTGCTTTCACTGCGGACATTTAAGGCTTTGTCTTCAATGCAGAGTTAACTTGTGCCCTTACCTGGGCTTTAGCTGAGGAAAACCTATGACCGCTGACATTTAGCCTGGGCTAGCTGACCTGGCTGGGGGTGAAGGTTAGAACTTGAGCTTTGCTTTAACTTGGGCTGGAACCTGCCTCCTTTGCAGTGAGGGTGCAGTCTAAATCACTCAAGTTCTGATAATCCAATATACCTTCCCTACAGTTCCCCGCAAAGGACAGAAAAGTTCACTCATAATTGACTGAGAAGCTCTCATAGGGTATGCCAACACTACAGCTGGAGTTGTGACTAGATAGATATAACTAATATCAGATAGGCATAACCATGCTAGCTTTACCCTAGCTAGCATCACTAAAAATAGCGATGAAGATGTGACAAGATGACCGAGGGCTAGCAATGCAAGGACATATCCAGAGTTCCAGGCAGGCTTGTTCAGCCCCCACAAAAGCCTATTCTACTGCACCGTCCCTGTTTTTAATAAACCAAATTTTGTTTCTTAAAATGTTTTATGGCATGGCAAAGTGTAGCACATAGTGCTGTGAATACATATCTGAGCATCCAAACTAAAAGTATTTGGACAGATTGCTAAAGTACTGTTTGAGTTTAGTGCTCACCCTATCAGGGAACAGAACACTATTTGAGTCAGGAGATCACTCTCACTGCAAATAGCAAGCTAGGAATATTACATACACAGAGAGCAATAGCCACAGCAAATAGTTTGCAACCAGAGTGTATGCTGAAAGATGTTTACATGACAGATTCATGGAATAATTTGGAGTAACAATGACAGTTGTAAATATCAAAGTCTGCTCCTGGGTAATTCACAAACAGAAAGAGAGGCTAAATTCATCAAATAAATTGTTTGCTGCAAATAGTTCTCCCAGCTTTTTTTCAAGTGTGGCTAATTGACTATCAATAATGTATAAAAAAGCTGAGAGAATAAAAGTATCATACGACTGTCATTCTATTACGTAATTGAGGATCATTAACTATATTAATGACTTTACTAATTCATATATTGTTAACCAACCATTAATGCTTTATTTCAGGCACATACCTTATAAGCATTCCTGACACAGGTTTGGAACAAGATTCCTCATACAAAAAATACTCTGCATAGACTAAATCTTGCTTGCTGAGCTAGTGCAAGTAGGGTTGCCAACTTTCTGACTGCAGAAAATTGAACACTCTAACTCCACCCCCTACCCTGCTGCCCCGCCCCTTCTCTAAGGCTCTGCCCCTGCTCACTCCATTCCCTCTCCCTCCCACGCTCGCTCTCCCACACACTCACTCATTTTCACTGGGCTGGGGCAGGGAGTTGGGGTGTGGGAGGGGGTGAGTATGTGGGCTCTGGGATGGGGCCGGGGATGAGGGGTTTGGTGTTCAGGAGGGGATGTGGGCTCCAGGAAGGAGTTTGGGTGCAGGAGTGGGATCCGAGCTGGGGCAGGGGGTTGGAGTGTGGGAGTAGGTGAGGACTCCGGCTAGGAGCTCTGGGGTGTGGCTGGGGATGAGAGGTTTGGGATGCAGAAGGAGACTCTGGGGTGGGGGGCGGAGCTGAGGGGTTAGGAGTGTGGGAGGGGGCTCCAGGCTGGGGCAGGGGATTGGGGTGCAGGGAGGGTGAGGGCTCCGCTGGGGGTGAGACATCTGGTGTGGGGCTGGGGATGAAGAGTTTGGGGTGCAGCAGGGGGCTCCGGGTTGGGGCCTAGGGGTTTGGGTGTGGGAGGGGGCTCAGGGCTGGGGCAGGGGGGTGCAGGAGGGGCTGCGGGGTGTGGGCTCCGGCCAGGCGGTGCTTACCTCAGGCGGCTCCCGGAAGCAGCCAGCATGTCTGGCTTCTAGGTGGAGGGGCCAGGGGGCTTTGTACGCTGCTTTTGGCTGCAGGCGCCGCTTCCACAGCTCCCATTAGCCATGGTTCCCGGCCCAGGGGAGCTGCGGAGCTGGCACTTGGGGCAGGGGGAAGTGCATGAAGCCTCCCTGATCGCCCCTGTGCCTAGGGGCTGCAGGGACATGCGGCCTCTTCCAGGAGAGGTACGGAGCTAGGGCAGGCAGGGAGCTGCCTTAGCCCCGCTGACCGGACTTTTAATGGCCTGGTCAGTGGTGCCGTCTGGAGCAGCCAGGGTTCCTTTTCGACTGGGGGTTCCGGTCAAAAAACGGATGCCTGGCAATCCTAAGTGCAAGTAGCCAACTCATGTGAGAAAGCAAACAGGATTTGGTCCTAAGGGGGACTTTGAGGTCGGGATCTCAAACATAAATCTAACTACTGAGGTTTGTTTCCCTTGAGGAAGGAAAATGGAGACATACATAACTGATGTTTCAGGAAGGCATGTTTGTACTTCCAACTCTTGGGGGCAGAGGGAGAAGGGGGGTAACCCTGGCAGAATAGAAGGAAAGAGGAGGCCAGTTCTGCAGAAGATTTTCTTTAGTAATGCTGCCAAAATTCTGTAAGTAACGGATTTTAGCATCTGTCTTGTGCAAATGCTGATCACACAGGTTAGACCTGCCAAGGGCTCTGAGCTTGTGCACTCCACTCCACATACCTTCATGAATTGGTGTTCCCTCCTTATTGAGGTTGATTGCAGTCTGTGGGGGTTTTTGATAGTCAGTGACTTCTTTTTTCTTTTCTTTTGGTTTCTGGTACCCCAAACATATAATAGATGAGTCCTCAGCTTGCTTTGCTGAATACTGCTTTTTCTTAGCTATAATTTACAGAAAGTAAACCCTTCTCACTTGGGAAATAGTCATGCACCTAATCTAAAGAGTCTGTTAGGGGCTGGGATAAATCTCTTTGAAACTGGTGCAGGTAATAGCAGCCTTCCTTTCAGAAAAAAAAAATGTAAAAAAAATATTAAGCTCCTTTACCAAACCAGAAAATTGAAACAATAGCAGCCTCCACCCAAAACACAGACACATGATACTGCCCAAAGCAAAAGCACATGTGGGTGGAGGGGTTAAGCTGGGTATTGTTTTTGCAGAGGGGAGTGTATGTGTGTGAGAGAAGCAGCAAAACACACCACACAGAAAGACTTAAACCAGGTCTACACTAAAAAGTTAAATTGACTCAGCTACATTGCTTACGGGTGTGAAAAATCCACACCCCTAAGCGACATAGTTAAGGTGACCTAACTGCCCAGAGGAGACAGTGATGAATAGAATTCTTCCATCGACCTTGATATCGCATTCTGGGGTGATGGATTAACTAGAGCAACGGGAGAACCCCTCCTACCACTGAAGCAAATGTCTGCACTGAAGCAGCTATAATGGTGTAGCCAGAAATATAGTTTTAGAGAAAGAGCAGAAGGCCAAGGGCACAGCCAGAGCAAGCATTGAATCATGGCCCTTAGGAAAAATTCTAGAAGTGATTTGGAGGCATAGTGGCTTGAAGCAGTGAGGGAAGAGACTATAGAATCATAGAACTGGAAGGGACCTCAAGAGGTCATCTCGTCCAGTCCCCTGCACTCAAGGCAAGACTAAATATTATCCAGACTATCCCTTACAGGTGTTTGTCCAACCTATCTCCTGTTGTTGATTCCTGCTACGGTCAGGGAAACAGGATTTTGTGCGTTCTTCGTAAATAAACAGGATTGTATCAAAGAAAATGCCTGACTCCAACATCATTTTTTGCCTTTTAGCTGAAGCAACAGGCAGAACCCCACATTTTGCTAACCGCTCAGGTCAAAAAGGAGTAACAATGCTTTGTTACCAATTGCTGTAAAGTGCCTGTTCTTCTAAAAGATGTTTTCATTGGTTACAAAATGCGGTTCAGCCCCAAATATTATAAACAATGGGCCAAATGCTAAAAACCTGATTATTTAGTTATTAGGCTAAGATTTTGCCATGGCTATTTTTAGTAAAAGTCAAGGACAGGTGTAACGATGCTGGTTCTGGTGGAACCCAATTGAGAGTGCCAATTCAGTACAAATTGCTTCAAGCAGGGCAGTTACAGCCCAAGGCTGGGGTTTCTATGCACACCAAGGCAAACCAAACTAGCCAAACAGAGAAGACTTTGGTTTTACCCCACTGGCTAACCACAAGTCACACAAGCAATTCCCTTAGACACTCCAGTTTCCCAATATCACCACCAGTGCCACTCGTTATGGGGACAAATGGTTATGAAAACCAATACCCCAGTAAAAGAAAAAAGGTTCTCTCGATCCCAAAGGACCAAGCCCCAGACCCAGGTCAATATACAAATCAGATCTTACCCACAAATCACACTGTTGCCAATCCTTTAGAATCTAAAATCTAAAGGTTTATTCATAAAAGGAAAAAGATATAGATGAGAGCTAAAATTGGTAAAATGGAATCAATTACATACAGTAATGGCAAAGTTCTTGGTTCAGGCTTGCAGCAGAGATCGAATAAACTGCAGGTTCAAATCAAAATTGATAGAGCCAGAAGAGTTCCCAGAAGTCACCTACTAAAGGACAGGCTGAACAAAGAAAATAACAGAACGCCACTAGCCGTCACCTTCAGCCCCCAACTAAAACCCCTCCAACGCATTATTAAGGATCTACAACCTATCCTGAAGGATGACCCAACATTCTCACAAATCTTGGGAGACAGGCCAGCCCTTGCCTACAGACAGCCCCCCAACCTGAAGCAAATACTCACCAGCAACCACATACCACACAACAGAACCACTAACCCAGGAACCTATCCTTGCAACAAAGCCCGTTGCCAACTGTGCCCACATATCTGTTCAGGGGACACCATCACAGGGCCTAATAACATCAGCCACACTATCAGAGGCTCGTTCACCTGCACATCCACCAATGTGATATATGCCATCATGTGCCAGCAATGCCCCGAAAGATTATGCTCAAATAAATTGGTTAGTCTCTAAGGTGCCACAAGTACTCCTTTTCTTTTTGCTGTCTATATGTGTGTATCATTTTCGTAATTGAAGTTATGAATATTGGCTCTATACTGTCTATAGTTCAAACTCTCTCCTGAATAGATATGTGGGCACAGTTGGCAACGGGCTTTGGATTTGTGCTGGAAATGGCCCACCTTGATTATCATACACATTGTAAGGAAAGTGATCACTTTAGATAAGCTATTACCAACAGGAGAGTGGGTTTGTGGGGGGCGGGGGGGAGAAAACCTGGATTTGTGCTGGAAATGGCCCAACTTGATTATCATACACATTGTAAGGAGAGTGATCACTTTAGATAAGCTATTACCAGCAGGAGAGTGGAGTGGGGGGAGAGAAAACCTTTTGTAGTGGTAAACACCCATTTTTTCATGGTTTGTGTGTATAAAAAGATCTTCTGTACTTTCCACAGTATGCATCCGATGAAGTGAGCTGTAGCTCACGAAAGCTCATGCTCAAATAAATTGGTTAGTCTCTAAGGTGCCACAAGTACTCCTTTTCTTTTTGCGAATACAGACTAACACGGCTGTTACTCTGAAACATATAGACAGCATAATCATAATCAGCAAACCATAACCTTGTCTTAGACACCTCATTTGACCCCCTTTATATAAGATTTGGTGCCACTACAGGACTTTGGTTGCAACAATGATCAGTACGGTCCCAGATTATGTCAATAACATCACAACAGGTCACTGGCAATAAGGAAAAATTAACAGAAGCCCTTGACCTGTCCCTGACTTTTACTAAAAGTATCCATGACAAAATGAGGAGCACTGGACAGCTGCAGGGGGCAGTTGGGAGCTCCAGGGTGTTAGAGAGCTTATTCCTTCACTCTGTCACTTCCCTGGTCCTTCTCGCATGAACAGAGAGCAACAATACCCGAAGTCCGAAGGTGCAAACAATTCGATGTTTATTGGGGTGAACTTCCAGCAAGCTTTAATACAAGTTCCTTTTTCTTTATTTTCGAATCCCAACTTACTTCCTGTTTGCCCCTAATTTATATAGTAATATTCTTAGCTATACCTTAACCAATCATTCTACTGAAATTTAACTAACCAATCCTAACATATTGTAACATGATTAGCTAACCAATTATATCCCACCACCTTAATTAGATTACACCCAGCAAAATTAATTATACAGCAGACAGAAACAATCACAGAACCAGACAGAGATTATACAGACAAACAATAGCAAAGTTGGAACTCTAATGACAAAACAATACAGAAGTGAGGATTTCACATCCCAGCTATTGATAAGTGAGTTCTTGCCAGACAGGATGCTATCAAACTAAGTTTCCTTTTACATTTTCTAGGCACTTCCCTTTCTCTGGAGGTGATAGGAATTATCAGGACAGGATAGTATTCAGGACAGGATTGTATTCCTAACAGCCCAATAGCACCTTCTTTCAATGTGACTAGTTTGGAATGTGAGGATGTGACTGTTCGCTTCCTGGCTTATGGCTGCCTCTGCTGCTTAGCCAAAGGCCTTAGCCTAAGAACAGGGCCTCAAACAGTCACAGTAAGAGAGGGCCCTTACACCAGCAGACAGTGATTTTGATTCTTTCTTTTATACCTCTAGAACTAGCCAAGTGATAAGAATACCCCTAAATTCTTAAAGTACAGGCTTTTGCAGACAGGCCTGAATATCTATATCCTAACACAGGGACCCCCACCATCTGTGGGGGCTCAGATATCTATGGTCCCCCTCTGCCTGTGGCTTGGAGCTTCGGGGTCCCTGATGCCCAAAGCCACTGGGAGCTGTGAGTGGGCCCAGCCACAAGCTGTGGGGGTCTCCCACCACGGTGGCTCGGATCCCCCAGCCACCCATGATGGCCTGGATCTCCGGGGTTGCCCTGCCACCCGTAGCAGCCTAGAACTTGGGTGCCCCGCCGGCCACAGCAGCAGGAAGCTGCAGCATCCCCACAGGCTGCAGCAGGCAGGAGCTATGGGGTCCCCCACTTCTCACGGTGGCTCAGACCTTGGGGGCCCCTGCCGCTGAAGGGGTACTCCGCAGCTCCCAGCCGCCATGAGCTGAAGTCATGGAGGTCTTTGGAAGTCACGGATTCTGTGACTTCTGCAACCTCCGTGACAAAATCGTAGTGGTAGTTATTACTTCTCCTGACTCAGACTGAGTCTCATTTCACACAATGGGAGTTGGTATAAGTAAGATTTGGTCCACCATTAACATTGCTAAACAACCTGTACATATTTGTATTTCATTATTAGACTTCTTATTTTTAGGGTAGTGTATTAGTATATATGTATCTGACTCATACAAGTTTCAGAGTAGCAGCCGTGTTAGTCTGTATTCGCAAAAAGAAAAGGAGTACTTGTAGCACCTTAGAGACTAACCAATTTATTTGAGCATAAGCTTTCGTGAGCTACAGCTCACTTCATCGGATCCACTGCATGCATCTGATGAAGTGAGCTATAGCTCACGAAGCTCATGCTCAGATAAATTTGTCAGTCTCTAAGGTGCCACAAGTCCTCCTTTTCTTTTTACTTATACAAGTGTAAATATATACATTGAGGAAGAAAGAATGTAGGGCATACTCATGGGGTGTAGGACTCTATCCTGGGAATAAGTGACTCTGAAAAAGAAATGGGATTCATGGTAATTAATCAGCCGAACATGAGTTCAGTTCTGTGACCAAAATGGGTAATGCAATCTTTGGATATATAAACAAGGCAATATCAAATAGGACTAAGAATATTATTAGGGCTGTTGATTAATTGCAGTTAACTCACGCAATTAACTCAAAAAAAGTAATCACAATTGATAAAATTAATCACAATTGCAGTTTTAGTCGCACAGTTAAATAATAAAATACCAATGGAAATGTATTAAATATTTTGGATGTTTTTCTACATTTTCATATATATTGTATTCTGTGTTGTAAATGAAATCAAAGTGTATATTATTTTTAATTACAAATATTTGCACTGTACAAATGATAAACAAAAGAAATCGTATTTTTCAATTCACCACATACAAGTACTTTCGTGCAATTTCTTTATCATGAAAGTGCAACTAACAAATGTAGATTTTTTTTGTTATATACCTGCACTCAAAACCAAAATAATGTAAAACTTCAGAGCTTACAAGTCCACTCAGTACTACTTCTTTTTCAGTCAAAGACAAACAAGATGGTTCACATTTATAGGAGATAATGCTGCCCTCTTCTTATTTACAATGTCACCAGAAAGTGAGAACAGGCATCTGCCTGGCACTTTTGTAGCCAGCATTGCAAGGTATTTACATGCCTGATATGCTAAACATTCATATGCCCCTTCATGCTTTGGCCACCTTTCCAGAGAACAGATGATGCTCATTAAAAAATAATGTGTTAATTACATTTGTGACTGAACTCCTTGGGGGAGAATTGTATGTCCCCTGCTCTGTTTTACCCACATTCTGCCGTATATTTCATGTTGTAGCAGTCTCAGATGATGACCCAGCACATGCTGGTCATTTTAAGAACACTTTAACTGCAGATTTGACAAAACACAAAGAAGGTACCAATGTAAGAGTTCTAAAGATAGCTACAGCACTCGACCCAAGGTTTAAGAATCTGAAGTACCTTCCAAAATCTGAGAAGGATGAGGTGTGGAGCATGCTTTCAGAAATCTTAAAAGAGCAACACTCCAATGCGGAATCTACAGAACGTGAACCACCAAAAAAGAAAATCAACCTTCTGCTCGCGGGATCTGACTCAGATAATGAAAATGAACATGCGTCGGTCCACACTGCTTTGGAGTGTTATCAAGCAGAACCCATGAACAGATGGACGTATGTCCCCTGAAATGGTGGTTGAAGCATGAAGGGACATATGACTCTTTAGCACATCTGGCACGTGAATATCTTGTGACGCCGGCTACAATAGTGCCATGAGAACGCCTGTTCTCATTTACAATGTCACCTAAAACAAGAAGCGAGCAGCATTATCTCCTGCAAATGTAAACAAACTTGTTTGTCTGAGCGATTGGCTGAACAATAAGTAGGACTGAGTGGACTTGCAGGCTCTAAAATTTTACATATTTTTATTTTTGAATGCAGTTTTTTGGTACATAATTCTACTTTTGTAAATTCAACTTTCATGATAAAGAGATTGCACTACAGTACTTGTATTAGGTGAATTGAAAAATACGATTTCTTTTGTTTTTTTACAGTGCAAATACTTGTAATAAAAAGTAAATATAAAGTGAGCACTGTACACTTTGTATTCTGTGTTGTAATTAAAATCAATATATTTGGAAATGTAGAAAACATCCAAAATATTTAAATAAATTGTATTCTATTATTGTTTAACAGTGTGATTAATTGCCTCATTAATCACGAATAATTTTTTTAATCGCTTGACAGCCCTAGATATTATGTTACCTTTTCATTTGGCACTGGTGCAACTGCTACTGGAATACTATGTCTAAGTTCCAGTGTTCACAAGAAGGATATTTATAAACTGGAGAGGGTTTAGAGAATAGCTGTGAGAATTATTATTTATTTGGATTATTGTGATAAAAATTGGAAAACGTGCCTTATAGTGATAGACACAAAAAGCTTAATCTATTTAATTAAATAAAGCAGTGGTTAAGGAGTGATTGATCACAGTCTATAAATACAAAAATTTGAAAATGAACTCTTTAGTCTAGACAAAGCTATAACAGGATTCAGTGCTGGAAGTTGAAGCTAGACAAATTCAGATGGGAAAATAGGCATAAATTATTAACAGTGAGGGTAATTAACCATTGGAACAATTTATCAAGGGTTATGGTGAGCTCCATGCATCTGATGAAGTGGGTTATAGCCCATCAAAGGTTATGCCCAAATACATTTGTTTGTCTCTGTCAAGGTTCCTCCCCCACTCTGAACTCTAGGGTACAGATGTGGGGACCTGCATGAAAAACCTCCTAAGCTTATCTTTACCAGCTTAGGTCAAAACTTCCCCAAGGTACAAAATATTCCACCCTTTTGTCCTTGGATTGGCCGCTACCACCACCAAACAAATACTGGTTACTGGGGAAGAGCTGTTTGGACACGTCTTTCCCCCCAAAATACTTCCCAAAAACCTTGCACCCTATTTCCTGGACAAGGTTTGGTAAAAAGCCTCACCAATTTGCCTAGGTGACTACAGACCCAGACCCTTGGATCTTAAGAACAATGAACAATCCTCCCAACACTTGCACCCTCCCTTTCCTGGGAAATGTTGGATAAAAAGCCTCACCAATTTGCATAGGTGACCACAGACCCAAACCCCTGGATCTGAGAACAATGAAAAAGCATTCAGTTTTCTTACAAGAAGACTTTTAATAAAAATAGAATTAGAAATAAGAAATCCCCCCTGTAAAATCAGGATGGTAAATACCTTACAGGGTAATTAGATTCAAAACATAGAGAACCCCTCTAGGCAAAAACCTTAAGTTACAAAAAAGATACACAGACAGAAATAGTTATTCTATTCAGCACAATTCTTTTCTCAGCCATTTAAAGAAATCATAATCTAACACGTACCTAGCTAGATTACTTACTAAAAGTTCTAAGGCTTCATTCCTGGTCTATCCCCGGCAAAGACAAAATGTAGACAGACACACAAACCCTTTGTTTCTCTCCCTCCTACCAGCTTTTGAAAGTATCTTGTCTCCTCATTGGTCATTTTGGTCAGGTGCCAGCGAGGTTACCTTTAGCTTCTTAACCCTTTACAGGTGAGAGGAGATTTCCTCTGGCCAGGAGGGATTTTAAGGGGGTTTACCCTTCCCTTTCTATTTATGACAGTCTCTAAGGTGCCACAAGGACTCCTTATTGTTTCTACAGCACTGGTAATTTTCAAATTAACATTAGATTTTTTTTTTAAAGATATGCTATAGTTCGAACAGGAATTAATTTGGTGAATTTCAATAGACTGTGTGATGAAGGTCATCAGACTAGATGATCACAGTGGTACCATCTGGCCTTGGAATCCATGAATCTGAATACTGATCTCATTTACACCAGCACTCTGTTCTAACTAGATTGTGCATAATAGGCACCAGCCAGAATAGACACAATGCAGAGTTACATTGGCCGAATGGGATCTTATTTGAGCACAAAACCTCCCAGGAATCACAGGTGTTTGGGAGAAGAACATATCATCCCTTAAGACTGTTAAGCATGCCTTGCACCTCTGCATGGTGCAGAAGAGCTCATGTTCTGAAGAGCTCATGCACTGGATTTGTACTTGGCTCCTACACAGAAGGATATCTGTCCTATTCATTTAAGGGCTAGGCACAATCAATGGAGCGGTGTGCAAGCTGCTAACCAGTGCTTTTCAAGAGGGATGGGTTGAACACTCTCAGATTCGATGCATCATGCCATAATTTTACGTATTAAGTGGTACAGGAAACTGATATAGGAAGTCTTATTAGAGATCATAACACGATGTATCATTTCTTCATGTGCTGCCATATATTTTGTTCACTTTTGACATTATGACATAATTCAGAGTAATGCACTGTGTGATGTGTCTGATGGCATCACATCAAATTAATAGAGAAAAATAGTGTGAAACATTAAATTGCTCATGCTCCTTTGAAAACTCTAAGCACCCTCCAAAATGTCACCAAAATATTCCACTTGGGCAATTTGGCACCTCTGTAATTAACTTCAAGATTTTCTGTGTGATCAGTTTTACAGAGACTACCCTGTATTTCCTTACAACTTATTGTATGCTGCAATTTACTGTATACATGCAAATTAAAAGATTAGAAATGATAATATCTTGCAGAATCCATCAGAGACTCACGGTTTCTCAATAGCTCTGTCTGTCAATCTGGTGACTAGCAATTGCGGTTCTGTGAATTTATTCCATAGATATGCAATGAGGCAAGATGGACTAGAGTAGTTATGAGATTCAGTAGTAATAACCAGGAGTTACAAAGCAATAGGGTCAGACAACTCCTAATCTCTGAGTCAATCACATTTTCCTCAGTTGCACTATAGGTGTGCATGTGTGTGTGTGTATACACGCGCACACACACACACACACACATATATATATATAAAATCTTCATGGAGATCTTCATGTCACCAACTCTTGGTGTGGTCTTTTGAGGTGTCTCAGCTTCTCCTGACTGATCCAGCTTAATTTGTCAACAGTCAGGTCAGTTACTGGACCCTCACCTCCAGTTACATCTATCAGCCCTTCAATTTTAGGGTGTGCAATCTCCAGGCTGTTTTCTTGGACACAGCCTGGTACAGGGCTGTCATCCCTTTGCATTTCCCAGGCCTTTCTGCCTTTCTTTCTTTCTCCCCTTTAGAGTAGGTCTTCTCTATTGGTTGCAGCTGTGGGTGCCTGCCTTCATGACTGGCAGTTCTGGCAGCTACATGGGGAGGTGTGATCGAGCTGTTTGCTTGTAAACAGGAGGAACGCTCCTCCACACTCTGCCTTTGGTCAGTATGGGGTTTGTAGACCCCATTACACAACATAAAATGATAGCTCAATCAATCTCTTCAGATCTCCTGAATAATAGAGAGAGGACAGAATCAAAACCACTGGATATGAGAACACCGTCAATTATCCAGCTTCTAGATCTGATCTTCAAGGCTACCACCTCCCTCCATT